>NC_069505.1:488354223-488686723 GCF_027579735.1 Bombina bombina | reverse complement strand
ATTTGAAGTTGATCACATTATAGGACACCAGAAATCCATCTCTGTAGCATAACCTAAAATGGTTATTAAAAAAATATTTTAGAAATGAACCTTGTATTTCCCTCTCATAAATACGTTTTAGCAAGTCTCTGGTTTGGAAAGAATTTATGTATTTTCCCAATTTCTCCTTCCATGTTAGAGTGAAATTATTTTTATCTTGCTACTGAATGTTAACAAGTAAAAACAATACAGATTCATGCCATATACACCATATTAGTTGTTTCATATGTTAAAATAATTAAACTAAATCTAAAGTAAACTGCTGTTGATAACTTGTGAACTCTTTTTGAGGCTGGAGATTTCCCTTAAAAATCTGAAGAATTATAAATTAATTGTAGAATTAAACAGTGTTGTTTAAATTAATATTAAATCTATTTGGATAAATGATTTTTAGTGCTGATGTGGGAACTTTAAAGGGACATAATACTTATATGCTAAATCACTTGCAAGTGATGCAGCGTAACTGTAAAAAAGCTGACACGAAAAATATTACCTGAGAATCTCTATGTAAAAACGGAAGATATTTTACCTCAAAATTTCCTCAGCTCACCAGAGTAAGTGTTGTGTAAACAGTTATACTTCAGCTGCAGGTAAAAAAAAAAAAGGAAGAAATGAAATGCAGCCAATCAGCATTAGCAGTAATGAGGTCATGAACTGTGATCTTATGAGATTTCATAGTAAACTTCCTTAAACTGAATAGGGAAATCACATGAGTGAGCATGAGGGCACTCTCCCTTGCACATCCCGGGACAGGCTTACTGAATTGCTGTTAAAAGTCCTTTACGATGGGGTGTGAATAAAAATATCTCTATGTTCAGGTGATATTTCTAGTCAGCTTTTTACAGCTTATGCTGCATCACTTTCAAGTGCTTCAACATTTGGTTATCATGTCCCTTTAAGTGAAAAGGAACATTTGCACTCCTACATGTAAATTTGTGTGAATGTTTGTTGTCTTCTGCAGTGATAATGAGTCTGGTTTTCATCTCACATACAATTCCGCTTCAAGTCCTGTTCCGTTGTCTCTCTCCGTTGTCATATAAGAAGTAGGGATGGGGTGTAGGCATAAACCTGGTTATTATATCACTCATAGCCCTCCCATGTTTCTGTATTTGTATGTATCTTGTAGGACTCCAGTCAGATTGGACTTTTGAAGGAGCTTCTGGACTGCAGAAAGATATGGTTGTAATGCTTTTATCTCTACTTGAAGGTAAGAAAATGCTGTATAGATAATAAGATAATAAGTATAGGCCTTATTTACGTATTTTAATTTATTTTGCAATGAGTTAACCCCTTAAGGACAAAGGCAGTTGTCCCAAGTTCTGAACGTAAATAAAACCTAGAATTTGTGCTATATGTTTGTTCAACCATAATTGACCTCTTTCACATTAAGTGCACCCACACTTATTATATATCGTTTAGAGGACAAATAGGGCTTTCTTTGGACATCAAATATTTATATATGAACTATAATTTAATATGTATAAAATCTAATAAAGTGACAGTCAACCACCAGAACTTTTGTTGTTTAAAAATATAGATAATCCCTTTAATACCCATTCCACAGTTTTGCATAACCAACACAGTTATAATAATACACTTTTTACCTCTGTGATCAGCTTGTATCTAAGCCTCTGCAAACTGCCCCCTAATTTCAGTTCTTTTGACAGACTTGCATTTTAGCCAATCAGTGCTGACCCCTAGGTAACTTCACGTGCATGAGTTCAATGTTATCTATATAACACACATGAACTAACGCCTCTAGTGGTGAAAAACTGTCAAAATACAGTCACATAAGTGGGTGCCTACAAGGTCTAAGAAATTAGCATATACACACATTTCTTTCATAAGGAGGTGAGAGTCCACGAGCCTTGACATGTGGGATTGAATTCCCACCTACTAGGAGTAGGCAAAGATACCCCAAACACCAAAAGCTTTTGAACCCTTCTACCTCCCTGTACAACTCAGTTTTTATTCAGTGCCTTTCAGGAATAGATGAACATTGGAGGTTCTCCAGATTCTATGTTGAAAGGGTTTCTTAGGACCTATATTGAGACCCATTACCCCTCTTTCTCAGTAAACCTTGAATACAGGAGTACTGGGTAGTGATGCAATATTTCCTTAGAATATTTTAGTCACAAGCCTTCCACAGTGTCACTGCGACCTGTCCCTAGCCTCCTCCTGCTCATTCCTTATACTCCTCTTCAAAATACTCTGCTGTTAACTTTACAGCACTGGATGGGTTCTTTTCTGGGATCTACTTTTCCTCAGCTGGTAAGTTTAGTGGAGTGAGTGCCATTAAGATTAGTATAATGCACTCACATAGCTTGCAGGCTATTTATAGATACATTTTCAGAGGACAAATATGTTACACATGGTTTTATTACACAGTGTTTTATATTGGTACAAGGGTATACGTTCTTTCAACCACTAGCAAATTGATTTTTTACCATTTGTTCGTAGACCTCTATAATAATAAAAAAAATATTATTAGGAAGGGGAATTAGGAAGTAGTCAAAGAGAGCAACTGGACATCAGAATCATATCCGCAAAACACAATTCTGTGAGGCCAAGCTCGAGCAATCAGAATCATTGATGCTCTTTCCTGCCTGATTTTGGCAATAATTGTGGGAAGAAGCAAAACCAGAGGAGGAAAAACATAGGCTAGTCAAAATGACCACTAAATTACAATAGCATCCACACAACACTGCTCAAGGATCCCTGGACCTTGCACCAAGAGGCCACCAGATCTATCTCTTGTGACCCCAAGGATCTACTATCTGATTGAACACATCCAGATGAAAAGACTACTCTCCTGATGCAAAGACTGTTGACTGTGAAAACCTGCTTCCCATTTTTTCACCTATGGTATTTTAACAGCAGAAAACAGGCAGCAATTGACCTGAACAAGAAAGAATTCCAGATACTTCCCTCATAGCTAGGGAACTGTGAGTTGCCCCTGATGATTGACACTACTAATGTAACATTGTCTGACTGGAAATGGGCAGCCCCCTATCAGAGCCTCTTGATTGGGGGCCGCACCTTCATGCAGACTTGGATGGTGGAGTGAAATTCTTAGACTACTTAGACTGTTCCAGCTAGAACTAGGCTTCCAGACAGAACCAGAGGAACCTTGCTTCTGAATTGATTAATCAGATGTCTGTGCCTGTTCTGACAAAAGAGACATAAATGATTCTGAACCTTAGCTTTACCTTTGGGACTATTTGTCCTGAGGAGGAAAGCTTCTTTGCCACCAGTCACAGTAGACATAATGTATCTAAACCAGTACCATATAAAAATGTTCCTTGTAAAGAAAGAGATAAAAGCTTTGACTTAGATATCAACCATAAAGCCCTTCAAGAAAGAACAGCTGAAGACATACTTTCAGCATTCATTTTAATTTTAATAATGTCTAAAATAGCATCACAAATGAAGCATTTGCACACTTGAGCAACCCTAAATGGTTTACAAAATCTTCACTGTTAGAATCATCAGAAAACTTCCTAGAA
Source organism: Bombina bombina (assembly GCF_027579735.1). Classification (NCBI taxonomy): domain Eukaryota; kingdom Metazoa; phylum Chordata; class Amphibia; order Anura; family Bombinatoridae; genus Bombina; species Bombina bombina. Next base: position 488,683,178 of record NC_069505.1, on the reverse strand, counting down.
AGGCTTTTTTAACCACACAAAAAAAGCAATAGCCACATCAGCAATAGATACTGCTGGTCTGAAAAGATAGACCTCCTATGGAAAGATTCTAACTTCCTATATAAAAGGTCTTTAAAGGAAGAACTATCCTCCAATGGAATGGTAGTACATCTAGCCAGAGTAGAAATGACCCCATCTACAGCCAATAAAGAATACATCTTCTTAAACCTTGCAGAAGGATTAAAAGCTATACCTGGTTTAGTCCATTCTCTGGATACTGATCTCAGAGACCACATCAGGAATAGGCATACAACAGGAGTTTAACCATGGGTTTAAAAAACAGTATCTAAATGATTAACAGGTTTATCCCCATCTACTTTAGGAAACTTAGGCCCAGATTACGAGTTTTGCGTTAGAGGCTATGCGGTGCTAACAAGCAGTTTTGTCTCACCGCTCACTTACATGCAGTGCTGGTATTACGAGTTTTCAGAAACCCTATATTGGGTGGGTTTTATTTTTAGGTTAGGGACTTTGGGCCTGCAAAAGAGCTAACTGCCCTTTTAAGGGCAATGCCCATCCAAATGCCCTTTTCAGGGCAATGGGGAGCTTAGGTTTTTTTAGATAGTATTTTATTTGGGGGGTTGGTTGTGTGGGTGGTGGGTTTTACTGTTGGGGAGGTTGTTTGTATTTTTTTACAGGTAAAAGAGCTGAATACTTTGGTGCAATGCCCGTCAAAAGGCCCTTTTAAGGGCTATTGGTAGTTTAGTTTAGGCTAGGTTTTTTAAAATTATTTTTATAGGGCTATTAGATTAGGTGTAATTAGTTTAAATATCTGTAATTTGTTTATTATTTTCTGTAATTTAGTGTTGTTTTTTTTTGTACTTTAGCTAATTTAATTTAATTTAGGTCATTGTATTTAATTTAGTTAATTGATTTAATTATAGTGTAGTGTTAGGTGTTAGTGTAACTTAGGTTAGGTTTTATTTTACAGGTAAATTTGTATTTATTTTAGCTAGGTAGTTATTAAATAGTTAATAACTATTTAATAACTATTCTACCTAGTTAAAATAAATACAAACTTGCCTGTAAAATAAAAATAAACCCTAAGCTAGATACAATGTAACTCTTAGTTATATTGTAGCTAGTTTAGGGTTTATTTTATAGGTAAGTATTTAGTTTTAAATAGGAATAATTTAGTTAATGATAGTAATATTTATTTAGATTTATTGTAATTATATTTGAGTTAGGGGCTGTTAGGGTTAGGGTTAGACTTAGGTTTAGGGGTTAATAACTTTAATATAGTGGCTGCGACGTTGGGGACGGCAGATTAGGGGTTCATAAATGTAGGTAGGTTGCGGCGACATTGGGGGCGGCAGATTAGGGGTTAATAAATAGTATGTAGGTGTCGGTGATGTTGGGGCAGCAGATTAGGGGTTCATAAATATAATGTAGGTGGCGGCGGTGTCCGGAGCAGCAGATTAGGGGTTAAAATTTTTATTATAGTGTTTGCGATGTGGGAGGGCCTCGGTTTAGGGGTTAATAGGTAGTTTATGGGTGTTAGTGTACTTTTTAGCACTTTAGTTATGAGTTTTATGCTACGGCGTTGTACCATAAAACTCATAACTACTGACTTTTAAATGCGTTAGGACTCTTGACAGGGTAGGGTGTACCGCTCACTTTTTGGCCTCCCAGGACAGACTCGTAATACTGGCGCTATGGAAGTCCCAAAGAAAAAAGACTTTACGAAGTTTACGTAAGTCATTTTGCGGTAAGCCCAAAGAAGTGTGCGGTGACCCTAAATCTTCAAGACTCGTAATACCAGCGGGTGTAAAAAAGCAGCGTTAGGACCTCTTAACGCTGCTTTTTTACCCTAACGCACAACTCGTAATCTAGCCGTTAACTTTTAAAGTAAGCATAATTTCTTTTAAAAGTGAACAAATATGTTCAACTTTAAATGAATAAGAGGATATTTAATTTCCGTGATCAGAGTTAACTCTTTTCTGATGATCATCAGCTTCATCAATAGAAGCAATAACCTCATTAGAAGGTAAATTCTTAACTGACCTTTTACGCTTATTTAAAGGAGGCAACCTTTCAGACACAGTTAAAGTAATAAAGTTTAATTAAGACAAAAAACTAATCATTAATTTAAACGGCAATATCCCCATTAAAAGAGCTTTTGAAGAAAGGGAAACGCTTTCCCCCACGGAAAGATTGTCTGTAAACATATAGATCAGGGATGCAATACACAGTAAACCTTGCATACTTAAAAAGTGAGACGCGCATGAAACTGACATAAATATAAAATAAAGTACGCCAAAAAGTAGTATGCATGTTATCACACTGATGTAAGCAGGCCAAAAGGCCGGCGTTTGGCAACATTCATCAATAAATGTACACGCTCGAAAACTAGTGTGTGTTAATATGTTGTGCGAAAACATCGGAAGCGTTAAACAATATACGCGAGGGAATAAAATTACACCAAAAAAAAAGTTAATTTAAAGGGGTATTACCAAAATACAATAAACATAACTGTCCCAAGGCTATATAAATATATTCTAAATATATAATGATAACCTAAATGGCTTATAGTGTGCTAATAATTAAAAGAAAAAGTATTTACCCATGGGCACCCTGCCACTAAAGGAAACCAGTAGGAAACCAACAACAGTGCTGAAACATAACAGCAGAGGAACTAGACTATATCGATGAAACAACAGCCAGAGGCAAAAGACAAGTCCCTGCTACCTTCTTGACAAGGCTTGTGACTAAATCCCAACAGGTGAAATATATGTCACTACCAAATACTCCAAATCCATCCATCCAAGAAGCAACTATACTCTGAGGGGAAATGGGCCTCAACTCGATCTGAGAACCACTCTCACTAAAGAATCAGATGCACATCTTCATCCTTCACCACCTCCAGCTGAGGCAAAGACAATACTGAAGTATGAGTCAGGGGGAGGGTTTTACAGACCACTTGGGGTTTGGAAGATCTTTACCTCCTCCTAGTGGTAGGGAAGAGTAATTCCCAGGAGTAATGGATCATGGATTCTCACCGCCTTATGAAACATAATTTATACTTACCTGATACATTCCGATCTTTCATGGTGGTGAGACCCAACCCAGTCCTATGACATTATTTGATGGAAGAATTTATTTGCACCTCTTCATACCCTGCTTTGCCTTTCCTACCTTTCTGTTAACCTTTTCCTCTGTTGTGCTATACATAAAACTGAATTATACAGGGAGGTAGGAGGGTTCAAAAGCTCTTGGTGTTTGGGGTATCTTTGCCTAATCATAGTGACAGGAATCAAGCCCACACGTCAAGGGCTTATGGACTCTCACCACCATGAAAGAAAGGAATTTATTAGGTAAGCATAAATTATGTTATTTGTATTCTGCAATGGGATTATGTCCCACAATTACAGCAATAAGCCCCATGTACAGCTTTTATAGGGTTTTGGGAAGTTACAGGGTCAAATATGGGGCCTGCCCATTTCAGTCTTCATATATGGAAATTGGACATATTTCCCTAAACAGCTCTGAAAGGGTTAAGAATGTTATACTCCTACCTAACACTAACTCCCTCAACCCAACCACCAATTACCACTTCCCACTTACTGATCAGAGTGATCGCAGCTATAACACTTTGATCAGCACCTAAAGGGTTAATATTTTTCACAATTTTTTTTTAATTTTTATTAGAGATGTATATAACTGTTTGGGACACTTTTGTAGGATAGATCTCTCTACCTCTCTCAACTCAAAACACACTACGGAAAGAGAGACGTAGGGGGAAATGGAGACAGACAATAATTTTAATAATTGGATGTCACATTGTATCAGTGACTACCTGTCACTGTGATTACCTAACTCCAACGGCTCTGATTGGCTCCTGGGGAACTGCCTGCATTTCCAGGCAAGTCCCTGAGTTGGATCCAAGAGTGTAAGTTTTATGGGGGAGAAGAGTGGCGACAGAAGTTAGGATGTTCGATGCCTTCCTATCATCATTAAGATACAGTGTTTTATGGACTGCATGGAACTTCCTAACGTCATTAAGAGGTTAATGAATAGGCTGTGTTTTAATGTTTATCCTCTAAACTCTTTTAAATTCAGTTTCATAATTGTATTGAAGATAGCTAACAATACTTTCTCATTGTTAAACCACAAAAATACACCAAAGAATGACCTGAAAAAATATTACATTATGTATCTGTCTCTCAGGAAATATTGTCAATGGAACCATCGCTCGTCAGATGGTGGACATGTTGGTGGAGTCTTCCAGTAATGTAGAAATGATTCTTAAATTCTTCGATATGTTTTTGAAGCTGAAGGACATAGTTGCATCTGATGCCTTTAGGTAGGTAGAGAAATGTTTGAAAAGAGAGTTATCTAGATATATATAAAAAATAAATTTGTAAGCATTATGAAAAAAGAATTGTCATCTCAATAAAATATTGATTATTTGCAATTTCTTAACAATTAAGAATTTGATTGCATGTAAAGATTCTTGGAAAAGAAATGGTGAAAAGTTAACTGAACAATTTATTTTCATATTACTTACAGAGATTATGTCACAGACCCCAGAGGCCTTATCTCCAAAAAGGATTTCCAGAAGGCCATGGACAGCCAGAAGCAGTATACAACCTCTGAGATCCAGTTTCTACTTTCTTGTTCAGAGGCAGATGAGAATGAAATGATTAACTTTGAGGAATTTTCCAATCGCTTCCAGGAACCAGCTAAGGATATTGGCTTCAACGTTGCCGTTTTATTGACTAATCTCTCTGAGCATGTCCCTCATGATGCAAGATTGAAGACCTTCCTGGAGCTGGCACGACTGTATCATCACAACTACTTTAAGCCATACTTAGGTAAAATAGAGATCATGGGATCTGGCAAGAGGATAGAACGTATCTACTTTGAGATCAGTGAGACTAACAAGGCACAGTGGGAGATGCCACAGGTCAAGGAGTCAAAACGTCAGTTTATCTTTGATGTGGTCAATGAGGGCGGAGAGTCTGAGAAAATGGAACTCTTTGTAAACTTCTGCGAGGACACTATATTTGAGATGCAGATTGCTGCTCAAATTTCAGAGATAGAAGAGGAGAAGCCTGATGATGATGATGACGATGGAACAGGTGAAGGTTCTGGTGAAGGGGAAGAAGCAGAGAATGGGTCTGAACCACAAGAAGCATCATCAGCATTTGGTGAATTTATGGATAATGTTGTTAATTTCTTCAAGATGTTCACCTACAAGAACATTAGAAGACAGTATCGTAAGGTAATGTTCAAATTATATAGCTGATATGTTCAAAGTTTGAGATAGTCAAGCTTACTGAAATATACAGCTCAAACAGATGTATAACATTTCAACATATTGATCAGTAAAAGCAAAATTAATCTTTCATGATTTGGTAAGCTTAGGAGCAGCAAGCACTACTGGGAGCTAGCTATTTGATTGTTGGCTGGGACATATATGTTCTTATCATTGGGTTTCAAATGATGGTGTTCAGCTTAGCTCCCAGTGGGTGCATTGCTGCTTCTTTAACAAAGCATACCAGAGAGAATGAAGCAAATTTGATAATTAAAGTAATTAGAAAGTTGTCTAAAATTTGTAAGCTTTGTCATGAAGAAAAACTTTGGGGTTTAATGTCCCTTTTAAGTGGTTCTTCCGAATGCCTACCAACAATTTTCTAGATGGAAAATAAAAGGAACATAGTGGATACATATTTCATTGGTGAATATCTTTTTTTTTTTTTTTTATACTCTCTAGGTCAAGAAAATGACCTTTAAAGAAATCGTGCTGGCTATTGCCTCCTCTTGTGGACAATGTTTCTTGGCATCTTACATTTTATATATAGCATCTGCAAGGGTCTCTTCTTCCTCCTCTGGCACACACTGTTTGGTGGTAGCTTGGTGGAAGGTGCCCAGAAACTTACTATGACGGAGCTCCTGGCTAGTATGCCTGATCCCACTCAAGATGAGGTCCATGGTGATGGACCACCTATGGCTGTAAGTGATGAAGTGAATGATATGGAGGATGTCACAGATTTTGAAGACATGGGTAAAGAAACAGAACGGGAGGAAAATGCAGAGGTCTTTGGGCTGGAGCTAAAGAAAGACGGGGGACACTATCGACTTAGTGCCCCAGATGCACCAGGTGGCTTAGGAGACATGGGTGACACTACTCCAGTGGAACCACCAACACCTGAAGGATCACCCATCTTGAAAAGAAAACTGATAGTAAGTCAATGGACAAATTACTAACATCAAATATTGTATCTACAACAGCCACCCTTAATGAAGCTAACCATTTTTCTTCCAAAAAAGTATCAATACATCTTTAAATGTCATGTATCTTATTTCTTTAGGATGAAAATGCCCCAGAAGATCAAGCAGAAACTGGCACTGAGGAGGAACCGGAACCCGAACCAGAACCTGAAACAGAGAAAGCAGAGTAAGTCATGAAAATGAACAGATCTACTGATCATTTGCCTGGAATTTATTGTTAGTATACAACAGTATATTCTACTTGACAGAAATTCTAGAACGGGTTTGTTAAAAATAACCCCAAATAATTTCATTCTCAAACATGGAAGAATAAAATAATAATATAATTTATTGTCCTCTTGATTTATATAAATATATATATATGTATATATATATATATATATATATATATACTGTAAATATATATATAGGGCTTGGAATTTTCACTCGCCCACTACCCATTGGCAAGTAGAAATTGCACTGTGGCGAGTAGTGAAAGATAGTGAGTGAAAGTTAAATCAATATTTATACACTGCCAAATGGACACCAAATGTATATATTTCTTAATAATTAATCAATTAATTAATTAATTTGTTATGGTTTAAAATAATAAATATTAAAAATGATTAAGCAATAAGATGTTTCAGAATGGTTCAACATATGCAAAAAGGGGGTTGAGTAGTGGGTGTGGTGTGGGCAGTTGATGGGAGGGATCAGTGGTGAGTAACGTTGTGGCCTGGCTTGTAGGACTTGACATTTTGAGCCCTTTATGTGTGTATGTATATAAATATTACAGAATATGAGAGAAATACGAAGGGTGGATCTGGACAAAACATTTAGAAGTATAATTACGCTATGGGCACCACCTACACCAAACTAGACTTTGTTTGTATAAATAAATGCTGAGTATGGCAGCGGGTAGCAATATTTGTCTCTTTTCAGAGCCATATTTATTTGTTTAATAAATTATAATAAATTAATTTGCTCACATCTTTGTGTGGTGCATTATTACACAAATAAATCCGGCTCCCAGAAATGCCGACTGCCACTACCTGTGGCTATAATCGGCCTTAATGCACAGGCCTACATGCAACTGAAATTCCTATTTGTATAGACCACTAATAAAAATTGGTAGCAATATTTTCCTTTTCCCTTTTAAAGCAATAGTATTAAAGGGACATGAAACCCAAATTTTTCTTTCATGATTCAGATAGAACATACAGTTTTAAACAACTTTCTAATTGACTTATATTATATAATTTAATTAGTTCTCTTGATATCCTTTGCTGAAAAGACTAAAGAATACCTAGGTATGCTGGCACAGGAGCTTTAAGCTTGCAGCTGATTAGTGGCTGCAAATACATGCCCCTTTTCATTGGCTTACCATTGTGTTTAGTTAGCTCCCAGTAGTGCATTGCAGTTCCTTCAATAAAGGACACCAAGAGAATCAAGCACAATGAAAGGGACATGAAACTCAAAATTTTTCTTTTATAAATTTATGTAGAACATTCAATTTTAAACAACTTTCCAGTTTACCTCTATTATCAAATTTGTTTCATTCTCTTGGTATCATTTGTTAAAGGAGCAGCAATGCACTACTATTTTTTTCTAACCGAATACATGGGTGAGCCAATGACAATCGGTCTATATATGCAGCCACCAATCAGCAGCTAGAACCTAGGTTCTTTGCTGCTTCTGAGCATTCCTACATAAACCTTTCAGCAATGGATAACAAGAGAAGGAAGCAAATTAAATAATAGAAGTAATTGGAAAGTTGTTTAAAATGGTATGTTCTGTCTAAATTATGGATGTTTAATTATAACTTTACTGTCCCTTTAATAGTGGAAGTAAACAGGAAAATATATGTTCTTATTTGTCCAAAGGACAAATATCTGAAGTCAGGCAGCTGTGGTAGAGTCCTAGGATTTTATCTTGCATCTAGTTATTTTATATAGCAACCACATATGTAGCCTAGGGTTGCCACACCGCCCAGGTTTCACCGGGGGGACAGTCACGGTCTGAGGCTCTGTGTCCCCGGAACTACCCTCAAATGCGCCGTGCTAAGCGCCTCCCCTGGCGCAGTGAGCATAGACTTTCCAAAAAATTAGCTGGCCAGAGGAGAGCTTAGCCAGGGTTAAAAAAAAAACATGGATAGTGTGGGACAGTGGGAGGGGGGGAAGAGGGTCGAGAAGGGGAGTCGTCGCAGGCTGCAGCTGAGTCTGAGAGCATCAGAGAGAGGCAGTGTTGGTGCGGTGCAGGAGGCAGAGTTTGTAAGCCCAAACAACAGGGCAATGGGGGAATCATCTTATACGGCAGTCTGGGTGTTGAGCTTGTTAAGGACCAATGAACTTACAATCATTTAGAGGAAGGGTCTGTGTACAGTGAGCACATCTGAAATTTGACGTATATTATATATATATAAATTGATTTTCCTAATGCATTTGAGGCCGTGAGAAGCCACGCCCTGAGACACACCTCTCCACGCCCACTTAAAAAGTGTCCAGGAATTTTCTGTGCAAAAAGGTGGCAACCCTAATGTAGTCCCACCATAAATGTTCATAACAAATACTTCATAAAACCCTACTCTGAATTCAGGCGTTTTTAGAAGTTCATGAATACTTATTGGTTCACAAATATTAATTTATGCTTTTTGCATGCTGCTTGCTCTTTATTGCACTAATAACCATGATATATATATAATTATGCTTGGTGTGTGGGTAATCTATACATGTACTGTTGCTTGTCAGTAGCATGGTACTCTTTTGGGATTTATAGTAACAAAGACAAATTTAAAGGGATAGCTGAAGTCCAAATTAAACTTTCATAATTCAGATAGGGCATGTCATTTTAAACAACTTTCTAATTCATTTTATCATCAAATTTGCTTTGTTCTCTTGGTATTCTTAGTTGAAAGCTAAACCCTCGGTAGGCTCATATGCTAATTTCTAAGCCCTTAAAGGCCCGCCTCTTATCTAAATGCATTTGACAGTTTTCATAGCTAGAGGGCATTAGTTATGTGTTTCATATAAATAACATTGTGCTCATGCACGTGGAGTTATTTAAGAGTCAGTACTAATTGCCCTGAAATGGAAGTCTGTCAAAAGATCTGAAATATGGGGGCAGTCTGCAGAGGCTTAGATTACAAGGTAATTACAGAGGTTAAAAAGTGTATTTTTATAACTGTGTTAGTAATTGTAAATAAAGGGATTATCTATATTTTTAAACAAAAACACTGTTTGGTGTTTACTATCTCTTTAAGGTAGAAACCGCAATAGAAGATGCTGCTAAAAATATTTTTTTACAAATGACTAAACTTTGTTAAAAGGACATTGAACACTTTGAGATGGTAATATAAAATGATAAATGTTATATATATAAAACAGACCTCTGCAATATACTTTCATTATTTATTTTGTCCCCTTTTCCTGTAATTCCATTCTGAAATTGTGAACTTTTCAGTTCCTGTTAGATAATGGAAGCGCAGAACACTGTTGTATCCCACACAGCCATTGGCTGCACACTCTAGTGACCTATTTATAACTGTCCCCTAATTGGTCACAGCAGAGAAGGTAACCTAAGTTTACAACATGGCAGTTCCTTTGACTTATAGACACAGAGGCCTAGATTTGGAGTTCGGCGGTAAAAAGGGCTGTTAACCGCTCCGCAGGTTTTTTTCTGGCCGCCACCATAAATTCTAACTCTGGTATCGAGAGTTCAAACAAATGCTGCGTTAGGCTCCAAAAAAGGAGCGTAGAGCATATTTACCGCCAAATGCAACTCTCGATACCCAGAGTTGCTTACGGACGCGGCCGGCAATCAAAAACGTGCTCGTGCACGATTCTCCCATAGGAAACAATGGGGCAGTTTGAGCTGAAAAAAACCTAACACTGCAAAAAAGCAGCGGTTCAGCTCTTAACGCAGCCCCATTGTTTCCTATGGGGAAACACTTCCTAACGTCTGCACCTAACACTCTATACATGTCCCACGAGTCTAAACACCCCTAACCTTACACTTATTAACCCCTAAATCTGCCGCCCCCGCTATCGCTGACCCCTGCATTACACTTTTAACCCCTAATCTGCCGCTCCGTAAACCGCCGCCACCTACGTTATCCCTATGTACCCCTAATCTGCTGCCCTAACATCGCCGACCCCTATGTTATATTTATTAACCCCTAATCTGCCCCCCTCAACGTCGCCGACACCTGCCTACACTTATTAACCCCTAATCTGCCGAGCGGACCTGAGCGCTACTATAATAAAGTTATTAACCCCTAATCCGCCTCACTAACCCTATCATAAATAGTATTAACCCCTAATCTGCCCTCCCTAACATCGCCGACACCTACCTTCAATTATTAACCCCTAATCTGCCGACCGGAGCTCACCGCTATCTAATAAATGTATTAACCCCTAAAGCTAAGTCTAACCCTAACACTAACACCCCCCTAAGTTAAATATAATTTTTATCTAACGAAATAAATTAACTCTTATTAAAAAATGATTCCTATTTAAAGCTAAATACTTACCTGTAAAATAAATCCTAATATAGCTACAATATAAATTACATTTATATTATAGCTATTTTAGGATTAATATTTATTTTACAGGCAACTTTGTAATTATTTTAACCAGGTACAATAGCTATTAAATAGTTAAGAACTATTTAATAGTTACCTAGTTAAAATAATAACAAATTTACCTGTAAAAATAAATCCTAACCTAAGATATAATTAAACCTAACACTACCCTATCAATAAAATAATTAAATCTAAACTACCTACAATTACCTACAATAACCTAACACTACACTATCAATAAATTAATTAAACACAATTGCTACAAATAAATAAAATTTAAATAAACTATCTAAAGTACAAAAAATAAAAAAGAACTAAGTTACAGAAAATAAAAATATTTACAATACATAAGAAAAATCTTACAACAATTTTAAACTAATTTACACTCTACTCTAAGCCCCCTAATAAAATAACAAAGACCCCCAAATAAAAATTCCCTACCTATTCTAAAAATACAAATATTACAAGCTCTTTTTACCTTACCCAGCCCTGAACAGGGCCCTTTGGCGGGGCATGCCCCAAGAATTTCAGCTCTTTTGCCTGTAAAAAAAAACATACAATACCCACCCCCCCCAACATTACAACCCACCACCCACATACCCCTAATCTAACCCAAACCCCCCTTAACTAAACCTAACACTACCCCCCTGAGGATCTTCCTACCTTGTCTTCACCATGCCGGGTTCACCGATCCGTCCTGGCTCCAAGATCTTCATCCAACCCAAGCGGGGGCTAGACATCCACTGAAGAAGTCCAGAAGAGGGTCCAAAGTCTTCCTCCTATCCGGCAAGAAGAGGACATCCGGACCGGCAAACATCTTCTCCAAGCGGCATCTTCTATCTTCTTCCATCCGATGACGACCGGCTCATCTGAAGACCTCCAGCGCGGATCCATCCTCTTCTTCCGACGACTAGACGACGTAATGACGGTTCCCTTTAAGGGACGTCATCCAAGATGGCGTCCCTCGAATTCACGATTGGCTGATAGGATTCTATCAGCCAATCGGAATTAAGGTAGGAATTTTCTGATTGGCTGATGGAATCAGCCAATCAGAATATAGTTCAATCCGATTGGCTGATCCAATCAGCCAATCAGATTGAGCTCGCATTCTATTGGCTGTTCCGATCAGCCAATAGAATGCGAGCTCAATCTGATTGGCTGATTGGATCAGCCAATCGGATTGAACTATATTCTGATTGGCTGATTCTACCTTAATTCCGATTGGCTGATAGAATCCTATCAGCCAATCGGAATTCGAGTGGACGCATCTTGTAGACGTCCCTTAAAGGAAACCGTCATTCGTCGTCTAGGTCGTCGGAAGAAGAGGATGGATCCGCGCTGGAGGTCTTCAAGATGGAGCCGGTCGTCATCGGATGGAAGAAGATAGAAGATGCGCTTGGAGAAGATGTTTGCCGGGTCCCGGATGTCCTCTTCTTGCCGGATAGGAGGAAGACTTTGGACCCTCTTCTGGACTTCTTCAGTGGATGTCTAGCCCCCGCTTGGGTTGGATGAAGATCTGGAGCCAGGACGGATCGGTGAACCTGGCATGGTGAAGACAAGGTAGGAAGATCATCAAGGGGGGTAGTGTTAGGTTTATTTAAGGGGGGTTTGGGGTTAGATTAGGGTATGTGGGTGGTGGGTTGTAATGTTGGGGGGGGGGTATTGTATGTTTTATTTTACAGGCAAAAGAGCTGAAATTCTTGGGGCATGCCCCGCAAAGGGCCCTGTTCAGGGCTGGTAGGTAAAAGAGCTTGTAATATTTTGTATTTTAGAATAGGGTAGGGATTTTTTTATTTTGGGGGTCTTTGTTATTTTTATTAGGGGGCTTAGAGTAGGGTGTAATTAGTTTAAAATTGTTGTAATATTTTTCTTATGTTTGTAAATATTTTATTATTTTCTGTAACTTAGTTCTTTTTTATTTTTTGTACTTTAGATAGTTTATTTAAATTTATTTATTTGTAGCAATTGTGTTTAATTAATTTATTGATTGTGTAGTGTTAGTTAATTGTAGGTAATTGTAGGTAGTTTATTTAATTATTTTATTGATAGGGTAGTGTTAGGTTTAATTATATCTTAGGTTAGGATTTATTTTACAGGTAAATTTGTTATTATTTTAACTAGTAACTATTAAATAGTTCTTAACTATTTAATAGCTATTGTACCTGGTTAATAATAATTACAAAGTTGCCTGTAAAATTAAATATTAATCCTAAAATAGCTATAATATAATTATAATTTATATTGTAGCTATATTAGGATTTATTTTACAGGAAGTATTTAGCTTTAAATAGGAATCATTTATTTAATAAGAGTTAATTTATTTCGTTAGATAAAAACTTATATTTAACTTAGGGGGGGTGTTAGTGTTAGGTTAGACTTAGCTTTAGGGGTTAATACATTTATTAGAATAGCGGTGAGCTCCGTCGGCAGATAGGGGTTAATAATTGAAGGTAGGTGTCGGCGATGTTAGGGAGGGCAGATTAGGGGTTAATACTATTTATGATAGGTTAGTGAGGCGGATTAGGGGTTAATAACTTTATTATAGTAGCGCTCAGTGTCCGCTCGGCAGATTAGGGGTTTAATAAGTGTAGGTAGGTGTCGGCGCCGTTGAGGGGGGCAGATTAAGGGTTAATAAATATAACATAGGGTCAGGCTATGTTAGGGGGTAGCAGATTAGGGGTACATAGGGATAACGTAGGTGGCGGCGATTTGCGGTCGGTAGATTAGGGGTTAATTATTTTAAGTAGCTTGCGGCGACGTTGTGGGGGGCAAGTTAGGGGTTAATAGATATAATACAGGGGTCGGCGGTGTTTGGGGCAGCAGATTAGGGGTACATATGTATAACGTAGGTGGCGGTCGGCAGATTAGGGGGTAAAAATTTTAATCGAGTGAGCGGCGATGTGGGGGGACCTCGGTTTTAGGGGTACATAGGTAGTTTATGGGTGTTAAGTGTAACTTTAGGGTACAGTAGTTAAGAGCTTTATAAACCGGCGTTAGCCAGAAAGCTCTTAACTCCTGCTATTTTCAGGCGGCTGGAATCTTGTCGATAGAGCTCTAACGCTCACTGCAGAAACGACTCTAAATACCGGCGTTAGGAAGATCCCATTGAAAAGATAGGCTACGCAAATGGCGTAGGGGGATCTGCGGTATGGAAAAGTCGCGGCTGTAAAGTGAGCGTTAGACCCTTTAATGACTGACTCCAAATACCAGCGGTGCCGGCCAAAACAGCGTTAGGAGCCTCTAAAGCTGGTTTTGACGGCTACCGCCGAACTCTAAATCTAGGCCTAAATCTTCTAACTTATTTTCTCACTATTTAAACAGCAACTTTAAAAAAATACATCTACACATTATTATTAGACTAATCTTTCTTTGAATGCATCATTCTACCTAGCATTTATTTAGTGTTTAATGTCTCTTTAATAGAAAAGCAGAAGGAATATATGGTCACATTTGATAACTAATAACCAGGGAATTTTAGTATGATTTCTTCCAGATTTTTCCTCCAAACCTCATTTACTGGTTTATGTCTTCAAATGGATTTGTACCTAATTATCTTTTATATTAGGACATGGGTAACAGGTGACATTAATAGCTGATATTAGGAAGAAAATAAAACCTACTGAAAGAGTGTGAAAACTAATTTGTGGTATTACCAAAATTCTAGTGATTACATTTTCAAAATATATGCTCTTTATTTAAACCAAAACTGTTTCTAAATGAATCTTCAACGCTATTGCCTTAATGGTGTCACCTTAAAGGGACACTAAACCCAAATTGATTCAGATAGAACATGCAATTTTAAGCAACATTCTAATGTACTCCTATCCTATTATAAATTTGTTCTCTTGCTATCTTTATTTGAAAAGCAGAAATCTAATCTTAGGAGCCAGCCCATTTAGCCACCAATTAACCAGCGCTACCTAGGTGCTCGCACCAAAAACGGTCCGGCTCCCTAAGCTTAGATTTCTGCTTTTCAAATAAAGACCAGTTATGGCCAGTTATAAATGAGTTGAAATATAACAATATCAGAGGGTAAAGTGTCAATTTAAGCGATTGAGTTTCAATATTGTGCAAAGTATTTCTGGTGGAAGATGAAAGATGACGTGTATGGGGTTTAAAACATTACTGCAAACAGAACAAATGACATAGATGTGATTTCCTTCTATTTTTCATACAACCAGTGAAGAGAATGGAGAGAAAGGGGAGGAGGCAAAGACAGAGGCCGCTCCAGCTCCTGAAGAACCTGAGGAGCCAGAGGTTTTTGTCACAACCAAGAGGAAGGCCCTCTTCCAAGAAAGAGGAAGATAACGGAGGGTTTGAAATCTGGAATGAGCTTGAAATCCAAAGAATTAAATTTTTGGTTAGTTGAATCCCCAACATATACATTTCTACATGTGTGTGTTTATGTGTATATTTATGACACCACTAATGAGATTATAACCCATGGTTCTCTCTACAGAATTATCTCTCCAGAAATTTCTATAACCTCAGGTTCCTGGCTCTGTTCTTGGCATTTGCTCTTAACTTTATCCTGTTGTTCTACAAGGTAGGAAAAATATACAATTTTTAATATAAAATAACAAGCAACTGTTCCCCATAGTTACACATATTGCTCCATATACTGTATTCTCTCCCTATATCTCCTCATATTACTCAGTATAACCTCCCATTGCTCAATATAATACCTCACTATAACTGCTCTCCTCATATTGCTCCATTAAAACACTTCTTACAGCTACACATGATTCCGCATGTAACTGCATCCTCTTTTTATGTAAAGGTGTCTGATGCTCCTAAAGGAGAGGAGACTTTGAGGGGCTCAGGGGTTGAGGAGGAAATATCCATTCTGGAGGATGTGGGAGGCGAGGAGGATGAAGAAGAGGAGAGCATGGTTTACTTCTTCCTAGAGGAAAGCACAGGCTACATGCAACCAACCATGTCTATGTTATCCATCATCCACACCCTCATCTCATTCCTCTGCATCATCGGTTACAACTGTCTGAAAGTGAGTTTGGACCTCAATGTTCATTTATTGCCTTGGACCCTGAAGACACCATACTTTGGTGAAAATCCTTTAATATCTTATAGATCAAGGGATACTACATGTGGTAGATCTCATATGAGATATCTATTGTCCTTCAGGTTCCCTTGGTCATTTTTAAACGTGAGAAGGAGTTGGCACGTAAACTGGAATTTGATGGGATTTTCATCACAGAGCAGCCAGAAGACGATGACATTAAAGGACAGTGGGATCGTCTTGTCTTGAATACCCCGTAAGTACACGGAATGAGATAAGTGTGGGCACTTTATCATTTGGGGATAATTCAAACAAAAGTGTGTCTCATTTGACAGAACCTGAACGGGACATTTCTTCATATATGTTGAATAACTAATTTGATATTTTTGTTTAATTTTTGTAGATCCTTTCCAAGTAACTACTGGGACAAGTTTGTTAAACGAAAAGTAAGATTATTGCCTTATTGCTTTAATAAATCATTGCTGGCGTTTTTTTGAGAATTCTTTGAACTAGACTAACGTTATCTTTGAATTTTCTCTCTCCCTCTTCATCCTTTATAGGTGCTGGATAAATATGGAGATATTTATGGCCGTGAGAGGATTGCTGAGCTTCTAGGAATGGACCTTGCTAGTCTGGAAATCAGTTCTCAGAATGAGAAGAAGCCAGAGCCTGACAAGTCCCTCTTCACTTGGTGGGCACTAAGATGTCTATGCATTTTGCCAAGTGATTGCTTGCTAAAATGGGATTTATACTAACAGGCCCATTTATCAAGCTCCGTACGGAGCTTGAAGGGCCGTGTTTCTGGCGAGTCTTCAGACTCGCCAGAAACACAAGTTATGAAGCAGCGGTCTAAAGACCGCTGCTTCATAACCCTGTCCGCCTGCTCTGAGCAGGCGGACAGGAATCGCCGGAAATCAACCCGATCGAATACGATCGGGTTGATTGACAGCTCCCTGCTGGCGGCCGATTGGCCGCGAGTCAGCAGGGGGCCGCGTTGCACCAGCAGCTCTTGTGAGCTGCTGGTGCAATGTTAAATGCGGAGAGCGTATTGCTCTCCGCATTTAGCGAGGTCTTGCGGACCTGATCCGCAGTGTCGGATCAGGTCCGCAAGCCCTTTGATAAATGGGCCCCATAGTGTTCAAGCAGTACTGTTAAAGGGACATTGTAGTGCAAAATTTAAAATCAAACTGTGCTTTCTTTTAATATGTGCTTAACCCCTCTGATATATGTAGTTTTGATCCTGTACTACTCCAGATGGTTGGTGAACACATGAGAAGCAGGAATCTAATCACTGATCATATCTTCATCTGAAATAGAATAGGAGTTTTTGAGACAGCAACTTTTAAGGAGTTAAACACATAGTGCACGTCTGGAGCACTGGATGGCAGGAAATCTAGTGCTCCTGCAAATTTATACCATTCTTTTTAAACTGCTGCCTTATATTACTGCAGACACTTGCACACTCCTGAACTTAACTCCCTGCCTTTTAAATAAGGATACTAAGAGAACTAAGAACGTTTGATAATCGAGGCAAATTTGAAAGTTTAAAATTACATTCTATATCTGAATTATAGAACTAAAAGGGTTATGTGTCTGTTTAGATAACTTCACCAAATCCTATCCTCACTTATATTTTTCTCCAACAGGATTACTTCAATTGATCTTAAGTATCAGATCTGGAAGTTTGGTGTTGTCTTCACAGATAATGTGAGTTGTATGGGGTGGGGTGCAAAACACTGACGTCATTGTGATAGTAATCTGCAGGATAGATACTGGTATTGCATTTGAGAAGACATATAGCATTGAGATATTTTAATGATAGATATAGAAATGGAGTTGGTCCATTTGATCAGAGATGATATTTTATGTCACTAAATCTGAGGTGGTCAAACTGAATATGCATGGGTGAATATTCTTGATGGGTTAAAAAAAAAAGAGGGAACTCAGAGGTAGTTGAATATGATTGGCGTAAGATTAAGTGAGACAGCACCATCAGTCATGTGATGGACAATAGATACAAGCAACATTTAACATAAGAGTTGAAAGAATGAAGTCAAGTGGGGTGATAAACCATTTACAGTGAATATCCATGGAAAATGTCCCTACTGTGCTATTGGGTATATCTCAGTAACTGATATTTTATTATTTCTCCCATAGTCCTTCCTCTACTTGGTCTGGTACACTGTCATGTCTATTCTTGGTCACTACAACAACTTTTTCTTTGCTGCCCACTTGTTGGACATTGCTATGGGTGTGAAGACCCTTCGAACCATTCTATCATCTGTCACACACAACGGCAAACAGGTCTGAAGATCCACCTCTAAACCCTTCTCCCCCATTGAGTTTTCATGCATTGCTTTTTTTTTTTGTTCTTCAGCCTTCTACCAAGTTGCTCATTTCCCTTCTCTCAGCATTTTCTGTTTCTCATTTTCAATCTCTCTTTTATTGATGACTCTCTATTGACCTTTATGTCCTCTCTCTCTCTCTCTCTACTGTTCGCCATAGTTAATGATGACCGTCGGTCTACTTGCAGTAGTTGTTTATCTATATACGGTTGTTGCTTTCAACTTCTTCCGCAAATTTTACAACAAAAGCGAGGATGAGGATGATCCAGATATGAAATGCGATGACATGATGACGGTAAATACTCACCTTCTAATGACGTAAACATAACGCAAATCAGCTTTC
Source organism: Bombina bombina (assembly GCF_027579735.1). Classification (NCBI taxonomy): domain Eukaryota; kingdom Metazoa; phylum Chordata; class Amphibia; order Anura; family Bombinatoridae; genus Bombina; species Bombina bombina. The sequence continues at coordinate 488,664,642 of NC_069505.1, read as the reverse complement.
TAAATTTCGAGTGACAGCTCTTTTCTTCTTATGTTGCACTAAACAGTCAGCATTGAAAAATGTGGCAAAGAAATATACTATACTGAGTACAAATGTTTAAAGCATTGGGTGATGTCTAAGTATTCAGTTTAAGAAAAATACTACTTTATCAAAATTAAAGGGACACTGAACCCAATTTTTTTCTTTTGTGATTCCGATAGAGCATGGAATGTTAAGCAACTTTCTAATTTACTCCTATTAGCAATTTTTCTTCATTCTCTTGGTATCTTTAATTGAAAAAGCAGGAATGTATGCTTACGAGCTGGCCCATCTTTGGTTCAGCACCTGGGTACTGCTTGCTGATTGGAGGCTAAAGGCAGGCACCAATCAGCAAGCGCTATCCAGGGTGCTGAACCAAAAATGGTCCGGCTCGTAAGCTTACATTACTGCTTTTTCAAATAAAGATACCAAGAGAACAAAGAAAAATTAATAATAGGAGTAAATAAGAAAGTTGCATGCTCTATCTGAATCATGAAATAATAAGTATCTTTAACGTCAATACTAGAGATGTGCATTAGTCTCTTTCGTTATGAAATGGATGCCAAATATGGCCCCCTCTAGCGGCATTCGGAGACAGATTTTTTTCTTGCAACACACTAAGATCTTAATGTGTTGTACTTTCAGAAGAAGAAATCTGGCTACGAAAAAAACTGAACGTTGCTTGCGGCGGCCATATTAGGAATTTGTTTCATAACGAAAGAGATGAATACACATTCCTACCAACATTATTATGACAATTTGACTTTAACATTATCGCTTCGCAATGAACTATTTAACATTGGCACACATTCAATCAACAAGAAGTTTGTTCAGTGTTGAGTAGGTTATTTCAATGTTTCTCTGAGTTAGTCTGTCTGTACCTGTGTAATAGGTGTAAATGTTAATGTATACATATACAGTTATACTTAAAGGGATACTGAACCCCATTTTTTTTTCAATTTCTAATTTACTCCTATTATAATTTTTTCTTCATTCTCTTGGTATCTTTATTTGAAAAAGTAGAAATGTAAGCTTACGAGCTGGCCCATTTTTGGTTCAGAACCCTAGGTAGCGCTTGCTGATTGGTAGCTACATTTAGCTTTTTCAAATAAAGATACCAAGAGAAAGAAAAAAATAAATATAATAGGAGTCAATTTGCTGCTTAAAATTGCTCTATCTGAATCACGAAAGAAAACAAATTGGGTTCAGTATCCCTTTAATTTTACTAAGCAAAATGTATATGCACTTATATAAAAAATAGTATATTTGGGTTTTAGAAATTTCATAAGTTTATATCTGAAACAACAAATAGACAACGCACATCCAATTCACAGCAAAATATTTATTTAGTGAAAATCCTTGATAAAAAAAACCACTTAGAGTACATATAAACAGTGCTCATCAGACAGGAACCTGTTAGAATTGTTACAGCATCAGGAGTGCTTTTTACAGACAGGTTGGTAGTCAGCGAGATCCTCAAACCCGATTGTTTGTTATTTGTGTCTTCTATTGCCATATAGTGATCCAGACATGCACGCTCCAGAGCATAAGTCCTTGCAGTCTCCTGTGCAGGGATTTCCACTAAATAAATATGTTGCTGTGAATCGGAGATGCGCTGACCATTTGTTGTTTCAGATTATTGTCCTATCGAGTAGACAAAAACTCTCTGGTTACCAAACAACCTGCTTAAAGGGACATAATACTTATATGCTGTCACATAACTGTAAAAAGCTGACTAGAAAATATCACCTGAGCATCTCTATGTAAAAAAGGAAGATATTTTACCTCACAATTTCCTCAGCTCACCAGAGTAAGTGCTGTGTAAAAAATGATATTTCAGTTACTGCCCAGCTGCAGGTAAAAAAAAGAAAAAGAAATGAACAGCAGCCAATCAGTGTCAGCAGTGCTGAGATCATGAACTATTTTACTGTGATCTCTTGAGATTTCATAGTAAACTTCCATAACTGAATAGGGAAATAACATGAGTGTGCATGAGGCACCTTTTGCAGGTCCCGGGACATGCATACTGATTTGCTGCTTAAAGTCCTTTACAATAGGGTAGCAATACTTAGGACATTTTGAGGTAAAATATCTTCCTTTTTTACAGAGATGTTTAGAAGATATTTTCTAGTCAGCTTTTTACAGCTCTGCTGCATCACTTTCATGTGTTTTAAAATTTTGGTATCACGTCCCTTTAATTTGTTTGGATGCTTAATTTCAAGTACTCTTTTAATTTTTTAACAATTTAAATATTCACAAATTAGTATGTTTTAAATACTTTCTATACCCATTCTACATTTATTTAGTTAATTTTATATTTAAGAAATTATTTTACAATTTAATTTGTACCGGATCCGTATAGCGCTAACATGTATAGGGCTAGATTAACAGTTCAGAGCGAGCAATATTGGGTTTATTGCGATATTGGGTTTATTGCGGCTGCTTGCGCGCATCAAATGTAGCGCGAGTATTACAAGTTGAAATTAAACGCGATCACTTGAGCGCAATTGAATTTGATGTGCGTTGGGATAGCACAAGTTCAGAGCTACTGTTAACTCTGTTACGCTCAAATAAAACACATCTAAAATACATTCAAAAGTACAACACTCATAATAACACTATCTAATAAAAATGATTATAAAAAAATGTACAAAAATGTTATAAGGGCTCAAAGATATGGGGTCTCAGGTGTTAGAAAAAAGATACATACACATAAATGTCTAAACATGTATGTGTGTGTGTGTATATATGTATTTATATGTGTATATATGTATTTATAGACTTATATTCACATATAAACACATAAATACATATGTATACATAATTACACACACATGTATATGTGCATTTGAGCCGTTTGTTGTCAAGTAGATAAAAAAAATATTTCTGCAATATTCATATTTAATAAAGGTTTTAACTATGCATTTAATGTAAATATTTCACATTCTAATGTTCTGCAAATAGCATTTATAGTATTTATAAATATATATATATATATATCTGTATATATTAATACCTATATATAATCATCTGTATATATATATATATTTATATATATATATATATATATATATATATAGGTATAGAAATATATTGTACCCATAATACCATCATATATATAGAAATATGTATTTTTGAATAAATAGAACATAGTCTTGTATATGAAGAACGTTGGAATGTGAAATATTAATATTTTCTTGTCGGGTTTGCGCACTTGAGAATATGCAGTCGGGTTTGCGCGCAATTAAACTTTTCTTGCTCCCTTGACTTCTGTGGGAGAATAACTTAACGTGGTCCCAATATTAGAAACTTTTTTTCTTTCAACTCGTAATACAAGCGCTACCCACCGCACATAAAAATCTTACTTCTAGCGGAGTTGGCGTGCAAGCGGGAGCAATAAATAGTGCTCCACTTGTAATTTTCCTCATAGTGTGTATAAGTTTATTCTGTTATATTTGTATTAGTATAAAATTACACCAAAGAAAATTATTGGCATACAGACCTCAGTTGAATACATATTTCATATAGGGCTCAAAAATCCAAAATATATATTCAAAACAGAAAATGAGCTTTGTAACTATATATCTGCACATATATTAGCATGACAGAATCTTTTTACATCAATAACAATCGTCTGGGGCCACAATTTACCATGTTTTTAACTAACCCCCACCACACCTCTATCTCTCTGTCTTCAGCTCACATACTTCTATTATATAGAAATAGCTATTTTCTTTAATCCTATATTTTTAAATTGTGTTTTTTTTTGTTTGTTTTTTATCTCCCTTAACTTAAAGGGACATAATACTCATATGCTAAATCACAGGAAACTGATTCAGTATAACTGTAAAAAGCTGACAGGAAAATATCACCTGAGCATCTCTATGTAAAAAAGGAAGATGTTTTACCTCACAATTTCCTCAGCTCCGCAGAGTAAGTTATGTGTAAAAAGCTATACTTCAGTTACTGCTCAGCTGCAGATAAAAAAAATAAAAAAAAATGATGAAATGAACAGCAGCCAATCAGCATCAACTGTACTGAGGTCATGAACTCTTTTACTGTGATCTCATGAGATTTCACTTAACTCTCATGAGATTTCATAGTAAACTTCCTTAAACTGAATAGGGAAATAAGATGAGCTGTCCCGGGACAGACATATTGATTTGCTGCTTAGAAGTCCTTTACAATAGGATGTGGCTACTGAGGAACTTTTGAGGTAAAATATCTCTTTTTTACATAGAGATGTTCAGGTGATATTTTCTAGTCAGCTTTTTACAGAGGTCTCTGCATCACTTTCAAGTGTTTCAACATTTGGGTATCATGGCCCTTTAAGCTATACATCATTTTTTGTTTTTATTTTTAAAGGGACATTCCAGTCAAAATTTAAATGCACATAGATGAATTACATCTTTGAATAGAAACATATTAACAATATACATGTATTGGCAAAACTGCTTCTAGTAAAAGTTAGCACTGTTTTAGTGTTAGCATTTTTCTCTGCTCGTGCATGTGAAGCATAACTAGATATTCTCAATTCACCAGCATACTAAATACTGCAGCTGCTCAGAGCCCCAGTGGGGCTTGTATCATGTCAGCAATTAACAAACCGATTCATTACCAGATGGTACAAACACCTTAGGCATGGTGCATACTTAAATACATTTTTGAAACAGCTATAGCTTTTATTAGAACATTTTTTGCTAATACATATATATTATAAAAATGCTTCTATTCAAAACTGAAATGCATCCATGTGAATTCGAACTATGTCTGGAATGTCCCTTTAACTTTCCTGAAATGTGATCAGTAAGCTGTATGTGACACATGATTCTATTAGCCCCTTTAATTTGGCAAAGTTGGATGAGTATCCCTTTTTTACAAAGTAATTGTGTTACTGGTAATTCACTTGACCTGGATTACAATGGTTGTGAATTTAAGGTCCATGATGACTTATTGTTATACAAAGTAACCTGATCCAGTTTTCATTTGACTAAAGCAGTGGTTTCGAGAAAGAGCAGATGTAAAAAAAAACCTTTATAAATATGTATTTTATTAATAGTTAGGACTTGATTAGATGTCAAGCTACCAACTCTTTATCTAACATACCTTCTCTATGTGTTCCTGCAGTGTTACCTCTTCCATATGTACGTTGGCGTACGTGCAGGAGGGGGCATTGGTGACGAAATTGAGGATCCCGCGGGTGATGAGTATGAACTTTACAGAGTCGTCTTCGACATCACCTTCTTTTTCTTCGTCATCGTTATCCTGCTTGCCATCATTCAGGGTGTGTTTCAGGAGGGGATATTGGCAGTTGTACTGGTTGATCAATAAAAAATAATAAAATAGAAAAAGTGCAGGCCCAATTAAAGAATATATTTTATGATACAAATGCTAAAGATGCACTTAAATGATGAAAGAAAGTTCTAGCATTACTCTAGTGTAAACCTTACAGCACTCAGAACTCATATTTCCTCATATTTCTTCTCCACACAATGACTCTTTAGTCAGCATTGATGTAAACATGTAGGAATGTATTGACTAGAGAACTCCTTCTTTACACATTTTACCTGCACATTAAAGACTTCAAGACTATCAATAGTCAAATGATCAATGAGATACCAAGAATAATTTTACTTGGTCGTTACACCAGAAAACAGTCAAGTTAAACTTAGTCCCTGATGCTAACGGTTAACATCAAATGACCAATGAGATACAGAGAATAATTTTACTTGGTTGCTACACCAGAAAACAGTCAAGCTAACTTTAGTCGTTGATGCTAACAGTCAACATTAAATGACCAGTGAGATACCAAGAATAATTGTACTTGGTCAGTACACCAGAAAACAGTCAAACTAACCTTAGTCCCTGATGCTAATGGCCAACATCAAATAACTAATGAGATACCAATAATAATTTTACTTGGTCGGTACACTAGAAAACAGTCAAGTTAACCTTAGTCCCTGTCAACATCAATGTTTGTTCTTCTTCAGGTCTTATCATTGATGCCTTTGGAGAACTGAGAGACCAGCAGGAACAAGTGAAGGAGGATATGGAGGTAACACTAAAAAAATAATTTGTCCATCCATATATTGTCTCACTATTTAGTTCTTATTATAATAAACACTTTTTATGGACTTTCTTCATCCAACTTCTCTACTTAACCATACAGACCAAATGTTTCATCTGTGGAATCGGCAGTGATTACTTTGATACAACGCCGCACGGTTTTGAGATGCACACACTGGAAGAGCACAATCTTGCCAATTACATGTGAGTGATATAGTCATGGTAATTAGGGATGTGGAATTCCTGAGAACAGTCAAAAAAGACATCACCTCTATTTGTCCTTTATCTACAATGCCTAAAGAAGATACTCACTTTATTCCTTTACACTCTTGGGTTTATAAAGGGTTCTGGTACTGAGCTTAAAATTGGTCTGACCTTCTTCTCTTTCTACTTTCCAGGTTCTTCCTTATGTACTTGATTAATAAGGATGAAACCGAGCACACGGGACAGGTAAGTACTCAACAGATCTACCTACCTATCTGTCATGGATACCGTGATTAATTCCAATATTAATACTTAATACAGGTGATCGATAAGCAACTACAAATACTAATAACAATGCAACAATTATTTACAAGAGTTTTTGGTCCAAACTAAATTTTAAAATCATATCAAACATTCCTGCTGTAAACACAGCTTTGTAATCTGTTTGGAACTGTGTGTAATGTTGCATGTTCTACTCTGACAGTATCCAATTTCCCATCGTCCTTAGTTTTAGAATTTGATTATTTGAGTTAACAAAGGCATGTCGTGCTATAAATCTTCATATACAGAAAAGATAATAGTTTTTTTTGGGATTGTGGTCACAATATTTTGGTGTGTTGTAGGCAGTTAAGTCATCTCCTTTCTTGCAGGAGTCATACGTGTGGAAGATGTATCAAGAACGTTGTTGGGATTTCTTCCCAGCTGGAGACTGCTTCAGAAAGACTTATGAGGATCAGTTGGGATAGAAAGATTGACTTTCCTCCAGTTCAGTTTTCAGGACTGAGGCAGATATTTTTGAAAGAGGATTGTCGCCTTCAAATCTGGAGGAGCTCATCGTTCAATGACTTACTGTACACTGCTGCAGAGCGTTGCATCTTTATCATCTAAAAAACCCTGCAGATTGTGCATCTACATGATGTAGTAGATTCTTAAGACCATCACATCTTTATATTATTGAAGATCTCTGCAGACTATTGCACCTATTCAGGGCTGAAAAATCTGCAGGGCATTTAATTTGTTTTACAATGAGAGGGTCTTTTAAGAGCATTGCACCTTTTCTCAACCTATAGATCTCTCTAAGCACTGCATATAAATACGTAAGAGCTGCAATTTAGAGCACTGCAGAGTAAGACTTTTGGCTATCAGACTTAAAAATCAACTGTTACGTTGCACTTCTGTGCAGAGTGTTGCTCTATGACTTATCACTGCCATCAACGACTGATAGACTCCATAGGCGTTCACTGCCAAAAAGAAAGCATATAGTGCAATACTCTGCAGTCTGTCTTACATACAAGATGGCTGCAGAGCTTTGCATCTTTAACCCTTCCCTTGCTATACTGCTTTACGCAAGTTTCTCATGAGTTGGAGGGGTTAAAATGCCTTAGCAATAAAACAATGAATAACCTCTAATACATAAAATATAGTCTATAAATTAATTTATTTATTATAAGAAATTAGTTTTATGTGTCAATCAATTATACAGGCAGTTCCCTTTTTTCCTGAAATCATGCAGATTTTATTTCAATATTATCCATTGGTGTGCATTTAATTTATCTCAGGAATTTATTAAAATTGTCCGTAATGTCCATATAATTATATTACAATATAAAATGTGGCCATAAATCAATTTACTATTCATGATAATAAACCACCAATAGGAAGAAGGCAATATTTCAAGATGTTTTCCAATTTGTTGTTTCAATCATTTTATTTAATGTGATAAATTGCTGCAAAACAAATAACAAACAAGATATGGATAATATCTTTTTGAACCTTCCTAAAGGAGTCTGCAGACCATTTGTGAAATAAAGTAACTTAGGTTTCTTACTGACGCATTTTACCCAAAATGTGTGCAAATTTTAGATATAATCTTTAATAAACGTGGGGTGGTATTTTTAGCTGCAAGTTATATGTCTGTATAGGGGATTTGCTGGGTAACCAAACATGGATGTGCAATAAGATTTGTGAAATTCAAATTGAATCTTATACGCCAGCAAGAGACTGCGCACTTTTGTGGCTGTCCGCGCCTTGACCCTCCTACACCTCTGTGCTTTTGTAAATGTATTTTTTTTGTTTTATAAACCTCAAAGTGCCTTTTAGCAACATGACATTTTGTCAGGTAGCAACAGTTGTTTTGGGATTTGTCAGTCAATTAGGGAGCCTTGTTCAGAGTATCTCATCTCATTGCTATACAGAGGTCTCTGCTGAACATCTATCCAAATTTGTGCTGCAATTTATTTTTTGTTCTTTTCTTGTTTGTTGTATGTAATAAAAGTATTTATTGATGTCAACTTAAGGCTGAAATACTTGTTTTTGCTAATTTATCACTTAAAGGGATAATCTAGTCAACATTAAACTTTCATGATTCAGATAAAGCAGCAATTTTAAGCAACTTTCTAATTTACTCCTATTATCAATTTTTATTCATTCTCTTGGTTTCTTTATTTGAAATGCAAGAATGTAACTTTAGATGCCGGGCCATTTTTGGTGAACAACCTGGGCTGATTGGCGAATAAATTCACCCACCAATAAACAAGTGCTGTCCAGGGTCTGAACCAAAGCTTAGCTTAGATGCCTTCTTTTTCAAATAAAGATAGCAAGAGAACAAAGAAATTGATAATAGGAGTAAATTAGTTGCTTAAAATTGCATGCTCTTTCTGAATCACAAAAGAAAAATTTAGGTTCAGTGTCCCTTTAAACACCCAGTCTATATATTGAGTGACCACTCCCAGTGTATTAAAAGAAAAACTTTATTGTAAGCATTAAAAATAAAATATTATAAAATATAAACAACGCTGATTAAAAGATAAAAGTATAAACTAAAAAATCCCCATACTAAGACCTCTATATATAACCATCAAAATACAAGTCCGAGGCAGACACACAAATGGGAAATTATCAGCACTACCGAAACAAAAGATCCCTACCTATCTGTCTATTTTGTTACTATTAAATCCCCAGAAGGGGAGGATCATGGGAATAGCTTTACAGCTAACTCACGTGTCACACAATAGCAGCTATTTAGAAAGAGATAGGGTATTGCCGTATTGCCGAAAGAACACAATTAAAGGGACATGAAACCTTTTGTATTATCATTGTTGCTTCATTCTGTTGGTATCCTTAACTGAAGGAGCAGCAGTGCACTACTGGGAGTTAGCTAAACACATTAGTAAGCCAATGACAATAACACTAAATTTTTTTCATGCTTTAGAGAGCGCATGCTATTTTAAACAACTTTCCAAATGACTTCTATTATTTAATTTGCTTTGTTCCCTTGGTATCCTTTGTTGAAAAGCATATCTAGGTAGGCTCAGAAGCTGGGAGCTAGCTGCTGATTGGTGGCTGCATATATATGCCTCTTGTCCTTGCCTTACCAATGTGTTCAGCTAGCTCCCAGTAGTGCAGCCATTGTTTTTGGGTCTATAGCTCCCCCCGGCAACGTCACCATTATTTGGTAATAAAAATATATTGCAAAAAATGCTTCTGTTCAATATTTATTACTAAATATGTTTTTAAAGGAATAAGTATATATATATATATATATATATATATATATATATATATATATATATACATATATATATATATATATATATATATATATATATTAGACATGTGCATGGCGAAAAAATTCGGTTCAGTTCGGTTCGGATCGATTCGGATTTTTTCGAATTCGGAAAAATTTGAATCAATTCGGTTCGGATTTGTTTTGGATTCATTCGGATTCGAATAAATTCGGTTCGGATTTGTTTCGGATTCATTCGGATTCGAATAAATTCGTCTGGATTCGGTTCGATTCAGTTCGGTTTGGTTCGGAAATTCGGAATTTCGGTAAGTGTTAGGTGGAATTAGACTAGTATTATGTACTGTACATTAGGTGTAACCCATAGCAGAGTGATATAACCTAATATACTGTACAATACTAGTGTATTCCATGGCCATTCGAATCTACCGAATAAATCCGAATAAATCCGAAGTAATTCGGATTTATTCGGTAGATTCGGCACTATTTTAATTCGGAGATTCGGTTCGATCCGAATCTCCGAATTTGCCGAATCGAACCGAACCGAATCGCACATGTCTAATATATATATATATATATATATATATATATATATATAAAAGAGGTAAACATTGAAGTATAATGTCAATAGGATATTGAGTGAACAATACACAATACCAAAAAAACAAAACAAAATTAACATAGAATTATCTAAACTCAATCATACATCAATACACAATACAGAGATTCTAGCATTGATTTTCAATACCAGTGATTACTCGAACGGCGGATACATTAAGACAATCTGACGCCGTGGAAGATTGCTGGAATAAAGATTGCATATTCTACTGGAGTTTCCTGGTTTCCACATATGGGCAATTTGACATCTCTTTAGATGTAAGTGATTTTAATTGTCACTGTGCTTTTGCCTTAACTGAATTGTGCTCCTGTGGTCGTTTATTTTATACATTAATATAACTGTGTTGGTTATGCACAACTGGGGAATGGGTAATAAAAGGATTATCTATCTTTTTAAACAATTACACTTCTGGAGTAGACTGTCCCTTTAATGAAAAAGTGCACTCTAATATATACACATCTTTGTTCTCTTTTTTTTTTTTTTAAACAGGAATGTAAGCTCAGAAGCGTGCATGTGCTAGGAGTACTATATTGCAGCAGTTTTGCAAAAATGTTATGCATTAGCAAGAGCACTAGATGGCAGATACCTATCTAGGTATTTCTTCAACAAAGAATATTATGGGAACAAATAAATTTGATAATAGAAGTAAATTGGAAACCTTTTTAAAATTGTATTCTTTATCTGAATCAAAAACAAAGTTGTTTTGGGTTTTATTTCCCTTTAAAGAGAAATCAAAGAAAAATATCACAGCACAAGCTTGTTGGGTTTACAATAGGGAGATGCGACCTTGAAACAAGGTACTTCACATAGACAAAATAGACTTTATGAATTCCACATGCTGGTCCGCGGTGTAGGTGACAAATCACCACTAGAGGAACCCAGAACACCTTTGGCTGACTGCTGAAGATGCCTTTCTTTCATGTAATTAGCAAGAGTCCATGAGCTAGTGACGTATGGGATATACATTCCTACCAGGAGGGGCAAAGTTTCCCAAACCTTAAAATGCCTATAAATACACCCCTCACCACACCCACAATTCAGTTTTACAAACTTTGCCTCCCGTGGAGGTGGTGAAGTAAATTTGTGCTTAAGATTCTTCGTTGATATGCGCTTCGCAACAGGTTGAAGCCCGGTTTTCCTCTCAGAGTGCAGTGAATGTCAGAGGGATGTGAAGAGAGTATTGCCTATTTGAATACAATGATCTACCTCTAGGGGATCTATTTCATAGGTTCTCTGTTATCGGTCGTAGAGATTTCTTCTCCTACCTCCCTTTTCAGATCGACGATATACTCTTATATACCATTACCTCTACTGATTCTCGTTTCAGTACTGGTTTGGCTATCTACTACATGTAGAGGAGTGTCCTGGGGTAAGTAAGTCTTATTTTCTGTGACACTCTAAGCTATGGTTGGGCACTTTATATGTAAAGTTCTAAATATATGTCTATCCTATATTATAAAAGGCCAAGTGTTTGTCTGAAGCCGTCATGCGCAGTAGAGACAAACACTTGGCCTTGAGATAGGGAGCGCGAGGTACACAAACAGCTGTGAGGTCTGGGGAGCGTGAGGTAAGCTGATTGAAACAGCCTGTGGCAAGAGATATGGAGCGCGCTCCCCAGACCTCACAGCTGTTTGTGGCCGACGGGAGCATTGTGATGGGGGCGTGGCCGGGCGTCGCGAGGGGCGTGGCCGGGCGTCGCGAGGGGCGTGGTCGGGCGTCGCGAGGGGCGTGGGCGGGCATCGTGAGGGGCGTGGCCGGGCGGGTGTAGCCGCGAGAGGGAGCAGGAGAGGGGGGAGAGAGAGCCAAAGAGAAGGGGGGAGAGAGAGCCAAAGAGAAGGGGGGGAGAGCCAAAGAGAAGGGGGGGGGAGAGCCAAAGAGAAGGGGGGGAGAGCCAAAGAGAAGGGGGGGAGAGCCAAAGAGAAGGGGGGGGGGGAGAGCCAAAGAGAAGGGGGGGGAGAGTGAAAGAGAAGGGGGGGGAGAGCCAAAGAGAAGGGGGGGGAGCCAAAGAGAAGGGGGGGAGAACCAAAGAGAAGGGGGGGGAGAACCAAAGAGAAGGGGGGGGAGAGCCAAAGAGGGGGGAGAGAGAGAGCCAAAGAGGAAAAAGAGCCAAAAAGGAGAGAGCCAAAGAGGGGGGAGAGAGCCAAAGGGGGGGGGGGAGAGAGCCAAAGGAGGGGGGGAGAGCCAAAGAGAAGGGAGGGGGAGAGCCAAAGAGAAGGGAGGGGGGAGAGCCAAAGAGAAGGGGGGGAGAGCCAAAGAGGGGGGAGAGAGAGAGCCAAAAAGGAAAAAGAGCCAAAGAGGGGGGAGAGAGAGCCAAAGGGGGGGGGGGAGAGAGCCAAAGAGGGGGGAGAGAGAGCCAAAGAGGGGGGGGAGCCAAAGGGGGGGGAGAGCCAAAGAGGGGAGAGAGAGAGAGCCAAAGAGGAAAGAGAGCAAAAGAGGGGAGAGAGCCAAAGAGGGGGGAGAGAGAGCCAAAGAGGGGGGGGACAGAGCCAAAGAGGGGGGGCAGAGCCAAAGAGGGGGGGGGAGCCAAAGAGGGGGGGAGAGCGCCAAAGAGGGGGGGAGAGAACAAAAGAGGGGGGAGAGAGCCAAAGAGGGGAGAGAGAGAGCAAAAGAGGGGGGGGGAGAGCCAAAAAGGGGGGGGAGCCAAAGGGGAGGGGAGAGCCAAAGAGGGGGGAGAGAGAGAGCCAAAGAGGAAAGAGAGCCAAAGAGGAGAGAGAGCAAAAGAGGGGAGAGAGCCAAAGAGGGGGGGGAGAGAGAGCCAAAGGGGGGGGGAGAGAGCCAAAAGGGGGGGAGAGCCAAAGGGGGGGAGAGAGAGAGCCAAAGAGGAGAGAGAGCAAAAGAGGAGAGAGAGCCAAAGAGGGGGGGGAGCCAAAGAGGGGGGGGAGAGCCAAAGAGGGGGGAGAGAGAGCAAAAGAAAGGAGGGAGAGAGCCAAAGAGGGGAGAGAGAGAGCAAAAGAGGGAGAGAGAGAGCAAAAGAGGGGAGACAGAGAACAAAGGAGAGGGGGGAGAGAAAGCAAAAGAGAGGGGGGAGAGAAAGCAAAAGAGAGGGGGGAAGAGAGAGCAAAAGAGAGGGGGGAGAGAGCAAGGGGTGGGACCGCTGTACTGCAAAAAATGGCCCGTGTACATGGGCTTTAGTACTAGTAAACTTATATTTGCCTTGATTCAGGATAATCAGTATTCCTTTTCTATACAGACTGTCAGTTTCATTATTGGGATAATGCATTTAATATTTTTTCTTACCTTGAAAAATTTAATTTGGTCATTTTTTCCTGTATGCTGTTAGGCTCGCGGGGGCAGAAAATGTTTCTTTTTATTACGTCATTTTTGGCGCGACCTTTTTTTGGAGCTAAAATTTTTTTTAATTTCCGGCAACGTAATTTACGCCGGAAGTTGTACGCATGCGTATTCAGACATTTTTTTGCGCCAAAAAAATGTGGGCGTCTTTTTTACTCACATTATTTATTAATTTTCTTTTCATTGCTTCTGGTTTCTAGAAGCTTATTATTTTGCATTCTTTCCCATTCCTGAAACTGTCATTTAAGGAATTTGATAATTTTGCTTAAGGGGATAAATTTCTTACCTGAATCCATACAAGAATAATACACAAGCCAACAACTTAATAACCCATACCCCTTAAATAAAGACACAACACTCATGGTTGGGAAGAAAAAACCAACCTCCCCCAACGGGGGGAGGGGTTGCTTTATTAACAGAATTAACTAATTGAATCAATAACAACTGCTACTAGCTGGCAAGATACCCTGTCCTAACAACCCACTAAGGGGTGTGGCCGCCCTGGGAATGAGGACGCCCTCATTCCGCCTACTTGTTCGCTCAAGGAAGATCGCCCAGCGAGCCGACCAATCCCTAGCCCATCTCGGCGACTAGGGTCCTCAACGCTCACTGTCCCTTCCCTCTATCCTTGTCCTAAGAAATATCTTTGTTGCCACACCCCTTTCCGCCCTGAGAATGCATGACGCCATGCCAACTCCCAACTACCTACCGGGTTGCGGGGTCTCCAAACTGGATAGACATCGGTCCCCCAGCCAAAAGACTGTTAGTCCCGACGGGAGACCCCATACTACTATTACTGCCCCTGGGCTTACCAAGGTCCACATGACTATGCAGCCCCCTGCCAAGGGAAACTAAGCCAGCTTAAATCACGAACCACCATCAATCTGCTTCATCGCCTGTAAAAAGGAATGACATAAACCACAGGGAGGGCTGGGAGGGAAGACAAAAAATAGGTTAGTGATTTACTTTCTGTTTTACTTTCCTTTTATCACTTCTGAATCTCCTCCCCTTATTCCCTCACTATCAGCAAACTACACTTCCCATTTAACCCTTTCCACTCTTTCCTTCCTTCAGAATAAATTCCCCCTTAATTTGTTTCGTCCCTAAATAGGTCCTACACTTTTCTAAGGGGATACATTTCTTACCTGAATCCATGCAAGAATAATACACAAGCCAACAACTTAATAACCCATACCCCTTAAATAAAGACACAACACTCATGGTTGGGAAGAAAAAAACCAACCTCCCCCAACGGGGGGAGGGGTTGCTTTATTAACAGAATTAACTAATTGAATCAATAACAACTGCTACTAGCTGGCAAGATACCCTGTCCTAACAACCCACTAAGGGGTTTGGCCACCCTGGGAATGAGGACGCCCTCATTCCGCCTACTTGTTCGCTCAAGGAAGATCGCCCAGCGAGCCGACCAATCCCTAGCCCCTCGGCGACTAGGGTCCTCAACGCTCACTGTCCCTTCCCTCTATCCTTGTCCTAAGAAATATCTTTGTTGCCACACCCCTTTCCGCCACCCCAAAAGAGGACACGGTACTCTTGCCCCCACTAACACACACAGGAAGCCAGGACCTGCCTGACATTATCCAAAAACAAGTCCATACCCTTATCCGACAGATGTACTTGATCCCTCCTGAACAGACTCACATCATCAATTTTGATGTTCTCATGAGACACCACTTTTCCACCTGCTGCTAATACTACCCTGCTTACGTCCCTATTCAGCTTCCGCTTCACCCGGAAACCCGCTTTCCTGGTGGCTATATGTCTCCAAACATTTCTTGAAACAATCTTAGACCATATAATAGTAACCCCTTGAAATTGAGTCTGTAACCATTTGATGTCAGACACCATGATGTCCGACAAATCCCCCATAGGCATAGTTCCCACATCGTTGCCACCAAGATGAAGAAGAATGACGTGAGGCTTGCCCCATCTTCTCCTAGCCTCCGCTACTTGCTCAGGTAAGTGCTGCCACATCATGCCTCTCCTGCCTAACCCTCTAATTGACAACCTCGCGGACGGCAGTCCCAACTGCTGTCCTCCCGGCTGAGACGCAGCCCGAATAGCCGCCCAATGGATATAGGAATGTCCGACCACCCATATCCGCCTGCAAGCTGCAACCTGACCTGAAAAACATTGACAACCATAAAGTCCTGGCTTCCCAAACACCCAACCATAACACAACATTTTAGAAAAACCCCAAGTAACTCTAAATCTAAACTAACGCTGACTAAGTGGCCTAATGTATTTCTTGTATTGTGCCGACGACCACCTCCCCAACGCCTTTATCTGCGCTTCAGACTGTCCTGCCATGGCCACGTCCATGGCCGAACCTATTCGGAATGAATGCGGCGCCATGACTGCCGGGTCCCATCCCAATCCAAGCACAACCTTTTTTAAAACTGCCCTATACTGAAATTGTGACAAATAAGAGCCATCCTCATGTACCAAAAAGGGGCCACTCACATCGGGCCTAACTGCCATGAACCTGCAGCATAGCTGTACCGGACAAATAGACGGCTCCACCTGCGACAGCAAGTTGAGCCATCTACCCTTCCCTGCCTGATCTGTTTTTGATCTAGAAACAAAAACTAACACCGCCCCATCCTCTACTCTCACATGCTCCCTCAACAATCCTGCACCCTGTAATCTTCTGGATCTGGACACCAACTCGCTTATCCTGAGAGCCGCAAAGTATGCTAATGAAAATGCTACCGCAAACAAATAAACCTCAAACTTGGAATCACAAACCCCATCTAGTTGTCCTATCAGCTGCGCCAACCTAGTCCTAGTAATTGGTTCCCTCATATCCTTACGTCTGCCCCCTAACCTACGAACCCCTTTTAATGCAGTCCTAGCTATAAAGCTCCTGGTTACATCCTCCACCCCATATAACTTTGAGAAAAACGCAACTGCAGCCACTTTACCTCCTATGGCTCCAGGCAAGACCCCTGCTATCTCCATCGCCCCCAGCCAACTAATAAACAACACCACCGAAGGAGTCCTCCATGTGGCGCCATAAACCCTCAAAAATTCACCCCACTCACCCCAAGCGCTGCCGTAAGCCTGCCAAGTCCTAGGAGCCAATGCGCCCTTTAGTAGCCTTAACGCTGCTCCCCAGAATTCGCCACCTGCCAGAAATACGTTTGGACAAGCATTACCTCCCTCTTCAGCGCCAACCTATGCTACCTTTAGTCCCGGATCCCCTAAAATTAACTAAAACCCCGGCCAACAGAAGTAAACGTCAACTACTATAAACAACTCAAAAATTGACACCAGTAGTGCCTAACTTTGTAACTGCAAACAAACCTCTGAACCTAAGGATGCCCTTTCCCCTAAACACTAAAAACTTAACTATTGTTGCGGTGCCCACCGGAGAATGCACCCCTGCCTAACGCACCCTGTCTGGCCTGCTGCTCGCCACTAAAACTGTCCCTTTTCCGAGCACAATCATTCCCCGGGTGCGCTCCCCCGCAATATATACATACGTGCCTAAAAAGACACTGCATACCCCTGTCACACAGCCTCTCCTGAAACCGCCAGCATTCCCTACCCCCTTTCTTCCGAAATGGGCGATTCTGTTGCCCCGAAACCGTCGGTTTCTCTGCAACCGCCGCTGTCCCTTCCATAAGATCAAGGTTGGACCATAAGTCCATCTCCTTCATCCCAAACGTCAGGACTGGATTTGCCTCTAACGTTCTGCGAAACTGGGCGTCATATTGATGCCAAGCTGTACCTTTCCCACGCTCATGGATGTCGTCAATGACCTCCATGTATTTAAGTATATTCACCGCCTGGCCTGGATTCGCTTCTATATAACAAGAAGCAAGCACTCTAAAGCACCTCATCCATTCCTGATAGGTCTCAGGTCTCTTTATCTTTTTATCGCCTGTCCCATCCTCTGCCATTTCCCTAACCTGATACGCTGCCCTAGAAAATTCAAAGATTTTTACATACCGCCCCTCCCTAATCTTCCTAGCTATCTTGGGTTTCAAGTGAGAATGCAACAAATTAATTATGCAGGGATAAGTGTCTGCTGTCCCAGCTACCCTGGATTTCTTACCCTTACTAGGTTCCTGCCCTATTGTCAAACTGGAAGACCCCACAATTCCACTACCTGACTGACTTTTTCCCTCACTACCTACCTTGGGCGTCCTACCCACTAATTTACGAATTTTTTTAAACAACTGCCTATGTCCCTCGTCCTTAAGACTCGTGGAGCTATCTGAATCCCCAGAAGTGGAGGACTCACTCTCCCTAAGGTGTGGTGCGATTAACAACTTACCGGATCCTGACGCTGCTGCTGCCGCCACCTCCGTTGTCACTGCTACCCCGCTTCCCGAAGTTGCTTCGCAGCGCCCTCTCCTGCACACCACTATTCACCTCCTCCATGGGCCTGTTATGGTTTCCAACCTGCAAAATAGAAGAAACGGAGGGAGCACCACAGGGAGTAGCAGACAGCCCAGCAGACCCCCCAGCCACCTCCTCAGAAAGCCCAGTCCCAACATTACTCCTGACCCTATTCTTAGCTAGCAATCTTTTCTGAAGGTTAGACATTAGGTTCATATGACCTACTCTCACACCTGCTAAATTTCTCCTAGGTGTAACAAAATTTCCAACTGGCACCTTCCCTGCTCTTTTTCCTGTAGACACAGGCTGTTCCTTGCCTGCAACAGTTCTCATATTACTTCCTGTTTGATACACTAACTCCCTTTCCAAAGTTAAACTATCCTTTCCTTGAACTGCTCGTTGCCTAGGGGAAACAGGCTTATCTACGCCTGCAACTGATCTCCTAGCATTTCCTCCTAAACATCCTGCCTCCTTCTCACCTAAGCTTGAACTTCCTGACCCCTGGAATGCTCGTTGCCCAGGGGGAACAGGCTTATCTACGCCTGGTATAATCCTAAACAATCCAGCCCCCTCCACTGCTCGTTGTATAGGGGAAACATGCTTAGCCATGCCTGATGTAAAAGGATTCCGTCCTGCAACACCCTTTCCTGCCCCCCTCCTACTGCCTCACCCCCTCCCTCCTTTAACCCCTCCAGCAACGGCCCTAACAGAGCGGGTAGGAGACCCGCGGGACCCTCTGCCCCCCCGCGATGCCCCACTCACCTTCCCGGTACCCGATCCTCCTGCGACCTGCGCCGCACCCGCACCCAACATGCCCGCTGCCTCCCTGACACTGAACTGCGATACCGGGAAATCCAAAATGGCGGCCGGAACAGAGGAGGGCGGAGCAATGCCGGGCGCGCGCGTGAAGCAGGCAGCCGGGTAGGAGACAACCGGATTACCACGCGGCTCAAGGAAAGGAGCCCCCGGCCTACCCTCCATACCCTGCTGGCCTGAAACAAACCCAGGCGAAGGTGATCTAACCGGGCTCCGCTGAGAAAAGCGGAGCTCCGTAGAGTGAAGCAGCGTGTCATCCGCTGCCCCCCTCGCCAGGTCCGCCGCAAATGCAGCTACCAGGGACCTGGGAGGGGGAACACTGGGAACCGGGAGGGAAGACCCAGGTAGACCAACTATAGAGAAACGGGTAGGAAAGTCTAGAGGCTCCTGAGTTAGAGTAGCAGCTGAAAAAGAAGTCACAGAGGAAGACACCAAACTAGGAAGGGAGACAGGTGCAGAAAAAATAGGACCAGAAGAAGGACTAGACACAGGGATAGAATAGATAGGCAGAAATGCAGTAGTAACAAAAGAAGCCCCAGCAGCAGAAAATACAGCAGGGGAAGAAATAGAGATAGGTACAGAAGGAAGAGTAGAGACACTAGGAGGGTCACAAATGCCCACAACATCACCAGCTGCTGTAACAACTATCCTCTTCTTCTTTCCAGATGCATCCTCCTCTTCATCAAACCTCCTTGGAGCCTTAGCAGACCTTTTGGATCTCTCCATGCTGCCACCTGTAAGACAAAAAACAGGTTAGTGATTTACTTTCTGTTTTACTTTCCTTTTATCACTTCTGAATCTCCTCCCCTTATTCCCTCACTGTCAGCAAACTACACTTCCCATTTAACCCTTTCCACTCTTTCCTTCCTTCAGAATAAATTCCCCCTTAATTTGTTTCGTCCCTAAATAGGTCCTACACTTTTCTTATATGTTGTTTTTTCTATTACATATTGCAAGATGTCTCATCCTGACCCTGGATCAAAATCCACTAATGAACAGACGCTGCCTGATGCTGGTTCTACCAAAGTTAAGTGCATATGTTGTAAACTTGTGGTAACTGTTCCTCCAGCCGTAGTTTGTGAAAGCTGTCATGATAAACTTTCCAATGCAGATTGTGTTTCCATTAGTAATATTCCTTTACCTGTTGTTGTTCCTTCAACATCTTCTGTTCAGGATGTTCCTGTTAATGTAAAAGAATTTGTTTCTAATTCTATTAGGAAGGCTCTGTCTGTTATTCCTCCTTCCAGTAAACGTAAAAGGTCTTTCAAAACTTCTCACATTTCAGATGAATTTTTAGGTGACCGTCATCATTCTGACTTATCTGTTTCTGATGAGGTTTTTTCCGGTTCAGAAGATTCTACCTCAGATATTGATACTGATAAATCTTCATATTTATTTAAGATGGAGTTTATTCGTTCATTACTTAAAGAAGTTTTGATTGCTTTAGATATGGAGGAGTCCAGTCCTCTTGATACTAAAACTGCTAAACGTTTAAATTCGGTTTATAAACCTCATTTATTAATTCCGGAAGTTTTTCCAGTTCCTGATGCTATCTCAGATGTGATTGCTAGGTAATGGGATAGTCTGGGTACTTCATTTACTCCTTCTCCAAGGTTTAAGAAATTGTACCCTGTGCCATCTGATAGATTGGAATTTTGGGATAAAATCCCTAAAGTTGATGGGGCTATCTCTACTCTAGCCAAACGTACTGCTATTCCTACGGCAGATAGCACTTCGTTTAAAGATCCTTTAGATAGGAAAATTGAATCTTTTTTTGAGAAAAGCTTATTTATGTTCAGGTAATCTACTTAGACCTGCTATCTCTTTGGCTGATGTTGCTGCAGCTTCAACTTTCTGGTTGGAGGCTTTAGCGCAACAAGTGACAGATCATAATACATATAGCATTGTTAAACTTCTTCAACACGCTAATAATTTTGTCTGTGATGCCATTTTTGATATCATTAGAGTTGATGTCCGGTATATGTCTTTAGCTATTTTAGCTAGACGAGCTTTATGGCTTAAATCCTGGAATGTAGATATGACTTCTAAGTCAACTTTGCTTTCTCTCTCTTTCCAAGGTAATAAGTTGTTTGGTTCTCAGTTGGATTCTATAATCTCAACTGTTACTGGAGGGAAAGGTGCCTTTTTGCCTCAGGGAAAAAAATCTAAAGGTAATTACAGGGCTGCTAATCGTTTTCGTTCCTTTCGTCAGAATAAGGAGCAGAAGCCCGATCCTTCCCCTAAAGGAACAGTTTCCGGTTGGAAACCTAATCCAGTCTGAAATAAATCCAAGCCTTCCAAAAAGTCAAAATCAGCCCCTAAATCCGCATGAAGGTACGGCCCTCATTCCAGCGCAGCTGGTAGGGGGCAGGTTACGATTTTTCAAAGATGTTTGGATCAATTCGGTTCACAATCTTTGGATACAGAACATGGTTTCACAAGGGTACAGAATAGGTTTCAAAGTAAGACCGCATGTGAGAAGATTCTTTCTCTCACGCATTCCAGTCACTCCAGTGAAGGCTCAGGCATTTCTGAAATGTGTTTCAGACCTAGAGTTAGCTGGGGTAATTATACCAGTTCCAGTTCTGGAACAGGGTCTGGGGTTTTATTCAAATCTATTCATCATACCAAAGAAAGAGAATTCTTTCAGACCGGTTCTGGATCTAAAATTATTGAATCGTTATGTAAGGATACCAACATTCAAAATGGTGACTATAAGAACTATTCTGCCTTTTGTTCAGCAAGGGCATTATATGTCTACAATAGACTTACAGGATGCATACCTGCATATTGCAATTCATCCAGATCACTATCAGTTTCTGAGATTCTCTTTTCTAGACAAGCATTACCAGTTTATTGCTCTTCCATTTGGTCTAGCAACAGTGCCAAGGATCTTTTCGAAGGTTCTCGGTGCCCTTCTCTCTGTAATCAGAGAACAGGGTATTGCGGTATTTCCTTATTTGGACGATATCTTGGTACTTGCTCAGTCTTCACATTCTGCAGAATCTCATACGAATCAACTTGTGTTGTTTCTTCAAAGACATGGTTGGAGGATCAATTTACCAAAGAATTCCTTGATTCCTCAGACAAGAGTAACCTTTTTAGGTTTCCAAATAGATTCAGTGTCCATGACTTTGTCTCTGACAGAAAAGAGACGTCTGAAATTGGTTTCAGCCTGTCGAAACCTTCAGTTTCAATTGTTCCCTTCGGTAGCATTATGCATGGAGATTTTAGGTCTCATGACTGCTGCATCGGACGCGATCCCTTTTGCTTGTGTTCACACGAGACCACTCCACCTTTGTATGCTGAACCAGTGGTGCAGGGATTATACAAGGATATCACAAATAATATCCTTAAATCCCAATGTTCGATCATCTCTAACTTGGTGGATGGATCACCATCGTTTAATTCAAGGGGCCTCTTTTTCGTCCAACCTGGACTGTGATCTCAACAGATGCGAGTCTTTCAGGTTGGGGAGCTGTATGGGGATCTCTGACAGCGCAAGGGGTTTGGGAATCTCAGGAGGCGAGATTACCAATCAACATTTTTGAACTCTGTGCGATTTTCAGAGCTCTTCAGTTTTGGCCTCTTCTAAAGAGAGAATCGTTTATTTGTTTTCAAACAGACAATGTCACGACTGTGGCATATGTCAATCATCAAGGGGGGACTCACAGTCCTCAAGCCATGAAAGAAGTATCTTGGATACTTGTATGGGCGGAATCCAGCTCCTGTCTAATTTCTGCGGTTCATATCCCAGGTGTAGACAATTGGGAAGCGGATTACCTCAGTCGCCAGACGTTACATCCGGGCGAATGGTCTCTTCATCCAGAGGTTTTTCTTCAGATTGTTCGAATCTGGGGTCTTCCAGAAATAGATCTGATGGCCTCTCATCTGAACAAGAAACTTCCCAGGTATCTGTCCAGATCCCGGGATCCTCAGGCGGAAGCAGTGGATGCGTTGTCACTTCCTTGGAATTATCATCCTGCTTATATCTTTCCGCCTCTAGTTCTTCTTCCAAAAGTGATCTCCAAAATTCTCTTGGAACGTTCATTTGTACTGCTGCTGGCTCCAGCATGGCCACACAGGTTTTGGTTTGCGGATCTCGTTCTGATGGCCAGTTGCCAACCTTGGACACTTCCATTAAGACCAGACCTTCTATCTCAAGGCCCATTTTTCCATCAGGATCTCAAATCATTAAATTTGAAGGTATGGAGATTGAACGCTTGATCCTCAGTCATAGAGGTTTCTCTGACTCAGTGATTAACACTATGTTGCAGGCTCGTAAATCCGTCTCTAGAAAGATTTATTATCGAGTTTGGAAGACTTACATCTCTTGGTGTTCTTCTCATAAATTTTCCTGGTATTCTTTCAGAATTCCTAGAATTTTACAATTTCTTCAGGATGGTTTGGATAAAGGTTTGTCTGCAAGTTCTTTGAAAGGACAAATCTCTGCTCTTTCTGTTCTTTTTCACAGAAAGATTGCTAATCTTCCTGATATTCATTGTTTTGTACAGGCTTTGTCTCGTATCAAACCTGTCATTAAGTCGATCTCTCCTCCTTGGAGTCTTAATTTGGTTTTGAAAGCTTTGCAGGCTCCTCCGTTTGAACCTATGCATTCTCTGGACATTAAATTGCTTTCCTGGAAAGTATTGTTCCTTTTGGCTATCTCTTCTGCTAAAAGAGTTTCTGAGTTATCTGCTCTTTCTTTTGAATCTCCTTTTCTGATTTTTCATCAGGATAAGGCAGTGTTGCGGACTTCTTTTCAATTTTTACCTAAGGTTGTGAATTCTAACAACATTAGTAGAGAGATTGTTGTTCCTTCATTGTGTCCTAATCCTAAGAATTCTAAGGAAAGATCGTTACATTCTTTGGATGTAGTTAGAGCTTTGAAATACTATGTTGAAGCTACTAAAGATTTTAGGAAGACTTCCGGTCTATTTGTTATCTTTTCTGGTTCCAGGAAAGGTCAGAAGGCTTCCGCCATTTCTTTGGTGTCTTGGTTAAAGTCTTTGATTCATCGTGCTTATGTGGAGTCGGGTAAGCCCCCGCCTCAAAGGATTACGGCTCATTCTACTAGGTCAGTTTCTACTTCCTGGGCTTTTAGGAATGAAGCTTCTGTTGATCAGATTTGCAAAGCAGCGACTTGGTCTTCTTTGCATACTTTTACTAAATTCTACCATTTTGATGTGTTTTCTTCTTCTGAAGCAGTTTTTGGTAGAAAAGTACTTCAGGCAGCTGTTTCTGTTTGATTTGTCTGCTTATAATTTCAGTTTTTTTCATTATAAAGATTAAAACTTTTTGATTTGGGTTGTGGATTATTTTTTCAGCGGAATTGGCTGTCTTTATTTTATCCCTCCCTCTCTAGTGACTCTTGCGTGGAAGTTCCACATCTTGGGTATCTGCTATCCCATACGTCACTAGCTCATGGACTCTTGCTAATTACATGAAAGAAAACATAATTTATGTAAGAACTTACCTGATAAATTCATTTCTTTCATATTAGCAAGAGTCCATGAGACCCACCCTTTTTTTGTGGTGGTTATGATTTTTTTTGTATAAAGCACAATTATTCCAATTCCTTATTTTTGATGCTTTCGCTCCTTTCTTATCACCCCACTTCTTGGCTATTCGTTAAACTGAATTGTGGGTGTGGTGAGGGGTGTATTTATAGGCATTTTAAGGCTTGGGAAACGTTGCCCCTCCTGGTAGGAATGTATATCCCATACGTCACTAGCTCATGGACTCTTGCTAATATGAAAGAAATTAATTTATCAGGTAAGTTCTTACATAAATTATGTGTTTTGTTTTATTGAGTTAGACGACTTTACCATAAAAAAACAGATGTGCAAATATCTTACAGATACAAACATTTATATAAACCGTTCTGCACTTGCTCATCCTGCGGTTTGTTAAATGATTGGTCCACAGTCCTCCATAACATATGGGATATATTTGCTGCCACTAGGAGGAGGTCAATAACCCATACAAGAGCTTTAAAACCCTCCCACCTCCCATCCCTCTCTTAGTTTTGTTCTTGGCTTTATAGGAGGTGGCTAAGGTTGCTCCAGCTACTTGCTTATGGAATACAAATTGGGAGATCAGAAATATGTGAGACCCAGAGTCCCTGGGGAGTATCATTTACAAAGACGACAGAAAAGACTCTTTACAGCAGCTAAATGATACAGGGACACAGGAATACCCTGTTATGTGCACAAAATTTCCCTAATGGGACTTCAGCCATAATTAACCTCAGGTGTTGCGGGGACTCTTCCCTAGTCTTCTCCTGAGGGACTCCAATATTTCCTACTGCAATCATCTGCGGTACTCGATAACTGCACTGGATGGGCTTTCTACTGGAGACTGCTGCAGCTACATTAACCCTTAAATGACAGGGTTAATTTGTCTACATCGGAACAACGTTTTAAAGATGTGAATCGGGTAAGTATATATACGGTCCTAGGACAGATACTCACTATTCCCCTTTTTGCATGCAATTTTTTTTTGCTGTGCTTTAATTTGCTTATATGCTCGTGGGGTTAGCGTGCCCTAGTACAATGCATGTCGGATTAGCACATGTCTAATCATAGCTTTATAGATACAGGTTAGTTGGCCCATCTGAATAGCACACACTGAGTTAGTGCGCGTCTGAGCATTATCATACGCATGTCACATGACCCTCTAGATATCACATGGTTGTCATATGACTCTTTAGAATTGAAGAGAATGTGAAATGGTTTTCCAGATGTATACAGCTATCACATGACTCTCTAGACAACACATGGTTGTCACATGACTTTCTAAAAATCACATGGTTTTCATATGACTCTCCAAATTTGTTAGGAAAGTCAAATGATTCTCAAGATGTTACAGTTTTCACATGATCCTCTAGATATCACATGGTTGTCACATGACTCTCTAATTATCACATGGTTGTCATTTGACTCTTTAGAATTGAAAATAATTTGAAATGATTCTCCAGATATATACAGCTGTCACATGACTATCTAAATATCATATTGTTGTCATATGACTCTCTAAATATCACATAGTTGTCATATGACTCCTTAGAATTTAATAGAATTTGAAATGATTCTCCAGATAAATACAGCTGTCATATGACTATCTAAATATCAAATGGTTATAAAATGACTCTAAAAAAATCACATGGTTGTCATATAACTGCTTAGAATTGGTAAAGATGTCAAATGATTCTCCAGATATATTCCATTGTCACATGACCCTCTAGACATCACATGGCTGTCACATGACTTTCTAAAAATTACATGGTTGTCATCTGACTCTAAATTTTATAGGGATATCAAATCATTCTCTAAATGTTTTCAGTTGTCACATGACCCTCTATATGTCATATGGTTCTCATATGACTCTTAAGAATTGAAAAGAATGTGAAACGATTTACCAGATATATGCAGTTGTCACGTAACTCTCTAAATATCACATGGTTCTCTCATGACTCTAAAAAAATCACATATTTCTCATATGACTCTCTAGATTTGTTAGGGATGTCAAATGATTATCAAGATGTTTACAGTTGTCACACGATCCTGTAGATATCATATGGCTGTCACATGACTCTAAATATCACATGGTTGTCATATGACTCTTTAGAATTCAAAAGAATTTGAAATGATTCTCCAGATATATACAGCTGTCACATGACTATCTAAATATCACATGGTTGTCACATGACTATCTAAATATCACATGGTTGTCACATGACTAGAAAAAAATCACATGGTTGTCATATGACTGCTTAGAATTGCTAAAGATGTCAAATGGCAGCGTAATGCTGCTTGTCAATGTGGAATATAATTAAGGGCCTGACCCCTGCAGGTATTCTAAGGAAAGTGTTCTGTGAGTGTATGTTGCAGTGGAGTGAGAGGTTTATACTAACCGTATTTAAGGGCAGGCAGCAGTTTTCCAGGACTCTTCTTCCACTGCTGGCTGTCGAATAGTTTCCAGAATGGAATGATCCAGACGTTCTTCAGTGGTCCCAAAGAGATTCAGGGCTTCTGCTTCTCCTCCTCGTCGCAGACCTGGAAGACAAGAAGGCATAAGTATCCAGGAGTTGGGGGAGGCCGTTCCTCCTACTCCTTCTCCTTCTGCTCTCTTCCAGCCGCTGATGTTCTCTGGCCTCATTTCAACTTTCCCATCTCCACCCCCTCCTCATATCCCCCTGTCACCCAAGGTGCTTATACTAGCCCCCCAGGGCCTCTGGCATCTCCTCCACACAGGCCTCTGATCAGCAATCCGAGGCCATTCCACCCTCTAATCAGTCTCTTCCTTTAGGTCAAGCTGACAATCAGGCCCCGGCCCCTTCAAGTGACTATGCCACCCTCTGGCGTGTTATATCCCCTTTTAATTGCAGCTGATGCAGCATTTTTGGGCAGCCTTCTGGCGGAGGCCCTTTCTGCAGTGATATCCCTGATGCGGGCCCTGTAAGCAGCCCAGGGAGTTGCCCATCACCAAGCTCCGGTTTCTGGAGATCCATCAGAGGCTGGCGGCAGTTCAAGAAGCGCACTAGGCCCCTCTATCATGGCACCGGCTCCCTTTACTTCCGGTCGCAGCGACCCACAATGCACCACAGCCGGCATCACTGGTGCGGCAGGGCGAGGCAGAATAGTGGTTCGCTACCCCATCACAACCAGGTAGGATAGGAGTACCCGGACCTCAGGCTAGGGCTAGGGCTTGCAGGGCAGTTAAAGGGGCTTCTGCCACACTGAGGAATCGTGACAAATATGCACCAGGTGGTAGATCATAGGCCAGTGTTGGAAGATTATAGGAGTGATGTGGCTGCAGGCCTAGCACACGCACAGCAGGAGGCTCAAGGTTGAGGTATTCAGTATACAAGGATATCTGCTACTATTGCGTTATGTGGTGGGTGCATGGCTGGGTGTGTGATTGAGCAGGGTGTGACTGCAGACAGGCTTACTACGCAATTGAGTGCTCTGGGTACTCCCATCCTGTTTTCTTCCACCACGCAGGTCACAGCTGAGACGGCCTCATCACAACCCTTTCCACAAGAAGCCGCAGCCCCTGGAGGATCAGCGGTTACAGCAGCTACCCAGGTCAATGAGTCAGCAGCGTCAGGACAGGCTTCCGCAGTCGCAGCAGGAGCTTGTAAGACATATTACTCTGCACACCACACTAGGGGGATCTAGTAGCAAGTCTTATTCAGAGGGCAAGCAAGAGCTAGGCTTGCACAGCAAGGGCCAGCACAGAATTTATTGCATGCTAAAGCGAGTACAGGTGGCAGTAGATATAGGCGAGGTTAAGCAGTGAGAGGTCAGCACAGTTAGTATGTCTGGAAGGTCAGTGTAGTGTAGTGAGCGGCAAGCGTCGCGGACGAGAGTGCTGGAAATGTAACAACCGCCAGTGTGACAAAGGCGTTAACTGTTCCTGTGATGTACTGTACCTTTAAGAGAGTCACTTGTTTAGATTCTGAAATCACATCACATCACATCATGACAGTCATATGACAACTGTATATATCTGGATAATCTTATTACAATCTTTTCAATTCTAAAGAGTCATATGACAACCATGTGATTTTTTTTTAGTCATGTGACAACCAAGTGATATTTAGAGAGTCATGTGACAACTGTAAATATTTGGAAATTCATTTGACTTTTCTATCAAGTCTAAAAAGTCATATGACAACCATGGGATATTTATTGAGTTATGTGACAACTGTATATATCTTGAAAAACATTCGACTTTTCTCTCAATTCTAAAAAGTCATGTGACAACCATGTGATATTTGGAGAGTCACGTGACAACCGTATATATATGAGAAATCATTTGTCTTTTCTATTAATTCTAAGAAGTCATATGACAACCATGTGATTTTTTCAGTCATGTGACAATCATGTGATATTTAGAGAGTCATGTGACAACCATGTGATGTCTAGAGGGTCATGTGAGAAGTGCAAATATCTGGGGAATCATTTCATGTTCTTTTCAATTCTAAAGAGTCATATAACAACCATGTGATCTTTTCGTCATGTGACAACCATGTGATATTAAGAGTCATGTGACAACCATGTGATGTCTAGAGGGTCATGTGACAAGTGCAAATATCTAGAGAATCATTTCATATTCTTTTGAATTCTAAAGAGTCATATGACAACCATGTGATCTTTTTGTCATGTGACAACCATGTCATATTTAGAGTCTTATATGGACAACTGTAAAAAACAGAAACAGAGGCGCCACATGTGTAGATCAATAGATACCAAGATGTGAATCTGGACAAGACACAGGATACTCACAAACGTGAAGGCACTCTCTTGTGCCTGTTAGAGGCAGGCTGGTATTCTAAACAGCAAACCAGCTGGCTGTGTATACGAATCCCCGTCGTGATGTCCTGGAGAGGTGGATGTCCTGCAAGGCAGTCCTTGCCTGGATAGTATCCTAAAGGTTGGAACAAGGGAGAAAGGCTGGAAAGCCTTTGGGTTACTTAGAAGAGATTGATGCACACACCAGACATCGTGAATCATAAAACTAGCATTTATTATACAGAATAAAATAGCTAGTAATGTAGCACATTACAGCTGGTGTGTTAAAATCAAATCTCTTATGGTATATAGAGAAGTAAAGCGACGCGTTTCTCGGGGGTAACCCCGTTTCCTCAGGCTTGTATGCTCTATCTATGTCTTAATCGCCCTTAAATAGGCCTAAGTAACCACATGTTTACAATAAACACTCCCCTTCCTTCCTTTGCTTAAACCAATCAGAACCTTCCTTTCCCCCCACTCCCACTTGTTGCAGTAATTAGTTATTGTTTACTGGATAAATTTGTCATTGAGGGTGTGCTACTTGTTCCTTAAGATTCGTGTTGTATATACAAATGATCTTGAGGTTTGTTAACAAAATTATTTTTGCGATCGTGTAGAAAGTTACGACCGGGATTATATACACAAATCATGTGATGTATGTCTAACCCACCAATGATGGCGAAAAACTAAGGGGCTTGTCTTAAAATCTGAATCCGATTGGTGGGAGTCTATTTATTAATGAACTACATTTCCCATGATTCAATACAGGTACACACCCATGAATCTGATAGGTTGGCATGGCGTAAACAGGCTGACGTCAAGTTAACCAACACTGTTCAATATACAATCAATAATGGACTCAGTATTATGCCCAAAAAAAGTTTGAATGTCCAATGACAATGGCTATATGCGTAATAACAAATATGTATATATAAAAACGGTATGTAATAACAATTAATGTATACGGAACACCAGTGTTATAAAACTGTATTCTAAATTCTAAAGACCAGGGACCCACTCCTAACTGTCCCTCTTAGCTTATGTGGTGAAGTGACAATATATCTATGTTTGGAAATGTGCACTGGTGTACCAAACGCATTGCATAGATTAACGTGACTATGTCTGTGTGTATTTCTACATACCCTATAAATGTCAGAGATAGTAATCTCTGGACATGGTGTTAGTGAAATTAGAATGGGAAAAACCTTTTTGGCAATATTTTATAAAAATGGGTGAGATCTAATATATGTGAGTGCGTATCGTGTTAACGATATGTATAGTGAATGTCAGCGAGATTAATTTATTAGAAGTATTCTGTGATAATTTAGTGCTGCTAGCGAATGCCTATAAAGCTAAGTGCAAACGTGTTAATATAATATAAGAAAAGATAATAAAAAATATATATGGTAACCAATGAGATCCGTGATGCAGGTGTTGGTGTTTGTTAGAAGTGACCTACAATATAATATTGATTAGTTCACCCATAAAGATGGGGCTGATAGAGGACCATAAATGCAAAAGGGGATAAAAATGATTCCTCATAATTATGCTGCTTATAGTCACTAAATATAATATGGTTACGGTGATCGGTCTAATATATGTTATTGGTTCTAGTATATATGCATTTAAGGTACTCACTATCATATATGATTAAGCAACAAGTGGGGGGTGAAAGTCCAGTGTACAAAATCGCTAAAACCATATATAAATATATATTTCTGTATGTTACTCTTCAACCACATTAAAATAAAAATACTGTAAATGATATAACCTCGTTTATACCTATACTATTGATATTCATATTGCAATACATCTCAAGATCTATAAAACAGTGACTTATGTTATGTGAATACCGCTGAATCTATAACCTCGTTTAAGCCTGTGGGAAACAAACTGTTGAATTTAAAAATCCAATAGGTTTCCCTCTGTCTGAGTTTGGTGAACCTATTATATGTATTGCTTTTCGGAATGTTTTCTAAAGGGGTTATTTTAACACTCCCACCCCTCAAGCTGAGGTTTTTTTAGGAACCCCCAATCTGGCACCTCTATGGAGGAGACCCAATCCCGGGACAAACCAAAAGAAAAGGCCCTACCCAAACGGGGAAGGAGAGGGAGAGGGAAAACCAACCAAAAAGACAAACTTCAAAAATTGGAAAAAGGTATCTTTAATCTATCTTCCCACCATCTTACCGATGATGAAGTGAGGGTGTTGGGAAGAGGATTATCGTATTGTCCCCCCAATCCTCATAAAATATTTGAACTGTTTGTGGATCTTAACAAATATACCCGCAAGCTGTTGTTACAGAGATACTTTGCAATTAAGACCCTAAGAAAACAAAACATTGAAGGGGCCCCGGTTTTGTTAAATTCCCAACAAACTAGAAACCCTCCATCTGTAATAATGTATGACCCCAGTCAACTAACAGAAGAATTGTTTGAGTGAATAATTCACACCTCACTAGCACCCCCCTCCACCTTTCATCCACCTAAAGAAGAGGTATCTTACATCGACCTATACCAGGAATTAGTTTTAGAAGACTTGGAATCTATGCCCAAAAGAATTATGGGGAAAAAACGAACCTGGCCCAATGAAGCCAGAGCCCTCAAAAGCCTGACGGGTGACAAGAATTTGGTCATCCGTCAGGCGGATAAAGGTGGGGGCATAGTCCAACAAAATTACACAGATTATACCAAAGAAGCCCATCGTATCTTGGATAATAGAGAATACTACATCAAGCTATCTCACGATCCTACTACTGATTTCACTAGGAAACTTAATCTTCTATTAGAGCAAGGGCTCAGAGATGACATTCTTACAAAAAAAGAAAAGAGATACCTCACACCTGATCACCCCAGTACCCCATATTATTATCATCTCCCCAAACTGCACAAAGACGATAAGGTCCCCCCTGGTAGGCCCATAATAGCGGGTATCAATAGTATTACTGACAAACTGTCTGAGTATATAGACATCTATCTTCAGAAGCACGTAATCAACCTACCATCTTATATCAAAGATACCAGAGACCTACTCAATAGACTATCCGGCATCAAAGTTAACAATGGTAATTATTTTTGGCTTTCATGTGATGTTGGATCTCTATATTCAAATATATCCCATGATTTAGGGATACGAGCAACACAGTTATATTTGAATAGAGACCCCTACATGCCTGGGATACAAAAATAATATTTGATTTCTCTCATTCTCAGAATTAATTCTGCTTCTATTTCACACCATCCGGTGACTGGGGGTAAGCACTGTAGTTACTTTAAGCTGTGCTGTACAAATAAACCTTGAACTTTGCTTTTCCCTGCTGCTCTACTGACCGCAAGACTATCAGCACATGTGTATACCATACCATTCTGTGACAAACTAACTGTGTCTAAAACTGAGAGTTACACTTCACACTGAACTGTTATATCTTACTCCAGCACTAATAGCAACACTACCTGCTTTCTGGAACTCTGCTTTTGCATACTCTGCAGTTGTGATCCATCCTCACTCTCTACTAAATCATTACAGAATAATTAAGCCTAAAAAATATGGATCCAGCAGATTTGCCCCAATTCGTTTACAACCTGTCTAAAAGAGTAGATGAACTCAGTCAAGGCCTTAGAGATCTAAAGATTGGAAATGAGACTTTAACTAAGGTTATAAGAGAGACAACTCCTCCCAAAGCAAAAGCTGCTGAATCTATTGTGGAACCACAGATTGCACTGTAGACATGTGCACGGCTAAAAAATTTGGTTCGTTTTCGGTTCGGATCGATTCGGACTTTTCGAATTTCGTTTCGGATCGAATCGGATTCGGCAAAATTTGAATAAATTCGTTTCGGATTTATTCGGTTCCGAATAAATTCGTTTCGGATTTATTCGGATTCGGCTGAATTCGGTTCTATTCCGTTCCGAAATTCGGTATGTTTTTAGTACACTAACACCCATTTAGTACACTAAGTCACTAACACCCATAAACTACCTATGAACCACTAAACCGAGGCCCCCCCACATCGCAAACCCTATAATAACATTATTTAACCCCTAATCTGCCGATCGGATATCGCCGCAACCTACATTATAGCTATTAACCCCTAATCTGCTGTCCCTAACACCGCCAACCCCTACATTATAGTTATTAACCCCTAATCTGCCTCCCCCAACGTCGCCGCAATCTAACTACAAGTATTAACCCCTAATCTGCCGACCCGATATCGCCGCCGCCTACATTATAGCTATTAACCCCTAATCTGCTGTCCCTAACACCGCCGACCCCTACATTATAGTTATTAACCCCTAATCTGCCCCCCCACGTCGCCGCAATCTAACTACAAGTATTAACCCCTAATCTGCCGACCCGATATCGCCGCCGCCTACATTATAGCTATTAACCCCTAATCTGCTGTCCCTAACACCGCCGACCCCTACATTATAGTGAATATATAAATTTCCACAGCACTATATCATTCAAATATTTTATTCTCTGTACATAACAGGTACTCAAACAGCGACGTTTCGAGTGTTGCCACTCTTACTCATGCTAGTTACAAACTATCAATTACAACAATTTAAAACCCTCAGTTTGGCGCCAACCACTCTTCAGGTGGATCTGCTGCCCTCTTCTGTTCATTTCTAATAATACATTAAAAACATTTCTAATTACATGATACTATGTAACAAAAATTTAAATAAAATGTTTGCTTACATTAAAGTTATTTCTTTTACTCTTTGCATCTCAGATAGATCATATTTTAGCAGGATCACATTTTAATTTTATTTTTATACAATAAAGTTGTTCAACTACTTTCACACTTGGTTATATTTTAAACCATACTTATCCAAGATTATACTTTAAACAGTGTTATACTAGACAGTAAATAATTATACTATTTGAGAAGAGTTACACTATCCTAGGTGAAGATTATGGATGTCATTATACATTCACTGAAAAAGTATTTTTACAGAAAAATAGTTTTACAGAAAAATAGACCAATCAAAGTCCCTATTGAGCCCATTAGGTTCCATACTACCCAATTCAAAGATCCAAAACATTTCTTTTTGTTTTAGTATCTTTTCTCTATCACTTCCATTTCTCTGTGGACCCACACTATCGATCACTTGCCACCTTAATTGGCTTATCTGGTGGCCACATTTTAGGAAGTGATGGGACACAGGGGCTTCAGTATTCTTACACCTTATGTTTGAGCGATGCTGGCATATCCTGTCTCTGATCATACGGGTAGTCTCCCCTATGTAGATCAGAGAACAGGAACATTTTATGAGATAGATTACATATTTAGAATCACAGGTATAGTAATCTCTTATCTCATATTTTTTCCCATTTCTTGGGTGATAGAAATATTTACCTTTTATAATAGAGTGACAACTCATACAGCCCAGGCATGGGAAAGAACCTAATGGGCTCAATAGGGACTTTGATTGGTCTATTTTTCTGTAAAACTATTTTTCTGTAAAAATACTTTTTCAGTGAATGTATAATGACATCCATAATCTTCACCTAGGATAGTGTAACTCTTCTCAAATAGTATAATTATTTACTGTCTAGTATAACACTGTTTAAAGTATAATCTTGGATAAGTATGGTTTAAAATATAACCAAGTGTGAAAGTAGTTGAACAACTTTATTGTATAAAAATAAAATTAAAATGTGATCCTGCTAAAATATGATCTATCTGAGATGCAAAGAGTAAAAGAAATAACTTTAATGTAAGCAAACATTTTATTTAAATTTTTGTTACATAGTATCATGTAATTAGAAATGTTTTTAATGTATTATTAGAAATGAACAGAAGAGGGCAGCAGATCCACCTGAAGAGTGGTTGGCGCCAAACTGAGGCCTAGATTTGGAGTTCGGCGGTAAAAGGGCTGTTAACGCTCCGCGGGTTTTTTTCTGGCCGCACCATAAATTTAACTCTGGTATCGAGAGTTCAAACAAATGCTGCGTTAGGCTCCAAAAAAGGAGCGTAGAGCATATTTACCGCAAATGCAACTCTCGATACCAGCGGTGCTTACGGACGCGGCCGGCATCAAAAACGTGCTCGTGCACGATTCTCAACAATGGGGCAGTTTGAGCTGAAAAAAAACCTAACACCTGCAAAAAAGCAGCGTTCAGCTCTTAACGCAGCCCCATTGTTTCCTATGGGGAAACACTTCCTACGTCTGCACCTAACACTCTAACATGTACCCCGAGTCTAAACACCCCTAACCTTACACTTATTAACCCCTAATCTGCCGCCCCCGCTATCGCTGACCCCTGCATTACACTTTTAACCCCTAATCTGCCGCTCCGTAAACCGCCGCCACCTACGTTATCCCTATGTACCCCTAATCTGCTGCCCTAACATCGCCGACCCCTATATTATATTTATTAACCCCTAATCTGCCCCCCTCAACGTCGCCGACACCTGCCTACACTTATTAACCCCTAATCTGCCGACCGGACCTGAGCGCTACTATAATAAAGTTATTAACCCCTAATCCGCCTCACTAACCCTATCATAAATAGTATTAACCCCTAATCTGCCCTCCCTAACATCGCCGCCACCTACCTTCAATTATTAACCCCTAATCTGCCGACCGGAGCTCACCGCTATTCTAATAAATGTATTAACCCCTAAAGCTAAGTCTAACCCTAACACTAACACCCCCCTAAGTTAAATATAATTTTTATCTAACGAAATAAATTAACTCTTATTAAATAAATGATTCCTATTTAAAGCTAAATACTTACCTGTAAAATAAATCCTAATATAGCTACAATATAAATTATAATTATATTATAGCTATTTTAGGATTTATATTTATTTTACAGGCAACTTTGTAATTATTTTAACCAGGTACAATAGCTATTAAATAGTTAAGAACTATTTAATAGTTACCTAGTTAAAATAATAACAAATTTACCTGTAAAATAAATCCTAACCTATGATATAATTAAACCTAACACTACCCTATCAATAAAATAATTAAATAAACTACCTACAATTACCTACAATTAACCTAACACTACACTATCAATAAATTAATTAAACACAATTGCTACAAATAAATACAATTAAATAAACTATCTAAAGTACAAAAAATAAAAAAGAACTAAGTTACAGAAAATAATAAAATATTTACAAACATAAGAAAAATATTACAACAATTTTAAACTAATTACACCTACTCTAAGCCCCCTAATAAAATAACAAAGCCCCCCAAAATAAAAAATTCCCTACCCTATTCTAAAATACAAATATTACAAGCTCTTTTACCTTACCAGCCCTGAACAGGGCCCTTTGCGGGGCATGCCCCAAGAATTTCAGCTCTTTTGCCTGTAAAAAAAAACATACTATACCCCCCCCCCAACATTACAACCCACCACCCACATACCCCTAATCTAACCCAAACCCCCCTTAAATAAACCTAACACTACCCCCCTGATGATCTTCCTACCTTGTCTTCACCATGCCAGGTTCACCGATCCGTCCTGGCTCCAAGATCTTCATCCAACCCAAGCGGGGGCTAGACATCCACTGAAGAAGTCCAGAAGAGGGTCCAAAGTCTTCCTCCTATCCGGCAAGAAGAGGACATCCGGACCGGCAAACATCTTCTCCAAGCGGCATCTTCTATCTTCTTCCATCCGATGACGACCGGCTCCATCTTGAAGACCTCCAGCGCGGATCCATCCTCTTCTTCCGACGACTAGACGACGAATGACGGTTCCTTTAAGGGACGTCATCCAAGATGGCGTCCCTCGAATTCCGATTGGCTGATAGGATTCTATCAGCCAATCGGAATTAAGGTAGGAATTTTCTGATTGGCTGATGGAATCAGCCAATCAGAATATAGTTCAATCCGATTGGCTGATCCAATCAGCCAATCAGATTGAGCTCGCATTCTATTGGCTGTTCCGATCAGCCAATAGAATGCGAGCTCAATCTGATTGGCTGATTGGATCAGCCAATCGGATTGAACTATATTCTGATTGGCTGATTCCATCAGCCAATCAGAAAATTCCTACCTTAATTCCGATTGGCTGATAGAATCCTATCAGCCAATCGGAATTCGAGGGACGCCATCTTGGATGACGTCCCTTAAAGGAACCGTCATTCGTCGTCTAGTCGTCGGAAGAAGAGGATGGATCCGCGCTGGAGGTCTTCAAGATGGAGCCGGTCGTCATCGGATGGAAGAAGATAGAAGATGCCGCTTGGAGAAGATGTTTGCCGGTCCGGATGTCCTCTTCTTGCCGGATAGGAGGAAGACTTTGGACCCTCTTCTGGACTTCTTCAGTGGATGTCTAGCCCCCGCTTGGGTTGGATGAAGATCTTGGAGCCAGGACGGATCGGTGAACCTGGCATGGTGAAGACAAGGTAGGAAGATCATCAGGGGGGTAGTGTTAGGTTTATTTAAGGGGGGTTTGGGTTAGATTAGGGGTATGTGGGTGGTGGGTTGTAATGTTGGGGGGGGGTATAGTATGTTTTTTTTTACAGGCAAAAGAGCTGAAATTCTTGGGGCATGCCCCGCAAAGGGCCCTGTTCAGGGCTGGTAAGGTAAAAGAGCTTGTAATATTTGTATTTTAGAATAGGGTAGGGAATTTTTTATTTTGGGGGGCTTTGTTATTTTATTAGGGGGCTTAGAGTAGGTGTAATTAGTTTAAAATTGTTGTAATATTTTTCTTATGTTTGTAAATATTTTATTATTTTCTGTAACTTAGTTCTTTTTTATTTTTTGTACTTTAGATAGTTTATTTAATTGTATTTATTTGTAGCAATTGTGTTTAATTAATTTATTGATAGTGTAGTGTTAGGTTAATTGTAGGTAATTGTAGGTAGTTTATTTAATTATTTTATTGATAGGGTAGTGTTAGGTTTAATTATATCTTAGGTTAGGATTTATTTTACAGGTAAATTTGTTATTATTTTAACTAGGTAACTATTAAATAGTTCTTAACTATTTAATAGCTATTGTACCTGGTTAAAATAATTACAAAGTTGCCTGTAAAATAAATATTAATCCTAAAATAGCTATAATATAATTATAATTTATATTGTAGCTATATTAGGATGTATTTTACAGGTAAGTATTTAGCTTTAAATAGGAATTATTTATTTAATAAGAGTTAATTTATTTCGTTAGATAAAAATTATATTTAACTTAGGGGGGTGTTAGTGTTAGGGTTAGACTTAGCTTTAGGGGTTAATACATTTATTAGAATAGCGGTGAGCTCCGGTCGGCAGATTAGGGGTTAATAATTGAAGGTAGGTGTCGGCGATGTTAGGGAGGGCAGATTAGGGGTTAATACTATTTATGATAGGGTTAGTGAGGCGGATTAGGGGTTAATAACTTTATTATAGTAGCGGTGCGGTCCGCTCGGCAGATTAGGGGTTAATAAGTGTAGGCAGGTGTCGGCGACGTTGAGGGGGGCAGATTAGGGGTTAATAAATATAACATAGGGGTCGGCGATGTTAGGGGTAGCAGATTAGGGGTACATAGGGATAACGTAGGTGGCGGCGATTTGCGGTCGGAAGATTAGGGGTTAATTATTTTAAGTAGCTTGCGGCGACGTTGTGGGGGGCAAGTTAGGGGTTAATAGATATAATACAGGGGTCGGCGGTGTTAGGGGCAGCAGATTAGGGGTACATAAGTATAACGTAGGTGGCGGTCGGCAGATTAGGGGTTAAAAATTTTAATCGAGTGGCGGCGATGTGGGGGGAGCTCGGTTTAGGGGTACATAGGTAGTTTATGGGTGTTAGTGTACTTTAGGGTACAGTAGTTAAGAGCTTTATAAACCGGCGTTAGCCAGAAAGCTCTTAACTCCTGCTATTTTCAGGCGGCTGGAATCTTGTCGTTAGAGCTCTAACGCTCACTGCAGAAACGACTCTAAATACCGGCGTTAGGAAGATCCCATTGAAAATATAGGCTACGCAAATGGCGTAGGGGGATCTGCGGTATGGAAAAGTCGCGGCTGTAAAGTGAGCGTTAGACCCTTTAATCACTGACTCCAAATACCAGCGGGCGGCCAAAACCAGCGTTAGGAGCCTCTAACGCTGGTTTTGACGGCTACCGCCGAACTCTAAATCTAGGCCTGAGGGTTTTAAATTGTTGTAATTGATAGTTTGTAACTAGCATGAGTAAGAGTGGCAACACTCGAAACGTCGCTGTTTGAGTACCTGTTATGTACAGAGAATAAAATATTTGAATGATATAGTGCTGTGGACATTTATATATTCACTATTGGAATTGGGGAGATTTGGCAGGACCCTGTCTTCACGAGCGCTGCGCTCCTGAGTTGCTGTGCTAATCGTTGTACATATTATTGGACCCCTACATTATAGTTATTAACCCCTAATCTGCCCCCCCCCAACGTCGCCACAATCTAACTACAAGTATTAACCCCTAATCTGCCGACCCGATATCGCCGCCTACATTATAGCTATTAACCCCTAATCTGGTGTCCCTAACACCGCCGACCCCTACATTATAGTTATTAACCCCTAATCTGCCTCCCCCCAACGTCGCCACAATATAACTACAAGTATTAACCCCTAATCTGCCGACCGCAAATCGCCGCCACTGTAATAAATGTATTAACCCCTAAACCGCCGCACTCCCGCCTCGCAAACACTATAATACATTTTATTAACCCCTAATCTGCCCTCCCTAACATCGCCGCCACCTACCTACAATTATTAACCCCTAATCTCCCGCCCCCAACGTCGCCGCTACTATAATAAGGTTATTAACCCCTAAACCTAAGTCTAACCCTAACACTAACACCCCCTAACTTAAATATAATTTAAATAAAACTAAATAAGTTTACTATAGTTAAATAAATGAATCCTATTTAAAACTAAAGACTTACCTGTAAAATAAACCCTAAGATAGCTGCAATATAACTAATAGTTACATTGTAGCTATTTTAGGATTTATTTTTATTTTACAGGCAACTTTGTATTTATTTTAACTAGGTAGAATAGTTATTAAATAGTTATTAACTATTTAATAACTACCTAGCTAAAAGAAATACAAATTTACCTGTAAAATAAATCCTAACCTAAGTTACAATTACACCTAACACTACACTATCATTAAATTAACTAAATAAATGAATCATATTTAAAACAAAATACTTACCTGTAAAATAAACCCTAAGATAGCTGCAATATAACTAATAGTTACATTGTAGCTATTTTAGCATTTATATTTATTTTACAGGCAACTTTGTATTTATTTTAACTAGGTACAAAAGCTATTAAATAGTTATTGACTAATTAATAGCAACCTAGTTAAAATAATTACAAAATTACCTGTAAAATAAATCCTAACCTAAGTTACAATTAAACCTAACACTACACTGTCATTAAATAAATTAACTACAAGTACCTACAATTATCTACAATTAAATAAACTAAAGTACAAAAAAAACCCCACTAAATTACAAAAAAAAACAAACACTAAATTACAAAAAATAAAAAAATATTACAAGAATTTTAAACTAATTACACCTAATCTAAGCCCCCTAATAAAATAACAAAGCCCCCCCAAAATAAAAAAAATGCCCTACCCTATACTAAATTACAAAAGTTAACAGCTCTATTACCTTACCAGCCCTGAACAGGGCCCTTTGCGGGGCATGCCCCAAAGAAAACAGCTCTTTTGCCTGTAAAAAAAAACACAATCCCCCCCCCACATTACAACCCACCACCCACATACCCCTACTCTAACCCAAACCCCCCTTAAATAAACCTAACACTACCCCCCTGAAGATCTCCCTCCTTGAGTCGTGTTCACCCAGCCGGGCCGAAGTCTTCATCCGATGGGGCAGAAGAGGACATCCAGACAGGCAGAAGTCTTCATCCAAGCGGGGCAAGAAGAGGTCTTCCATCCATCATACAAGTACCAAAATACAAACAAACACTAAATTACAAAAAATAATAAAATATTACAATAATTTTAAACTAATTACACCTAATCTAAGCCCCCGACTAGCTATTAATATAGCTTCAATATAACTAATAGTTACATTGTAGCTATTTTAGGATTTATATTTATTTTACAGGCAACTTTGTATTTATTTTAACTAGGTACAATAGCTATTAAATAGTTAATAACTATTTAATAACTACCTAGCTAAAATAAATACAAATTTACCTGTAAAATAAATCATAACCTAAGTTACAATTACACCTAACACTACACTATCATTAAATTAACTAAATAAATGAATCCTATATAAAACTAAAGACTTACCTGTAAAATAAACCCTAATATAGCTGCAATATAACTAATAGTTACATTGTAGCTATTTTAGCATTTATATTTATTGTACAGGCAACTTTGTATTTATTTTAACTAGGTTCAATAGCTATTAAATAGATATTGACTATTTAATAGCTACCTAGTTAAAATAATTACAAAATTACCTGTAAAATAAATCCTAACCTAAGTTACAATTAAACCTAACACTACACTATCATTAAATAAATTAACTACAAGTACCTACAATTAAATACAATTTAAAAAACTAAACTAAAGTACAAAAACCCCCCCCACTAAATTACAAAAAATAAAAAAATATTACAAGAATTTTAAACTAATTACACCTATTCTAAGCCCCCTAATAAAATAACAAAGCCCCCCAAAATAAAAAAAATGCCCTACCCTATACTAAATTACAAAAGTTAACAGCTCTATTACCTTACCAGCCCTGAACAGGGCCTTTTGCGGGGCATGCCCCAAAGAAAACAGCTCTTTTGCCTGTAAAAAAAAAACACAATACCCCCCCCCACATTACAACTCACCACCCACATACCCCTACTCTAACCCAAACCCCCCTTAAATAAACCTAACACTACCCCCCTGAAGATCTCCCTACCTTGAGTCGTGTTCACCCAGCCGGGCCGAAGTCTTCATCCGATGGGGCAGAAGAGGACATCCAGACCGGCAGAAGTCTTCATCCAAGCGGGGCAAGAAGAGGTCTTCCATCCATCAGAAAAGTACAAAAAAACAAACAAACACTAAATTAGCAAGAATAATAAAATATTACAATAATTTTAAACTAATTACACCTAATCTAAGCCCCCTACTAGCTATTAATATAGCTACAATATAACTAATAGTTACATTGTAGCTATTTTAGGATTTATATTTATTTTACAGGCAACTTTGTATTTATTTTAACTAGGTACAATAGCTATTAAATAGTTAATAACTACCTAGCTAAAATA
Organism: Bombina bombina; assembly: GCF_027579735.1. Lineage (NCBI taxonomy): Eukaryota > Metazoa > Chordata > Amphibia > Anura > Bombinatoridae > Bombina > Bombina bombina. Next base: position 488,622,213 of record NC_069505.1, on the reverse strand, counting down.
AATACAAATTTACCTGTAAAATAAACCCTAACCTAAGTTACAATTACACCTAACACTACACTGTCATTAAATTAACTAAATAAATTAATCCTATATAAAACTAAAGACTTACCTGTAAAATAAACCCTAATATAGCTACAATATAACTAATAGTTACATTGTAGCTATTTTAGCATTTATATTTATTTTACAGGCAACTTTGTATTTATTTTAACTAGGTACAATAGCTATTAAATAGATATTTACTGTTTAATAGCTACCTAGTTAAAATAATTACAAAATTACCTGTAAAATAAATCCTAACCTAAGTTACTATTAAACCTAACACTACACTATCATTAAATAAATTAACTACAAGTACCTACAATTAAATACAATGAAATAAACTAAACTAAAGTACAAAAAAAACAAACACTAAATTACAAAAAATAAAAAAAATTACAAGAATTTTAAGCTAATTACACCTAATCTAAGCCCCCTAATAAAATAACAAAGCCCCCCAAAATAAAAAAATGCCCTACCCTATACTAAATTACAAAAGTAATCAGCTCTATTACCTTACCAGCCCTGAACAGGGCCTTTTGCGGGGCATGCCCCAAAGAAAACAGCTCTTTTGCCTGTAAAAAAAAACACAATACCCCCCCCCCCACATTACAACCCACCACCCACATACCCCTACTCTAACCCAAACCCCCCTTAAATAAACCTAACACTACCCCCCTGAAGATCTCTCTACCGTGTCTTCACCCAGCGGGCCGAAGTCTTCATCCGATCGGGCAGAAGAGGACATCCAGACCGGCAGAAGTCTTCATCCAAGCGGGGCAAGAAGAGGTCTTCCATCCATCAGAAGTCTTGATCCAGGCGGCATCTTCTCTGTTCATCCATCCGGAGCGGAGCGGCAGCATCCTGAAGACATCCCACGCAGAGCATCCTCTTCTTTCTTGATCCGACGACTAGGTGACTGTACCTTTAAGTGACGTCATCCAAGATGGCGTCCCTTGAATTCCGATTGGCTGATAGGATTCTATCAGCCAATCGGAATTAAGGTAGGAAAAATCTGATTGGCTGATTCAATCAGCCAATCAGATTCAAGTTCAATCCGATTGGCTGATCCAATCAGCCAATCAGATTGAGCTCGCATTCTATTGGCTGATCGGAACAGCCAATAGAATGCGAGGTCAATCTGATTGGCTGATTCCATCAGTGTAGGGTTTAATAGTAACTTAGGTTAGGATTTATTTTACAGGTAATTTTGTAATTATTTTAACTAGGTAGCTATTAAACAGTAAATATCTATTTAATAGCTATTGTACCTAGTTAAAATAAATACAAAGTTGCCTGTAAAATAAATATAAATGCTAAAATAGCTACAATGTAACTATTAGTTATATTGTAGCTATATTAGGGTTTATTTTACAGGTAAGTCTTTAGTTTTATATAGGATTAATTTATTTAGTTAATTTAATGACAGTGTAGTGTTAGGTGTAATTGTAACTTAGGTTAGGGTTTATTTTACAGGTAAATTTGTATTTATTTTAGCTAGGTAGTTATTAAATAGTTATTAACTATTTAATAGCTATTGTACCTAGTTAAAATAAATACAAAGTTGCCTGTAAAATAAATATAAATCCTAAAATAGCTACAATGTAACTATTAGTTATATTGTAGCTATATTAATAGCTAGTAGGGGGCTTAGATTAGGTGTAATAAGTTTAAAATTATTGTAATATTTTATTATTTTTGCTAATTTAGTGTTTGTTTGTTTTTTTGTACTTTTCTGATGGATGGAAGACCTCTTCTTGCCCCGCTTGGATGAAGACTTCTGCCGGTCTGGATGTCCTCTTCTGCCCCATCGGATGAAGACTTCGGCCCGGCTGGGTGAACACGACTCAAGGTAGGGAGATCTTCAGGGGGGTAGTGTTAGGTTTATTTAAGGGGGGTTTGGGTTAGAGTAGGGGTATGTGGGTGGTGGGTTGTAATGTGGGGGGGGGGATTGTGTTTTTTTTTTACAGGCAAAAGAGCTGAATTTCTTGGGGCATGCCCCGCAAAGGGCCCTGTTCAGGGCTGGTAAGGTTAAAGAGCTTTGAACTTTAGTAATTTAGAATAGGGTAGGGCATTTTTTTATTTTGGGGGGCTTTGTTATTTTATTAGGGGGCTTAGATTAGGTGTAATTAGTTTAAAATTCTTGTAATTTTTTTTATTTTTTGTAATTTAGTGGGGGGGGGTTTGTACTTTAGTTTAGTTTTTTAAATTGTATTTAATTGTAGGTACTTGTAGTTAATTTATTTAATGATAGTGTAGTGTTAGGTTTAATTGTAACTTAGGTTAGGATTTATTTTACAGGTAATTTTGTAATTATTTTAACTAGGTAGCTATTAAATAGTCAATATCTATTTAATAGCTATTGAACCTAGTTAAAATGAATACAAAGTTGCCTGTACAATAAATATAAATGCTAAAATAGCTACAATGTAACTATTAGTTATATTGCAGCTATATTAGGGTTTATTTTACAGGTAAGTCTTTAGTTTTATATAGGATTCATTTATTTAGTTAATTTAATGATAGTGTAGTGTTAGGTGTAATTGTAACTTAGGTTATGATTTATTTTACAGGTAAATTTGTATTTATTTTAGCTAGGTAGTTATTAAATAGTTATTAACTATTTAATAACTATTGTACCTAGTTAAAATAAATACAAAGTTGCCTGTAAAATACATATAAATCCTAAAATAGCTACAATGTAACTATTAGTTATATTGAAGCTATATTAATTGCTAGTAGGGGGCTTAGATTAGGTGTAATTAGTTTAAAATTATTGTAATATTTTATTATTTTTTGTAATTTAGTGTTTGTTTGTATTTTGGTACTTGTATGATGGATGGAAGACCTCTTCTTGCCCCGCTTGGATGAAGACTTCTGCCGGTCTGGATGTCCTCTTCTGCCCCATCGGATGAAGACTTCGGCCCGGCTGGGTGAACACGACTCAAGGTAGGGATATCTTCAGGGGGGTAGTGTTAGGTTTATTTAAGGGGGGTTTGGGTTAGAGTAGGGGTATGTGGGTGGTGGGTTGTAATGTGGGGGGGGATTGTGTTTTTTTTTTACAGGCAAAAGAGCTGTTTTCTTTGGGGCATGCCCCGCAAAGGGCCCTGTTCAGGGCTGGTAAGGTAATAGAGCTGTTAACTTTTGTAATTTAGTATAGGGTAGGGCATTTTTTTTATTTTGGGGGGCTTTGTTATTTTATTAGGGGGCTTAGATTAGGTGTAATTAGTTTAAAATTCTTGTAATATTTTTTTATTTTTTGTAATTTAGTGGTTTTTTATTTTTTGTAATTTAGTGGGGGGTTTTGTACTTTAGTTTATTTAATTGTAGATAATTGTAGGTACTTGTAGTTAATTTATTTAATGACAGTGTAGTGTTAGGTTTTATTGTAACTTAGGTTAGGATTTATTTTACAGGTAATTTTGTAATTATTTTAACTAGGTAGCTATTAATTAGTCAATAACTATTTAATAGCTATTGCACCTAGTTAAAATAAATACAAAGTTGCCTGTAAAATAAATATAAATGCTAAAATAGCTACAATGTAACTATTAGTTATATTGTAGCTATATTAGGGTTTATTTTACAGGTAAGTATTTAGTTTTAAATATGAGTCATTTATTTAGTTAATTTAATGATAGTGTAGTGTTAGGTGTAATTGTAACTTAGGTTAGGATTTATTTTACAGGTAAATTTGTATTTATTTTAGCTAGGTAGTTATTAAATAGTTATTAACTATTTAATAACTATTGTACCTAGTTAAAATAAATACAAAGTTGCCTGTAAAATAAAAATAAATCCTAAAATAGCTACAATGTAACTATTAGTTATATTGTAGCTATATTAGGGTTTATTTTACAGGTAAGTCTTTAGTTTTAAATAGGATTCATTTATTTAACTATAGTAAACTTATTTCGTTTTATTTAAATTATATTTAAGTTAGGGGGTGTTAGTGTTAGGGTTAGACTTAGGTTTAGGGGTTAATAACCTTATTATAGTAGCGGCGACGTTGGGGGCGGGAGATTAGGGGTTAATAATTGTAGGTAGGTGGCGGCGATGTTAGGGAAAGCAGATTAGGGGTTAATAAAATGTATTATAGTGTTTGCGAGGTGGGAGTGCGGCGGTTTAGGGGTTAATACATTTATTATAGTTGCGGCGATTTGCGGTCGGCAGATTAGGGGTTAATACTTGTAGTTAGATTGTGGCGACGTTGGGGGGGGCAGATTAGGGGTTAATAACTATAATGTAGGGGTCGGCGGTGTTAGGGACAGCAGATTAGGGGTTAATTGCTATAATGTAGGCGGCGGCGATATCGGGTCGGCAGATTAGGGGTTAATACTTGTAGTTAGATTGCGGCGACGTTGGGGGGGGCAGATTAGGGGTTAATAACTATAATGTAGGGGTCGGCGGTGTTAGGGACAGCAGATTAGGGGTTAATAGCTATAATGTAGGCGGCGGCGATATTCGGTCGGCAGATTAGGGGTTAATACTTGTAGTTAGATTGCGGCGACGTTGGGGGAGGCAGATTAGGGGTTAATAACTATTATGTAGGGGTCGGCGGTGTTAGGGACAGCAGATTAGGGGTTAATAGCTATAATGTAAGCGGCGGCGATATCGGGTCGGCAGATTAGGGGTTAATACTTGTAGTTAGATTGCGGCGACGTTGGGGGGGGCAGATTAGGGGTTAATAACTATAATGTAGGGGTCGGCGGTGTTAGGGACAGCAGATTAGGGGTTAATAGTTATAATGTAGGTGGCGGCGATATTCGGTCGGCAGATTAGGGGTTAATAAAATAATGCAGGTGTCAGCGATAGCGGAGGCAGCAGATTAGGGGTTAATAAGTGTCAGATTAGGGGTGTTTAGAGACTCGGGGTACATGTTAGGGTGTTAGGTGCAGACTTAGTGTTTCCCCATAGGAAAAAATGGGGCTGCGGTGTTAGTTTTTTTTCAGCCGAAACTCCCATTGTTTCCTATGGGGAAATGCCGAATTTTAACGAGCTAATTCGGATTTATTCGGAGATACGGCAGCTATTTCGGATTCATTCGGTAGATTCTGAAGTATTTTAATTCGGAAATCCGAATCGATCCGAATCTCCGAATTTACCGCAGAAAGCAAGATGCGGAAACTAAAGCAAGGCAACCGTCCTGTTGAAGTTTATATAACGGAGTTTAAACAACATGCCATTGATTCTCAATGGAACGTGATTGCCTTAAGAAACCAATTTCGCCTAGGACTCTCGGAAGCAGTTAAAGATGAGCTAGCCCGAACTGATCTCCCTGACTCCTTAGACGGCCTCATGAAGCTCTCAATGCAAATAGATAGAAGGCTTCGCGAAAGGAAATCAGAGCGTCAAATTGGGGATTCTTCTTACAAGAGATCATTCCATCCTCCTCCAACTGCTTCTTCATCAAGTGTGCCTGAACCTATGGATATAGGCTTTAGGAGGGGTCCATTGACCTCTGAAGAAAGGTTTAGAAGAAAATCAAAAGGACTGTGTATGTATTGTGGAAGTCCAAACCATCCTATCCGCGAATGCCCCTCCCTACGTAAAAATAAAAATAATAAGTCTCTCTTACATTTGACTTCAATGATTGAACATGATAAACCAATTCACTGTACTTTAACCCTCTCTTTACAGTGGGACAGCAATCGCATGACGAAAGCAGCTATAATTGACACAGGAGCCCAAGGGGATTACATAGATAAAGCTATTGTTGAAAAATATAAAATACCTCTCATCACTAAATTGTCTCCTGTCTCTATACAGGTTGTAGATGGGTCTGAACTTTCTTCTGGTCCTATTACTCAGCATACAATTCCCATTTTGGTATCCACCCTAGGTTCACATCAGGAATACATCACCTTTGATGTTATTACCTCTCCTCTATTCCCCATTGTACTAGGGTTACAATGGCTCCGTTTACACGAACCTGTGATCAATTGGTGTTCTTTGGAAGTAAAATTTGATTCACCATATTGCCAGCAAACCTGTCTAAATCATTCTGTTCTCTTCCATCTGACAGAAACTCCACACATACCTAAAGTATATGAGAAGTTTGCAGACGTATTCAGTAAGAAGGAAGCTGATACTCTACCTCCTCATCGGTCGTATGACTGTCCGATCGACCTCAAACCTGGTACCACTCCTCCCTACGGTCATCTCTACCCTCTTTGCCAACCCGAGCTTGATCATTTAAAGACGTATTTAGATGAAAACTTAAAAAAAGGTTTTATACGTCCTTCAGTTTCTCCAGCAGCAGCCGGGTTCTTCTTCGTAAGAAACAAAGATAACTCTCTTCGACCAATCATCGACTTCAGGGAGCTCAATAAAATTACGATAAAAAACAGGTATCCCCTACCACTCATCCCCGAACTCATTGAACGCCTCCAACATGCCAAAATCTTCACCAAATTAGATCTAAGAGGGGCTTATAACCTTGTCCGCATAAGAGAAGGGGATGAGTGGTTGACCGCCTTTAGGACAAGATACGGCCTGTTTGAGTACCTGGTAATGCCATTCGGGTTAACTAACGCCCCGGCCACATTCCAGTATTTTATTAACGATATATTTCACGATCTTCTTGATACTTGTGTGGTCGTATACCTGGACGACATTCTAGTGTACTCAAACACGCTTGAAGAACATGTTAAACATGTTAGTTGGATACTTTCCAGGCTCCAAGTTCATAGGCTATATGCAAAACTAGAAAAGTGTGTATTCCACACCAAGGAAATAGATTTTTTGGGGTACTCCATTGGCCCAAAAGGTATCCAAATGCAGGCTAACAAAGTCGATTCAGTAAAAAACTGGCCACAACCAAAAAATAGGAAGGAACTACAACGTTTCCTCGGGTTTAGCAACTATTATAGAAAGTTTATTAAAAATTTCTCTCAAATTGCTAAACCTCTCACTGTACTCACCAGTTCCAGTACACCTTTCACCTGGAACTCCAAAGCAACTGAAGCTTTCAACTCATTAAAAAACTCCTTCTGCTCAGCTCCAATACTTCAATTTCCTGACCCTTCTCTCCAATTCATTTTGGAGGTGGATTCCTCCGATTATGCCCTTGGAGCTGTCCTCTCGCAAAGACGCAGTATATCCCAACCACTACATCCAGTAGCTTTCTATTCCAAAATTCTTTCTGCACCTGAGATGAACTATGCTGTTGGAGAAAAGGAACTCCTGGCAATAAAACGTGCCTTTGAACATTGGAGGCATCTCCTGGAGGGCACCGTCTTACCAATAATCATCTACACGGATCACCGTAATCTCGAGTTCCTACAGAGGAATAAAACTCTCTCTAGTCGACAGGTAACATGGAGCCTATACTTCAGCAGGTTTAACTATCAAATAATCTACAGGCCCGGCTCTAAAAATGGAAAGGCGGACACACTTTCTAGGAAAGACCCTAGACCTCCAAACACTCAGGAATCTACTTCTATCATTCCCCCAGATAGATTTTTGGGTCTACTGTCCACTTTCAAGACGCAACTTCAAACAGCTTTACGGTCAGATCCTCAGCTACCTCAACTCCGACTATCTTGTAGAAACAACCTCTACTATCATGGGACTCTCTTGTATGTCCCCGAGATTCTTAGACCTGCTCTAATTAAACAACATCATGATCCACCTCTCCTTGGACATCCAGGTATTATGAAAACAAAGGAACTTCTCAGCAGATCCTACTGGTGGCCAAATTTGGAAACATCTGTAAAAAACTATATCTCAAACTGCTCCATCTGCATTACTTCCAAAAAGGAAAGGGCCAAGCCATATGGACATCTTCTTCCAATTCAAATACCTGATAGACCTTGGTTACATCTCGGCATGGACTTCATAGTTGAATTACCTGTGAGTTCAGGTTTCAACACCATTCTTGTTGTCACAGACATCCTGACCAAAATGGCTCATTTTATCCCTTTTAACAAACTTCCCACTTCCAGTGAGACAGCACAACTCTTCTTAAATTCGATTGTCAGATACCACGGAATTCCTTCAATCATAACAACTGATAGGGGTACTCAGTTTACCTCGAAGTTCTGGAAAAGTCTTTCTGCTCAACTGAAAATTGATCATCGCCTAAGTACTGCCTTCCATCCACAAACAAATGGCCAAACAGAGAAATTAAATCAATGGCTAGAGCAGTATCTACGCTGTTATTGCTCTTATCAGCAAAATGAATGGTCACAATACCTATATCTGGCCGAATTTGCCTACAATAACTCGGTTAATTCATCCACCAAAGTTTCACCCTTCTTTGCAAATTATGCTTTTCATCCACATTTTTCCCTGGAACAAACGGATAACCCAATTTCTCCTTCTGTAGATGATCTACTACAGAAGCTCGCTGAAAACTTCCACTTCCTAAAAACAAATATCCAACAGGCTCAGACCTCACAGAAGAAATACTACGACTTACGCAGATGACCATCACCATCTTATGCCATAGGCGATAAAGTTTGGCTTTCGACAAAAAATATCAAAATCCCTGTTCCCAGTAAAAAACTAGCAGGATTATATATCGGACCGTTCACTATCACTCACGTTGTTAACCCAAATGCAGTTACTCTGGACCTTCCCAGTTCTATACCCATCCATCCTACTTTTCATGTGTCCCTTCTTAAACCAGCTTCAGATGATCCTTCAGTGAAAACTATTTTACCACCTGTACCTGTACCCCTAGATCCGGACACTTATGAAATTCAAGACCTCCAGGATTCAAGACGGCATAAAGGTGTCTTACAATATCTGGTCAGATGGAAAGGCTACTCACCTGATGATGACACCTGGGAGCCTTATACCAATATAGATGCACCTAGACTCATCTCCCGTTTCCACAGACGATATCCTCTTAGACCTAAACATCAAGCCGAGGATCGGCTTGCTTGAAGGGGGGCGTATGTAAGGATTCCGCTTCATGTTTTACCTATGCCTTTCCCATTCACCTTATGTATGGATTCCACTCCATGTTTTACCTATGCCTTTCCCATTCACCTGACTTCAGCCTTACCTGTACTTAAGGCATCAGCTGACTGCAGACAGGTGCTTAATTATTAAGTTTCTAGACTAGCTCTGAAGTCTGTCTGTTTTCCACTTGCTGTGTGTTTTTTCTGAAAACAAACCATTCTGCTTTTCTTCCAATTTCTGAACCAGCTACTACCTTGGGATTACTTATTTTTACTGCCGGTTCATATGCTCATTTTGCCTACATAAACTTTTACAGAGGCGAGTTTTTCTTTTAAGCGTGCACGCTACAACAGAGACTTATTTCATACTGCAGTGTGTTTGCTGCCTTCTCCCTCTGAGTTGCTATCTCATTTGAGCCACTGAAGCGTTTCTCACACAGCGGACTTCAATCTCTCTTCCACTGCAACACAGTGCAACTCATCTACAAACAACCTCCCACGGACTAAGTACAAGGACATCTCAGAATTAATTCTGCTTCTATTTCACACCATCCGGTGACTGGGGGTAAGCACTGTAGTTACTTTAAGCTGTGCTGTACAAATAAACCTTGAACTTTGCTTTTCCCTGCTGCTCTACTGACCGCAAGACTATCAGCACATGTGTATACCATACCATTCGGTGACAAACTAACTGTGTCTAAAACTGAGAGTTACACTTCACACTGAACTGTTATATCTTACTCCAGCACTAATAGCAACACTACCTGCTTTCTGGAACTCTGCTTTTCTTTATCAAGATTTATCATACTGGGAGCTAGCTGAACACTAAAGTTTGCTACTAAGAAATTGTTTTATTTTTTACATTTCTTCTGATCCAGCCTTTGTTTATGTTTATACTATTGCTGTGACATTCAACAGCATATGTGATTTACATCATTCGTTGCCAGACAAGTTTCTGATCTGCAATTCAATTACTTGAGAATAACAACTTCACTTAAAGCAGCTTGGTCTATGCTGTTCAATAGTCCATTTGCCAAAAGTGATACAAATCATTTATTTTGCATACTCTGCAGTTGTGATCCATCCTCACTCTCTACTAAATCATTACACTCATAAATTTTATTTTGAAACATAATTATTTTCAGTTTTTAGACACTTTTTATTTACAGATTAAGGGAACGGCCATGGGCACCAGATTTGCCCCAAGTTTTGCAAATCTTTTTATGGGTCAATTTGAGGACCTATACATTTACAACTCACAATGGAGGGGCAATCTGGTGTTCTATACATAGATGATTTGATTTTTATTTTTGATGGTTCAGAAACAGAAGCATTGGAATTTGTTTCATATCTGAATCACAATAATATGGGTATAAGTTTTTCACACAATTTACAAAAGGATCAAATAGAATTTTTGGATATTATTCTTGCCTGGGACCCTTGGGGCAATATATCCACCTCCACCTATTTCAAAAAGGTAGACTGCAACAATTTCTTACACTTTTCCAGCAACCATTTAACAAAATGGAAGACCAACATTCCATACAGTCAGTTCTGTCGATTACGTAGGAATTGTAGCACGGTAGAACAGTATGACCAACAAGCGCCCATTTTAACATCAAGATTCATAGAGAAGGGATATCCGATTGAACTTATTGACAAGGGTTCCCAGAGAGCCAGGGATCTAAATAGAGAAAAACTATTAACTTCAATTCCCACAGAGCAACATGATAATCAAGAAAAGTGTAATTTTAATAAACAACCACTTTTTATTACACAATATAACTCCAACCACAAAAACATTAACAAAGTTTTAAAGAAACATTGGCCGATTTTATTAAAAGATCCGATTTTGAATAAAACACTTCCATTACAACCAAAAGTAGTTTTCAGAAGAGCACCCTCCTATAAACAAAAACTAGCCCCAAGTAAGGTGGTGATGACAAAAAGAAAGGTAACGAATACATCAAAATTAGGAGAGAAGACAGGAAACCATATTTTTAGTAAAAAGGGAACATATAAATGTGGAAAGAGACTGTGCTACATGTGTAAATATATTTCCCATGGAACAACTAGTATAGAGTCATATAGCAATAAGAAAAAATTTACTATTAAAAGCAAAATGACCTGTGACTCCAGCTATGTCATATATGCGCTATCCTGCAAGTGTGGCATACAATACATAGGCAGGACCTGTAGGAAGGTTCGCATCAGATGGAGTGAACATCTGAGGAACATAAAAGCAAAATCACCCAAACATAGTGTGTCTAGACATACCTGTCAACACTATATATCTGGAAAATGTCCATTTAAAATAACCCCTTTAGAAAACATTCCGAAAAGCAATACATATAATAGGTTCACCAAACTCAGACAGAGGGAAACCTATTGGATTTTTAAATTCAACAGTTTGTTTCCCACAGGCTTAAACGAGGTTATAGATTCAGCGGTATTCACATAACATAAGTCACTGTTTTATAGATCTTGAGATGTATTGCAATATGAATATCAATAGTATAGGTATAAACGAGGTTATATCATTTAAAGTATTTTTATTTTAATGTGGTTGAAGAGTAACATACAGAAATATATATTTATATATGGTTTTAGCGATTTTGTACACTGGACTTTCACCCCCCACTTGTTGCTTAATCATATATGATAGTGAGTACCTTAAATGCATATATACTAGAACCAATAACATATATTAGACCGATCACCGTAACCATATTATATTTAGTGACTATAAGCAGCATAATTATGAGGCATCATTTTTATCCCCTTTTGCATTTATGGTCCTCTATCAGCCCCATCTTTATGGATGAACTAATCAATATTATATTGTAGGTCACTTCTAACAAACACCAACACCTGCATCACGGATCTCATTGGTTACCATATATATTTTTTATTATCTTTTCTTATATTATATTAACACGTTTGCACTTAGCTTTATAGGCATTCGCTAGCAGCACTAAATTATCACAGAATACTTCTAATAAATTAATCTCGCTGACATTCACTATACATATCGTTAACACGATACGCACTCACATATATTAGATCTCACCCATTTTTATAAAATATTGCCAAAAAGGTTTTTCCCATTCTAATTTCACTAACACCATGTCCAGAGATTACTATCTCGGACATTTATAGGGTATGTAGAAATACACACAGACATAGTCACGTTAATCTATGCAATGCGTTTGGTACACCAGTGCACATTTCCAAACATAGAGATATTGTCACTTCACCACATAAGCTAAGAGGGACAGTTAGGAGTGGGTCCCTGGTCTTTAGAATTTAGAATACAGTTTTATAACACTGGTGTTCCGTATACATTAATTGTTATTACATACCGTTTTTATATATACATATTTGTTATTACGCATATAGCCATTGTCATTGGACATTCAAACTTTTTTTGGGCATAATACTGAGTCCATTATTGATTGTATATTGAACAGTGTTGGTTAACTTGACGTCAGCCTGTTTACGCCATACCAACCTATCAGATTCATGGGTGTGTACCTGTATTGAATCATGGGAAATGTAGTTCATTAATAAATAGACTCCCACCAATCGGATTCAGATTTTAAGACAAGCCCCTTAGTTTTTCGCCATCATTGGTGGGTTAGACATACATCACATGATTTGTGTATATAATCCCGGTCGTAACTTTCTACACGATCGCAAAAATAATTTTGTTAACAAACCTCAAGATCATTTGTATATACAACACGAATCTTAAGGAACAAGTAGCACACCCTCAATGACAAATTTATCCAGTAAACAATAACTAATTACTGCAACAAGTGGGAGTGGGGGGAAAGGAAGGTTCTGATTGGTTTAAGCAAAGGAAGGAAGGGGAGTGTTTATTGTAAACATGTGGTTACTTAGGCCTATTTAAGGGCGATTAAGACATAGATAGAGCATACAAGCCTGAGGAAACGGGGTTACCCCCGAGAAACGCGTCGCTTTACTTCTCTATATACCATAAGAGATTTGATTTTAACACACCAGCTGTAATGTGCTACATTACTGGCTATTTTATTCTGTATAATAAATGCTAGTTTTATGATTCACGAAGTCTGGTGTGTGCATCAATCTCTTCTAAGTAACCCAAAGGCTTTCCAGCCTTTCTCCCTTGTTCCAACCTTTAGGATACTATCCAGGCAAGGACTGCCTTGCAGGACATCCACCTCTCCAGGACATCACGACGGGGATTCGTATACACAGCCAGCTGATTTGCTGTTTAGAATACCAGCCTGCCTCTAACAGGCACAAGAGAGTGCCTTCACGTTTGTGAGTATCCTGTGTCTTGTCCAGATTCACGTCTTGGTATCTATTGATCTACACATGTGGCGCCTCTGTTTCTCTTTTTTACAGTTGTCCATATAAGAAAATTACATCACTTGTGAAGTGAAGACCGAGAGCTGCCTTTTCCACTTTTCCCTTTCTCAGACGGACTTATTTTGGGACTTTTTATTTGCACCGTTTATATTGGACATCTTCCAGTGTAACGTGTGTATTTTCACATATATACATTTGTATTTGTATTTTTTTATTTTTATTTTTTTATTTACATATCATAATAATTTTTTAATTAAGTTTATATTTGATTTCAACAATTTATATATTAATTCTATAGCAATTTTGTATTTTAGTTTTGCTTTTATTTTTATATGGGTTCATTATTATTATATATTTACACTAGGGCCACCCACACCACCTGTTAAGTAAGCGCCTCCTATAGGTTATCTGTGACACATAGTCACAGAGTTTCCAGTTTGTGATATTTAGAGTCATATGACAACCATGCGATGTCTAGAGGGTCATGTGACAAGTGCAAATATCTGGAAAATCATTTCATATTATTTTCAATTCTAAAGAGTCATATGACAGCCATGTGATTTTTTTATAGCCATGTGATATTCAGTCATGTGACAACCATGTGATGACTAGAGGGTCATGTGACAAATGTAAATATCTGGAGAATCATTTCATGTTCTTTTTAATTCTAAAGAGTCATATGACAACCATGTGATTTTTTTTTTGTCATGTGACAACCATGTGAAATCTAGAGGGTCATGTGACAACTGTATATATCTGAAAAATGATTAGACTTCCCGATCAATTCTAAAGAAACATATGACAACCATGTGATGTCTAGAAGTCCAAATATCTGGAGAATCATTTCATATTCTTTTCAATTCTAAAGAGTCATATGACAACCATGTGATCTTTTTGTCATGTGACAACCATGTGATATTTAGAGTCATGTGACAACCATGTGATGTCTAGAGGGTCATGTGACAAGTGTAAATATCTGGAAAATCATTTCATATTATTTTCAATTCTAAAGAGTCATATGACAGCCATGTGATTTTTTTATAGCCATGTGATATTCAGTCATGTGACAACCATGTGATGACTAGAGGGTCATGTGACAAATGTAAATATCTGGAGAATCATTTCATGTTCTTTTTAATTCTAAAGAGTCATATGACAACCATGTGATTTTTTTTTTGTCATGTGACAACCATGTGAAATCTAGAGGGTCATGTGACAACTGTATATATCTGAAAAATGATTAGACTTCCCGATCAATTCTAAAGAAACATATGACAACCATGTGATGTCTAGAAGTCCAAATATCTGGAGAATCATTTCATATTCTTTTCAATTCTAAAGAGTCATATGACAACCATGTGATCTTTTTGTCATGTGACAACCATGTGATATTTAGAGTCATGTGACAACCATGTGATGTCTAGAGGGTCATGTGACAAGTGCAAATATCTGGAGAATCATTTCATATTCTTTTCAATTCTAAAGAGTCATATGACAACCATGTGATTGTTTTTTTGTCATGTGACAACCATGTGAAATCTAGAGGGTCATGTGACAACTGTATAAATCTGAAAAATGATTAGACTTCCCGATCAATTCTAAAGCAACATATGACAACCATGTGATGTCTAGAGGATCATGTGACAAGTCCAAATATCTGGAGAATCATTTCATATTCTTTTCAATTCTAAAGAGTCATATGACAGCCATGTGATCTTTTTGTCATGTGACAACCATGTGATATTTAGAGTCATGTGACAACCATGTGATGTCTAGAGGGTCATGTGACAAGTGCAAATATCTGGAGAATCATTTCATATTATTTTCAATTCTAAAGAGTCATATGACAACCATGTGATCTTTTTGTCATGTGACAACCATGTGATATTTAGAGTGATTTGACAACCATGTGATGTCTAGAGGGTCATGTGATAAGTGCAAATATCTGGAGAATCATTTCATATTATTTTCAATTCTAAAGAGTCATATGACAGCCATGTGATTTTTTTTATAGCCATGTGATATTCAGTCATGTGACAACCATGTGATGTCTAGAGGGTCATGTGACAAATGTAAATATCTGGAGAATCATTTCATGTTCTTTTTAATTCTAAAGTCATATGACAACCATGTGATTTTTTTTGTCATGTGACAACCATGTGATATCTAGAGGGTCATGTGACATCTGTATATATCTGAAAAATGATTAGACTTCCCTATCAATTCTAAAGAGTCATATGACAACCATGTGATGTCTAGAGGATCATGTGACAAGTCCAAATATCTGGAAAATCATTTCATATTATTTTCAATTCTAAAGAGTCATATGACAACCATGGGATATTTGGAGTCATATGACAACCATGTGATGTCTAGAGGGTCATGTGACAAGTGCAAATATCTGGAGAATCATTTCATATTATTTTAAATTCTAAAGAGTCATATGACAACCATGTGATCTTTTTGTCATGTGAAAACCATGTGATATTTAGAGTCATGTGACAACCATGTGATGTCTAGAGGGTCATGTGACAAGTGTAAATATCTGGAGAATCATTTCATATTCTTTTCAATTCTAAAGAGTCATATGACATCCATGTGATCTTTTTGTCATGTGACAACCACGTGATATTTAGTCATGTGACAACCATGTGATGTGTAGAAGGTCATGTGACAAGTGCAAATATCTGTAGAATCATTTCATATTCTTTTGAATTCTAAAGAGTCATATGACAACCATGTGATTTTTTTGCATACCCCCCAACTGTCCCGATTTTTGCGAGACAGTCCCAGTTTTAGGGGTCTGTCCCCCTGTCCCGGGTTGCTAGCCATTTGTCCCGATTTGCCCCAGGCATTTCCTCTCACAGGGTTAGATACCTGTTAGATTCCCCGTGGAAAAGGAATGGTGTGTGGGTTAAGCAGGAGTAAGAAGGCTGTATACACTCTGACCATGGGTAATAGTGACCTCTCTAACCTACCTCTGGTAGTGATGATGTCTAACCCCTGGTGATAATACTAGCATGCCTTCAGTTTTATACAATGAGCAGTGCTAATACCAGGGTAACGAACAGTGGCAGCCGCAGACTGCCAGCTAATGTGCTTGCCAACCCCAGGACCCCATACAATGAATTACAGATACCCATATATGATGTAGTGTGTGTGTCTATCTGTGTCCATAACTGTGTGTGTGTACCTGTATGTATAAGTTTATGCTATGTAGTGTGTGTGTCTGCATGTATAAATGTAAGCTATGTAGTGTGTGTATGTGTATTTGCATGTAAAAGTGTGTATCTGCATGTATAAGTGTATACTATGTAGTGTGTGTGTGTCTGCATGTATAAGTGTATGCTATGTAGTGTCTGTGTATCTGCATGTATAAGTGTATGCTATGTAATGTGTGTGTGTATCTGCATGTTTATAAGTGTATACTATGTATTGTCTGTGTATCTGCCTGTATAAGTGTATGCTATGTAGTGTGTGTGTATCTGCCTGTATAAGTGTATGCTATGTAGTGTGTATGTATCTGTAAGTGTATGCTATGTAGTGTGTGCATACCTCCCAACATTTCAAAATTCAAAAGAGGGCAACACCCCAATCCCCCCCCCCCCCCCGCGGCACAAAATTGAAATGTGGTGGGCGGGGCTTAAAAAATCATAAGACCAAAGTAATATAAATAATATTCTAAATAAAGTCATAGATTTTAATACACTTAGGCAGCAAATCAAACACAAGCTCAAACCACTGGTATGGCTATGTGAGCTATGTATTTAATTATCCTTTGCAAAGACATTGCTAAATATTTTTATCTTAATTGGACATTTAATTATAAATTCTTTAAAACTGCTCTCTGCATTCCCCATTAATATTCTAGATTCTGGACTTTAAAGTCAGCAAAAATGCACAGTAGCACACTACATAGCATACACTTACACATGCAGATACACACACACTGCATAGCATACACTTATACATGCAGATACACACACACTACATAGCATACACTTACACATGAAGATACACACACTACATAGCATACACTTACACATGAAGATACACACACTACATAGCATACACTTACACATGAAGATACACACACACTACATAGCATACACTTACACATGCACATACACACACACTATATAGCATACACTTATACATGCAGATGCACACACACATTACATAGCATACACTTACACATGCAGATGCACACACACTACATAGCATACACTTATACATGCAGATACACACACATTACATAGCATACATTTATACAGGCAGCATACACTTATACATGCAGACACACACACACTACATAGCATACACTTATACATACAGATACACACACACAGTTATGGATACATATAGACACACGCACTACATTCATTGTATGGGGTCCTGGGGTTGGCAAGCACATTAGCTGGCAGTCTGCGGCTGTCACTATTCATTATCCTGGTATTAGCACTGCTCATTGTATAAAACTGAAGGCATGCTAGTATTATCCCCAGGGGTTAGACATCATCACTACCAGAGGTAGGTTAGAGAGGTCACCATTACCCGTGGTCAGAGTGTATACAGCCTTCTTACTCCTGCTTAACCCACACACCATTCCTTTTCCACAGGGAAACAGGTATCTAACCCTGTGAAAGCAAAGCCAGCTGCTTCTTAGTATGGGCCCAACAGAATTTAATTTTTTTTTTTTTTTTTAATGCCTGGGCAAATCGGGACAGATGGCTAGCAACTCGGGACAGAGGGACAGACCCCTAAAATCGGGACTGTCCCGCGAAAATCGGGACAGTTGGGGGGTATGGTGTGTGTGTATCTGCATGTATAAGTGTATTCTATGTAGTGTGTGTATCTGCATGTATAAGTGTATGCTATGCAGTGTGTGTGTATCTGCATGTGTAAGTGTATGCTATGTAGTGTGTGTGTATCTGCATGTATAAGTGTATGCTATGCAGTGTGTGTGTATCTGCATGTGTAAGTGTATGCTATGTAGTGTGTGTGTATCTGCATGTATAAGTGTATTCTATGTAGTGTGTGTGTATCTGCATGTATAAGTGTATGCTGCATGTATAAGTGTATGCTATGTAGTGTGTGTGTATCTGCATGTGTAAGTGTATGCTATATAGTGTGTGTGTATCTGTATGTGTAAGTGTATGCTATGTAGTGTGTGTGTATCTGCATGTATAAGTGTATTCTATGTAGTGTGTGTGTATCTGCATGTATAAGTGTATGCTGCATGTATAAGTGTATGCTATGTAGTGTGTGTGTATCTGCATGTGTAAGTGTATGCTATGTAGTGTGTGTGTGTGTATCTGCATGTATAAGTGTATTCTATGTAGTGTGTGTGTATCTGCATGTGTAAATGTATGCTATGTAGTGTGCTACTGTGCATTTTTGCTGACTTTAAAGGCCAGAATCTAGAATATTAATGGGGAATGCAGAGAGCAGTTTTAAAGAATTTATTATTAAATGTCCAATTAAGATAAAAATATTTAGCACTGTCTCTGCAAAGACTATTTAAATACATAGCTCACATAGCTATACCAGTGGTCTGAGCTTGTGTTTGATTTGCTGCCTAAGGCCTAGATTTAGAGTTGGGCGGTAGCCGTCAAAACCAGCGTTAGAGGGTCCTAACGCTGGTTTTTACCGCCCGCTGGTATTTGGAGTCAGTCAGGAAAGGGTCTAACTCTCACTTTGCAGCCGCCACTTTTCCATACCGCAGATCCCCCTACGCCATTTGCGTATCCTATCTTTTCAATGGGATCTTTCTAACGCCGGTATTTAGAGTCTTGGCTGAAGTGAGCGTTAGAAATCGAACGACAAAACTCCAGCCGCAGAAAAAAGTCAGTAGTTAAGAGCTTTCTGGGCTAACGCCGGTTTATAAAGCTCTTAGCTACTGTGCTCCAAAGTACACTAACACCCATAAACTACCTATGTACCCGTAAACCGAGGTCCCCCCATATCGCCGCCACTCTATTAAAATGTTTTAACCCCTAATCTGCCACTCCGTACACCGCCGCCAGCTACGTTATCCCTATGTACCCCTAATCTGCTGCCCCTAACATCGCCGACCCCTATATTATATTTATTAACCCCTAATCTGCCGCCCCCGCTATCGCTGACACCTGCATATTTTTTTTAACCCCTAATCTGCCGCTCCGTACACCGCCGCCAGCTACATTATCCCTATGTACCCTTAATCTGCTGCCCCTAACACCGCCGACCCCTATATTATATTTATTAACCCCTAATTTGCCGCCCCCAACGTCGCCTCCACCTACCTACAATTATTAACCCCTAATCTGCCGACCGGATCTCACCGCTACTATAATAAATGTATTAACCCCTAAAGCTAAGTCTAACCCTAACACCCCCGTAAGTTAAATATAATTTAAATCTAACGAAATAAATTAACTCTTATTAAATAAATTATTCCTATTTAAAGCTAAATACTTACCTGTAAAATAAACCCTAATATAGCTACAATATAAATAATAATTATATTGTAGCTATTTTAGGATTAATATTTATTTTACAGGCAACTTTGTAATTATTTTAACCAGGTACAATAGCTATTAAATAGTTAATAACTATTATAGTTACCTAGTTAAAATAATTACAAAATTACCTGTAAAATAAATCCTAACCTATGTTACAATTAAACCTAACACTACACTATCAATAAATAAATTAAATAAACTACCTACAATTATCTACAATTAAACCTAACACTACACTATCAATAAATAAATTAAATAAAATACCTACAAATAAATACAATGAAATAAACTAACTTAAGTACAAAAAATAAAAAAAGCTAAGTTACAAAAAATAAAAAAATATTTACAAACATTAGAAAAATATTAAAACAATTTTAAACTAATTACACCTACTGTAAGCCCCCTAATAAAATAACAAAGACCTCCAAAATAAAAAAATGCCCTACCCTATTCTAAATTAAAAAAGTTCAAAGCTCTTTTACCTTACCAGCCCTGAAAAGGGCCCTTTGCGGGGCATGCCCCAAAGAATTCAGCTCTTTTGCCTGTAAAAAAAACACATACAATACCCCCACCCAACATTACAACCCACCACCCACAAACCCCACATCTAACCCAAACCCCCCTTAAATAAACCTAACACTAAGCCCCTGAAGATCTTCCTACCTTATCTTCACCTCGCCGGGTATCACACCGATCCGTCCTGGCTCCGATGTCTTGATCCAAGCCCAAGCGGGGGGCTGAAGATGTCCATGATCCGGCTGAAGTCTTCATCCAAGCGGGAGCTTAAGAGGTCCATGATCCGGCTGAAGTCTTCCATCAACGGCATCTTCAATCTTCTTTCTTCCGGAGCCATCATCTTCCAGCCGACGCGGATCCAACCTCTTCTACCGACGCCTACTTGCCGAATGACGGTTCCTTTAAATGACTTCATCCAAGATGGCTTCTGTCGAATTCCGATTGGCTGATTCTATCAGCCAATCGGAATTAAGGTAGGACAATTCTGATTGGCTGATGGAATCAGCCAATCAGAATCAAGTTCAATCCGATTGGCTGATCCAATCAGCCAATCAGATTGAGCTTGCATTCTATTGGCTGATCGGAACAGCCAATAGAATGCAAGCTCAATCTGATTGGCTGATCGGATCAGCCAATCGGATTGAACTTGATTCTGATTGGCTGATTCCATCAGCCAATCAGAATTTTCCTACCTTAATTCCTATGGGGGAATCGTGCACGAGCACATTTTTGAAGCTGGCCGAGTCCGTAAGCACCTCTGGTATCGAGAGTTGCAGTGGCGGTAAATATGCTATACGCTCCCTTTTTGGAGCCTAACGCAGCCCTTCTGTGAACTCTAAATACCAGCGGTATTTAAAAGGTGCGGGAGAAAAAAAGCATGCGTAGCTAACGCACCCCTTTGGCCGCAGAACTCTAAATCTAGCCGTATGTGTATTAAAATATATGACTTTATTTATAATTTTATTTATATTATCTGGAGAATCATTTCATATTCTTTTCAATTCTAAAGAGTCATATGACAACCATGTGATCTTTTTGTCATGTGACAACCATGTGATATTTAGAGTCATGTGACAACCATGTAATGTGTAGAAGGTCATGTGACAAGTGCAAATATCTGGAGAATCATTTCATATTTTTTTCAATTCTAAAGAGTCATATGACAACCATGTGATCTTTTTGTCATGTGACAACCATGTGATATTTAGAGTAATTTGACAACTATGTGATGTCTAGAGAGTCATGTGACAAGTGCAAATATCTGGAGAATCATTTCATATTCTTTTGAATTCTAAAGAGTCATATGACAACCATGTGATCTTTTTGTCATGTGACAACCATGTGATATTTAGAGTCATGTGACAACCATGTGATGTCTAGAAGGTCATGTGACAAGTGCAAATATCTGGTGAATCATTTCATATTCTTTTCAATTCTAAAGAGTCATATGACAACCATGTGATATTTTTGTCATGTGACAACCATGTGATATTTAGAGTCATGTGACAACCATGTGATGTCTAGAGGGTCATGTGGCAAGTTCAAATATCTGGAGAATCATTTCATATTCTTTTCATTTCTAAAGAGTCATATGACAACCATGTGATCTTTTTGTCATGTGACAACCATGTGATATTTAGAGTCATGTGACAACCATGTGATGTCTAGAAGGTCATGTGACAAGTGCAAATATCTGGAGAATCATTTCATATTCTTTTCACTTCTAAATAGTCATATGACAACCATGTGATCTTTTTGTCATGTGACAACCATGTGATATTTGGAGTCATGTGACAACCATGTGATGTCTAGAGGGTCATGTGACAAGTGCAAATATCTTATTCTTTTCCATTCTAAAGAGTCATATGACAACCATGTGATCTTTTTGTCATGTGACAACCATGTGATATTTAGTCATGTGACAACCATGTGATGTGTAGAAGGTCATGTGACAAGTGCAAATATCTGGAGAATCATTTCATATTCTTTTCACTTCTAAATAGTCATATGACAACCATGTGATCTTTTTGTCATGTGACAACCATGTGATGTTTAGAAGGTCATGTGACAAGTGCAAATATCTGGAGAATCATTTCATATTCTCTTCACTTCTAAATAGTCATATGACAACCATGTGATCTTTTTGTCATGTGACAACCATGTGATATTTAGAGTCATGTGACAACCATGTGATGTCTAGAGGGTCATGTGACAACCATGTAATGTCTAGAGGGTCATGTGACAAGTGCTAATATCTGGAGAATCATTTCATATTATTTTTAATTCTAAAGAGTCATATGACAACCATGTGATCTTTTTGTCATGTGAGAACCATGTGATATTTAGAGTCATGTGACAACCATGTGATGTGTAGAAGGTCATGTGACAAGTGCAAATATCTGGAGAATCATTTCATATTTTTTTTCAATTCTAAAAAGTCATATGACAACCATGTGATATTTTTGTCATGTGACAACCATGTGATATTTAGAGTCACGTGACAACCATGTGATGTCTAGAGGGTCATGTGACAAGTGCAAATATCTGGAGAATCATTTCATATTCTTTTCACTTCTAAAGAGTCATATGACAACCATGTGATCTTTTTGTCATATGACAACCATGTGATATTTTTGTCATGGGACAACCATGTGATATTTAGTCATGGGACAACCATGTGATGTCTAGAAGGTTATGTGACAAGTGCAAATATCTGGAGAATCATTTCATATTCTTTTCAATTCGAAAGAGTCATATGACAACCATGTGATCTTTTTGTCATGTGACAACAATGTGATGTCTAGAAGG
The DNA here is from genome assembly GCF_027579735.1 of Bombina bombina. Classification (NCBI taxonomy): domain Eukaryota; kingdom Metazoa; phylum Chordata; class Amphibia; order Anura; family Bombinatoridae; genus Bombina; species Bombina bombina. The sequence continues at coordinate 488,599,079 of NC_069505.1, read as the reverse complement.
TCATGTGACAAGTGCAAATATCTGGAGAATCATTTATTATTTATTTATTTATTGGACTAACTATACATTTATAAGTTGACAAGCTTTTTGAAGTATTCCTTCCTTTTGTCAAGTCTGAAGTAGTACTTACCAATTCAATAGAATTTACAGATTTTATCTTGAAACACAGGATGGCTAAAAAGGACAGAAAGTGTCACAGAGGTTTGAATGCAGGGAGAGGAGGGGGTGTCATAAAATCATAAGGGCTTAGGTGACAGAGGCAGATAGTATCCAGTGTAGGAGAACAGACAAGGGAAATATATAGTTTTACATAGAGCATATACTGACATGAAGTTATATATCAACATGGAATCAAAGATGAAGAAGAAAAAACGATATGTATATATATATATATATATATATATATATATATATATATATATGTATATATGTATATATATATATATCTTTATATATATATATATATATATATATATATATATATAAAATAATGACTAAAGTATAGACATAGGCTTACCTGTGTACCTATGTATAAAGAGTGTGGAATATACAATGTAATAAACTATATGAAAGTACATTACAACATTTTTTTAATAATGTGTTAAGAACCCAGAGTCCGCATTTAGTCTTTCCAAGGTATTTTTGAAGTTGCCTCTGAGAATTTAGATTTTGAGGTTTTGGATGGAGTGGTCAGGTTGGGTGTAATGGTGACCAACAGGGGTACAGTATTTTGTTTCACAGTGATTTTTGATTGAGTGTCTGTGTAAGTTCATCCGAAGGTGCAGTTTTTGGCTTGTTTCTTCAGTATAACATCACACTTCACACGCAGTGCAATATATCATGTATACCACATTTGCAGATATACATGGATATGCCCCTTTAATGTTATATATATATATGTATTTATAAATATATGTATTTAATAAAATACACTAGATATATACACACATACAGACAGGTAGAGAACTCTTTATCCAAACTGCTTGGAAACGGAAAACGATTTCAAAATGGGACAGTTTTGAGAGAGGATGGGAAATGGAGGCCTATGTATCAAAGGTCTTGCGGACCTGATCTGACAGTGCGGATCAGGTCCGCAATACCTTGCTGAATGCAGAAAGCAATACGTTCTCCGTGTTCAGCATTACACCAGCAGCTCACAAGAGCTGCTGGTGCAACGCCGCCCCCTGCAGACTCGCGGCCAATGGGCAGCCAGCAGGGAGGTGTCAATCAACCCAATCATACTTGATCGGGTTGCATTGAAGCGATTCCTGTTCGCCTGTCAGAGCAGGCAGACAGGGTTATGGAGCGGCATGCTTCATAACTTCTGTTACTGGCGAGTCTGAAGACTCGCCAGTAACACATGCCCACAAGCTCCGTACGGAGATTGATATATGGGTCTCTAAGTGTAAACAACAATATCTTATGTATTTCAGGCAACATTTTACAGTTTATACATGTAACCAAAAGGTAGTTTTATATCATTGTAAATACTTTTGTGTATATAGAACCCTCAGATAGATAGTACAATACTTTCATCAGAAAGGTATATTTGTTGTTTTAAATAAATATAAACTATTATTTGCATTTTAGAACACAAAAAAATATTTTTTTAAAAATTCAGACTCAGGCAGAGAAGATTGTGACTTACTGGCGGGGACAAATAGTCATTTTTAATAATTTTATTTTATTTTTTATTTATGGATTTCAGAATAAGTTTGGATTTTGGAATTCTGGATTTGGGGATTTATAACTCTATAACTGATATAGTACAGGAAAGTTCTCTTCTGTGAAATGCACAGATTGGGCAGAAAGTGGCTGCACCCTGGGGTTATTGAGCACCATCCGTTCCCAAATAAGCTCCTCTCTTTTGTGTATATATATATATATATATATATTTATATTATTTAAAACTAAAATGCCCTTGTGTACATTTCAATGTTTACTTTTTTTATCCCTTTAAAAGTGGCACCTCTACGAGAGATGATTTGTTCCCATAACATTTAATGTGATTACTTAACAATTTCTGATTTGTCCCTGTAGATTTTCATGCAGTTCCCCTATATTAAAGTGATAGTAAAGTCTTCCATTTTTAAAATCAGATCCGGAATGTTAGTGATATTTTAGATGGTGTTTAATTCATCAGTTGTAACTTACTTTTAAATGTAGATATGAACTCTTGCTCCACCGCCCACTTCAAAAGTAATTTTTTCTGTGATCTAACAGTTTGAACTGTTCTCCAATCAGCGCTATCCCCATATGGCACGGTTCTGTAGCTATAGCGCTGATTGAAGAACCATTCAAACCGTAAGCTCACAAAAAAATTGACTTTTAATGTGGGCGGCAGAGTGCGGGGTATTTGAATTTCATATCTATATTAAAAAGTAAGTTATAGCACAACTTTATTACAACATATGAATTAAATCCTATTTAAAATGTCACTAAGAGTCCAGCTCTGTTTTTTAAAAAGGGGAGAGTTTACTATCACTTTAAATAAGCAGAAGTCTTCGGTAACCAAAGTAAGTAAGATATGTTAATTGTATTTGCCTGTACAAGCATTTTATTTCTTGCTTAGAAGAAATAAAAATGACAAAACACACTGCTTATAAAAGTGCATGAATTTATTTACTGCTCAGACATTCATATAACATCTCCCATAATCCCGCTCTGGAAGCAGAGCCATCAAATGACGTCTATGCAGTGAAAAAACTGTCTATAGTCTGGGTTGCTGAACAAATCAGGTCAAAGTAGTTAATGCAGGCCATACGGTCTCTCCGCTCATGGTCACCCAAGGTTTCCACAGCTTGTTCTGTGCTTTTCCCAGGCAATTCCTAGAACATGAGATTGTATACCCATCTGGGCACTGCTCATGACACAGTCAAATATTGACTTTATTAGTCCAAAATATAAAGAAATTAAAAGGTGATGATCATTCCTGGATGTACAAGTTCTTTATCTTTGTGCTACCTTCCTCTGACTTGTCAGCTTCAACAACAATGGTCCCACTGAGAAAAGAATGTGAGATTGAGAAGAAGAAAAAAAAGATAATGAGGTAGAGGGAAGGAGGGCTGAGTTAAGTTAAAATACAGAATGAAAAAAGGAAGCCAGGAGATGAGGACAGATAATATAGGAAGTAGAGTTTAGAGATGGGAGAAAAGCATTTTTAGGGTTGGCTGTAATTTGGAATCTTTGTTCAGTTGTCTCTCTACTAAAAATGTAAATAAAACACTGTACACATCCAAATATAAAATAAAATATAAAAGTAAATTGAATAAAGTATAATATAGAAAAAGAGATAGGAAAGTAAAAAGACAGAAGAAGGGTAGAATACATTAAAAACTGGAAAGTATTGGCAATTTATCACCTGTCTGAAGATAACAGACGTAAACTACGGTCACGGCAGTCAGTTAAAACCTGCAAGAGCAAGAAAATGAAAATATTATAGAAGGCAGAGAGAGGTTAATGTTACATGATGTGTTAGAGAAAGATATTTGCAATGTGTTTCTCACCTCTGCAGACTGGATATTTAACACCTGGAATCCTTTCTTCCGTAACACCAAAATGTTATCTCCAAAAACAGCTATAAAATAAAATTAAGATGTCAGGAGGGTGCTTACTTATTAACAAATGCCCCTTACAAGAAATATATTAGAAACTATTGTGGACTTTCTGTGCACTGTTTTATCAACATCAAAGAACTACATATCTTGGTTAGTCACACCGGACAATTAGACAGAGAACCGGTGGAAGAGAAAGGTATCATTTAGACTTGCCTGATCACGAGAACCACAGGTCTTTACTAGGAAGTCTTACTGTCCTAGGTGCAGAATCTACACCACCCTCTCCCCAAATAGTTTTCATTCAGCAAAAGGCAAGTCTCATATACTTTAAGAACATTTTTGATGAACTTCAATAAACACCAGACAAACTTTAGGGAAACAACAAGGTAATTAAGGAAACATTTGAAGATCAACAATTAAGATTGAGGTTTGATGACATGAAGATCTTGTTGAGATAATCAGTAGAGATTTAGGACAATGACGTTTTAACTTTTAATGACATAGGAGAAGGAGATCACAAGATAATACTAAAAGAAAGTCAGGGCACCCAGAAGAACATTAATGAAACAAAATGGGGGCTAGAATAAAATGAAGACAAGATCTGAAGAAAAGGAAAATCAGATGTGATGTTTTTTTAGATAAGTCAAACACTGGAGGAATATGAGAGGAGCTGAATGAGGGCTTCAGAATATTAGAAGAAAGTAACCTGAAGAGCAAAGGAAAATGAGAATAAAATAGGTGGAGCACCAAGGGAATATTTAGATGCTTTAAACCTTTTGGATATTAATCTCACCAACAGACTCCACTGAAAAGGTGAAAAAGATTTCTGGAATGGCAGAGTTCTGAAGTGGTTCTCCACTGAGGTCAACAAAGTTTAGTGTGTCTGCAGAAAAACAATAAACAAGTTAAAGTCCAGATATTATGGAGATATGAAATATTCCAGCCTTCATTTAATAGGCAGTAGAAGGGAAGAATGTGCAGGGAAAAGAGATGCAGAAGAGGCAGAGAGAGAAAATGTGAAGGAAGAGGAGTAACAGTGAATGGAGAGGCACAAAGAGAAATGGAGCTGCAAGCAGTAAAAATACAGAAGAAGAAAGCAGCATGGAGGAAGAGGACAAGCAGGAAGAGGACAAGCAGGGAGATGACAAGCAGGGAGATGACAAGCAGGGAGATGACAAGCAGCAGGAAGAGGACAAGCAGGAAGAGGACAAGCAGGGAGAGGACAAGCAGGGAGAGGACAAGCAGGGAGAGGACAAGCAGGGAGATGACAAGCAGGAAGAGGACAAGCAGGGAGAGGACAAGCAGGAAGAGGACAAGCAGGAAGAGGACAAGCAGGGAGAGGACAAGCAGGGAAATGACAAGCAGGAAGAGGACAAGCAGGGAGAGTACAAGCAGGAAGAGGACAAGCAGGGAGAGGACAATCAGGGAGATGACAAGCAGGGAAATGACAAGCAGGAAGAGGACAAGCAGGAAGTTTACAAACAGGAAGAGGACAAGCAGGAAGAGGACAAGCAGGGAGATGACAAGCAGGGAGATGACAAGCAGCAGGAAGACGACAAGCAGGAGGAAGAGGACAAGCAGGGAGATGACAAGCAGGAAGAGGACAAGCAGGAAGTTTACAAACAGGAAGAGGACAAGCAAAAAGAGGACAAGCAGAGAGATGACAAGCAGGAAGAGGACAAGCAGGGAGAGGACAAGCAGGAAGAGGACAAGCAGGGAGAGGACAAGAAGGGAGATGACAAGCAGGGAGATGACAAGCAGGAAGAGGACAAGCAGGAAGTTTACAAACAGGAAGAGGACAAGCAGGAAGAGGACAAGCAGGAAGTTTACAAACAGGAACTGGACAAGCAGGAAGAGGACAAGCAGGGAGATGACAAGCAGGAAGTGGACAAGCAGGAAGAGGACAAGCAGGAAGAGGACAAGCAGGGAGATAACAAGCAGGAAGTGGACAAGCAGGAAAGAGGACAAGCAGGAAGAGGACAAGCAGGAAGAGGACAAGCAGGAAGTTTACAAACAGGAAGAGGACAAGCAGGAAGAGGACAAGCAGATAGATGACAAGCAGGAAGTGGACAAGCAGGAAGAGAACAAACAGGAAGAGGACAAGCAGGAAGAGGACAAGCAGGAAGTGGACAAGCAGGAAGAGAACAAACAGGAAGAGGACAAGCAGGAACAGAATTATAGGAAGAACACGTCTAGAGAATGGATATGCAAAAAGGATTAGGAACAAGAATATCAGGGGATGGACATAGAGGAGAGGAGCAATCAGGGTGGATTTGATTTAAATCACTAGTCACCAGTTTATAATCAATTTAAATCATGGTTTTCATTTGTAGAATAATAACTTTTCAGATTATTTTTCTAGGTATATCAGGTCAAAACTGATTTTGTTATATATTACTAGATATGCATAGATAGAGCATTGAAATGAATGGATTATAAATTAACTTAATAATAACAGTATATATATAGTTTTATTTAACCCCTTAGTGACCACAGCACTTTTCAATTTTCTGACCGTTTGGGACCAGGGCTATTTTTACATCTCTGTGGTGTTTGTGTTTAGCTGTAATTTTCCTTTTACTCATTTACTGTACCCACACATATTATATACCGTTTCTCCCTCCATTAAATGGACTTTCTAAAGATACTATTACTTTCATATCATATAATTTACTATAAAAAAATATATAAAATATGATGAAAAAATGGAAAAAAATACACTTTTTCTAACTTTGACTCCCAAAATCTGTTACACATCTACAACCACCAAAAAACACCCATGCTAAATAGTTTCTAAATTTTGTCCTGAGTTTAGAATACCCAATGTTAACATTGTCTTTGCTTTTTTTGCAAGTTATAGGGGAATAAATACAAGTAGCACTTTGCTATTTCCAAACCATTTTTTCCCCTCAAAATTAGCGATAGTTACATTGTAACACTGATATCTGTCAGGAATCCCTGAATATCCCTTGACATGTAAATATTTTTTTTTTTTAGTAGACAACCCAATGTATTGATCTAGGCCCATTTTGGTATATTTCATGCCACCATTTCACGGCCAAATGCGATCAAATAAAAAAAATCGTTCACTTTTTCACAAACTTTAGGTTTCTCACTGAAATTATTTACAAACAGCTTGTGCAATTATCGCACAAATGGTTGTAAATGCTTCTCTGGGATCCCCTTTGTTCAGAAATAGCAGACATATATGGCTTTGGCATTGCTTTTTGGTAATTAGAAGGATGGTAATTAGAAGCCTTAATTCCGATTGGCTGATAGAATTCTATCAGCCAATCGTAATCTAAGGGACGCCATCTTGGTTGACGTCATTTAAAGGAACCTTCATTCGTCGTTAGCCATCGAAAGAAGAGGATGCTCCGCGCCGGATGTATTGAAGACTGAGCCGCTCCGCGTCGGAAGAATGAAGATAGAAGATGCCGTCTGGAGGACCACTTCTGCCCGTCTGGAGGACCACTTCTGCCGGCTTTGTTGAGGACATCTTGCCGCTTGGATGAAGACTTCTCCCAGTAAGTGAATCTTCAGGGGTTAGTGTTAGGATTTTTTAAGGGTGTATTGGGCGGGTTTATTTTTTAGGTTAGGGCTTTGGGCTGCAATAGAGCTCAATTCCCTTTTAAGGGCAATGCCCATCCAAAAGCCCTTTTCAGGGCAATGGGAGCTTAGTTTTTTTTAGTTAGGCTTTTATTTGGGGGGTTGGTTGTGTGGGTGGTGGGTTTTACTGTTGGGGAGGTTGTTTTTTGTTTGTTTTTTTAAAGGTAAAAGAGCTGATTTATTTGGGGCAATGCCCCACAAAAGGCCCTTTTAAGGGCTATTGGTAGTTTATTGTAGGCTAGGTTTTTTTATATTGGGTGGGCTTTTTTTTATTTTGATAGGGCTATTAGATTAGGTGTAATTAGTTTAAAGATCTTGTAATTTGTTTTTTATTTTCTGTAATTTAGTGTTCGTTTTTTTTGGTAATTTAGCTAATTTTATTTAATTTATTTAATTGTATTTAATGTAGGGAATGTATTTAATTGTAGTGTAGTGTTAGGTCTTATTGTAACTTATGTTAGGTTTTATTTTACAGGTCAATTTGTATTTATTTTAGCTAGGTAGTTAGTAAATAGTTAATAACTATTTAGTAACTATTCTACCTAGTTAAAATAAATACAAACTTGCCTGTAAAATAAAAATAAACCCTAAGCTAGCTACAATGTAACTATTAGTTATATTGTAGCTAGCTTAGGGTTTATTTTATAGGTAAGTATTTAGTTTTAAATAGGAATAATTTAGGTAATGATAGTAATTTATATTTAGATTTATTTAAATTATATTTAAGTTAGGGGGTGTTAGGGTTAGACTTAGGTTTAAAGGGTTAATAAATTTAGAATAGTGGCGGCGACGGCAGATTAGGGGTTAATAAATGTAGGTAGGTGGCGGCGATGTTGGGGGCAGCAGATTAGGGGTTAATAATATTTAACTATTGTTTGCGAGGCGGGAGTGTGGCGGTTTAGGGGTTAATATGTTTATTATAGTGGCGGCGATGTCCGGAGCACCAGATTAGGGGTTAATATTTTTATTTTAGTGTTTGCGATGCTGGAGAGCCTCGGTTTTGGGGTTAATAGGTAATTTATGGGTGTTAGTGTAGTTTTTAGCACTTTAGTTATGAATTTTATGCTACAGCTTTCTAGCGTAAAACTCATAACTACTGACTTTAAAATGCGTTAGGAATCTTGTCGGTAGAGGCTGTACCGCTCACTTTTTGGCCTCCCAGGACAAACTCGTAATACCAGCGCTATGGAAATCCCATAGAAAAAAGGCTTTACAAAATTTACGTAAGTTGATTTGCGGTAAGGCCAAAAAAGTGTGCGATGACCCTAAACCTGCAAGACTCGTAATAGCAGCGGTAGTGAAAAAGCAGCGTTAGGACCTGTTAACGCTGCTTTCTTACCTTAACGCACAACTCGTAATCTAGCCGATAGAAAGTTGCTTGAAATTACTGCTCTATCTGAATCATGAAAGAAAAAAATTGGTTTTAGTGTCCCTTTAAGTCCTTATGCAGATCTATTCCCCCCAAACAATCTTCTATTCAGTGAGCTTCTTGAACCTTAGTAAAGGGTCGATTCTGTGCACATAGATTTGCAGCGGAGCAAAGGCATTAAAGGAACAGTAAAGTCAAAATTGAATGTTTAACAATTTTTCAATTTACTTCTCTTATCTAATTAGCTTTGTTCCTTTTGTATCCATTGCTGAAAAGCCTGCATAGGTAGGCTCAGAAGCAATGCTCTACTGTGAGCTAGCTGCTTGTCACCGTCTCACCCAATGTGTTCAGCTAGGACCCAGTGAAGCATTTCTCTCCTTCAACAAAGGATACCAAGAGAATGAAGCAAATTTAATATTAGAAGTAAATCTGAAAATTGTGTGCTCTATTTGAAACCCAAAAGTTTTCTTTCAAGATTATGTCCCTTTAAGTTCTACTTCTCAACTCTGTACGTTTATTTTATAAAAAAAATTGATGTAAAGAAGGGTCAGGTTATTTCTGCAAACCCAAATTCCCAAATTTGAGAACTACAAAATCAATAATGGGGCAGCGTATACGTGATCGCAAGATGGGGGGGGGTTGGTTATGCTCAAATCCATATTACAAGCTGCACGCTGTTTAAATTACCACAAATCCGTTAGTGTGAACTCACAGTAACTTACATTCTCCATATTTTCTATGGGCTGCATTGAACAGCAATATTCGGAAGTTATACAAGTTGAAAGTAAATACGATTCCCTAAACACTTTTTACACGTAAAGAGTTTCGCTGAAGGAAAAAGATGCATTAAAACTACACTATTAACCCCTAAAACAACACAGAGCACACCCTAAAGTACCCCACTACACTATTAACCCCTAAACCGCAACATCCCCCATAACAAGCTAACCCATTTAACACCCCTAGCCTAACATAATTTACTTAGTACACTGGCGCTACTAATACTAGATCATTTACTTAATACTACTAATACTAGATCATTTACTTAGTACACTGGCGCTACTAATACTAGATCATTTACTTAGTACACTGGCGCTACTAATACTAGATCATTTACTTAGTACACTGGCGCTACTAATACTAGATCATTTACTTAGTACACTGGCGCTACTAATACTAGATCATTTACTTAGTACACTGGCACTACTAATACTAGATCATTTACTTAGTACACTGGCACTACTAATACTAGATCATTTACTTAGTACACTGGCGCTACTAATACTAGATCATTTACTTAGTATACTGGCACTACTAATACTAGATCATTTACTTAGTACACTGGCGCTACTAATACTAGATCATTTACTTAGTACACTGGCGCTACTAATACTAGATCATTTACTTAGTACACTGGCGCTACTAATACTAGATCATTTACTTTGTACACTGGCGCTACTAATACTAGATCATTTACTTAGTACACTGGCGCTACTAATACTAGATCATTTACTTAGTACACTGGCGCTACTAATACTAGATCATTTACTTAGTACACTGGCGCTACTAATACTAGATCATTTACTTAGTACACTGGCGCTACTAATACTAGATCATTTACTTTGTACACTGGCGCTACTAATACTAGATCATTTACTTTGTACACTGGCGCTACTAATACTAGATCATTTACTTAGTACACTGGCACTACTAATACTAGATCATTTACTTAGTACACTGGCGCTACTAATACTAGATCATTTACTTAGTACACTGGCGCTACTAATACTAGATCATTTACTTAGTACACTGGCGCTACTAATACTAGATCATTTACTTAGTACACTGGCGCTACTAATACTAGATCATTTACTTTGTACACTGGCGCTACTAATACTAGATCATTTACTTTGTACACTGGCGCTACTAATACTAGATCATTTACTTAGTACACTGGCACTACTAATACTAGATCATTTACTTAGTACACTGGCGCTACTAATACTAGATCATTTACTTAGTATACTGGCACTACTAATACTAGATCATTTACTTAGTACACTGGCGCTACTAATACTAGATCATTTACTTAGTACACTGGCACTACTAATACTAGATCATTTACTTAGTACACTGGCGCTACTAATACTAGATCATTTACTTAGTACACTGGCGCTACTAATACTAGATCATTTACTTAGTACACTGGCGCTACTAATACTAGATCATTTACTTAGTACACTGGCGCTACTAATACTAGATCATTTACTTAGTACACTGGCACTACTAATACTAGATCATTTACTTAGTACACTGGCACTACTAATACTAGATCATTTACTTAGTACACTGGCGCTACTAATACTAGATCATTTACTTAGTACACTGGCGCTACTAATACTAGATCATTTACTTTGTACACTGGCACTACTAATACTAGATCATTTACTTAGTACACTGGCACTACTAATACTAGATCATTTACTTAGTACACTGGCGCTACTAATACTAGATCATTTACTTAGTATACTGGCGTTACTAGTACTAGATCATTTACTTAGTATACTGGCGCTACTAGTACTAGATCATTTACTTAGTACACTGGCTCTACTAATACTAGATCATTTACTTAGTATACTGGCGCTACTAGTACTAGATCATTTACTTAGTACACTGGTTACCACAAAAAGAAACTGACATTAGAGAAAAAACACAGTTATGCCTATTATAAAACTAAAGTCCCACTTTAAAAAATAAAACACCCCAAAATAAAAAACCCTATACTAACACTTAAATAAACTATAGCAATAGCCCTTAGAAAGGCTTTGTGTAGGGTATTGCCCTAAAATGACTTAGCTCTTTTTCACAAAAAAACTACCCCATTCTACAATACAAGTAACCCCCCAACAAAAAAAAAATCTTTGTGAAAAAAAATCTATTCTAAAAATTGCCCTGGAACATTTGGTAGGGCAGTCCCCCAAATCTGTTCTGCTGCCCCCCCCCCCCCCCCCTGAAAAACAACCCTATTCTAAAAAAAAACAAAAAAAAAAAACTACCACTAAATACTGAAGATGGTACTAGCCAAACTTGAATCCGGCTCCTACGTGATCGCCAGCTGCAGTGTTCCTTTTCTACCCACAATGATAAAATCGTTTGTCTGATATATGCACTGCCCTGTGGCTCCTTTCTCAGTAAAATGTATGAAGCTCAGGGGCAAAAAAATGTACACTGTTGATATAGTTCACACTTGTTGGTAACAAGTTATTTCAGAATGCTGGTATTATGGCAACTTGTATAATATATGTGTTTGGATAAACTGATACCGCACTTGTGTTTGTACCAAGCTGTGTTGTAACAAAGTGATAGTTTTCTTCAGCGTAAATACTTATAGCATCACTAAGATTAGTGTATTGCACATAATGGCATACAGTCAATATTCACTCACCCGGTTTGTGTCGGTAAATTTCCTTCTGCCGGTCAGGCACGAAACATGTTGGAGTGGTGAATAAGAGCTAAACTGGTTTACTAGCTGTGATATTGAAATACATACTAATTGTTTTACCTGCATGAGCAAATAAAAGTTATATTTTATACTGCTATCTTTGGCACATTGGACGGCTGATTCATTTCATCGCTGGAGGTGATATTCTGTGTTCCTTTTCTATCCCGGTAGCAGTGGTCTTCTATCTTCATTCCGGCGGCAGTGGTCTTCTATGTTCATTCCAGAGAGTGGTTTCCTATCTTCATCCTGGTGGTGGTGGTATTCTGTCTTTATTCCAGCTGTGGTGGTCTCCTATCTTCATTCCTGTGGTGGTGGTCATCTATCTTCAGTCTGACGGCTTTTTGCGCACATCCGGTTAGTGTGCCAAAAATAATCTCACAGAAACCCGCAGAGAGCATGACATTGTTAATGGAATTAATTTAATAAAAAAATAAAAAAATGTATGCTTACCTGATAAATTATTTTCTTTCCTGGCATTGAGAGTCCACAAGTTCATCCAATTATCGGGAATTCACTTCCTTGCCACTAGGAGGAGGCAAATAATACCCCAGCCAGACTCCCCCAGTCATTCAGCCAATGGAAAAAAGGAAATATAGGAGAACTCTAGGTTACATAGGTGCCTGAAGGTTATACCAAACAAAATCCACCTTAAATAGACTTACAGGGCAGGTTGTGGACTCTCCATGCCAGGAAAGAAAATAATTTATCAGATAAGCATACATTTTGTTTGCTTTCAAAAGGAAGTCCAGGAGTCCATTCAATTACTGTTGGGAAATCAATAACCAAGCCAGAGAGGATAAGATAGGCAAGGAGAAGGAAAGGCAGGCGGACCCAAGCTGAAGGCACCACAACTTTAAGAACCTATCTCCCAAAAGAAGCCTCAGCTGAAGCAAAACACATCAAATTTGTAAAACTTACAAAAAGTATGTAAAGAGAACCAAGTAGTCGTCTTACAGATTTGTTCCATGGAAAATTCATTCCTAAAATTCCAGGATGAAGAAACAGCACAAGTAGAATGAGCCTTAATTCTCTCAGGAGGCTGCTGCCCAGCTTCCTCATAAGCCAAACGAATAATACTCCTCAGTCAAAAGGAAGAGCAGTAGCTTTGAGACCCTTACGCTTACGAGCGTAATCCACCAACAAGGCAGAATACTGTCTTAAACTCCTTTATAGCCTGGAGGTAGAATTGTTAGTAGTGATGTCGCAAACCTAAAAATTTGGGTTTGCGAACGGCGAACGCGAACTTCCGCAAAAGTTCGCGAACCGGGCAAACCGCCATAGACTTCAATAGGCAGGCGAATTTTAAAACTCACAGGGACTCTTTCTGGCCACAATAGTGATGGAAAAGTTGTTTCAAGGGGACTAACACCTGGACTGTGGCATGCCGGAGGGGATCCATGGCAAAACTCCCATGGAAAATTACATAGTTGATGCATAGTCTGGTTTTAATCCATAAAGGGCATAAATCACCTAACATTCCTAAATTGTTTGGAATAACGTGCTTTAAAACATCAGGTATGATGTTGTATCGATCAGGTAGTGTAAGGGTTACGCCCGCTTCACAGTGCGCAGTGTAGGTGATATACCTGCCCTGACCATGCTTTGCAGACCAGGTATCAGTGGTCAGATGGACCCTTGCCCCAACACTGTGTGCCAGACATGCCATTATAGCAGACTTATATGGCTTTGGCGTTTTTGGTAATTAGAAGGCTGCTAAATGCCACTGCGCACCACACGTGTTTTATGCCCAGCAGTGAAGGGGTTAATTAGGGAGCATGTAGGCAGCTTGTAGAGTTAATTTTAGCTTAAGTGTAGTGTAGTAGACAACCCAAAGTATTGATCTAGGCCCATTTTGGTATATTTAATGCCACCATTTCACCGCCAAATGCGATCAAATTTAAAAAAAACTTAAATTTTTTCGCAATTTTAGGTTTCTCACTGAAATTATTTACAAACAGCTTGTGCAATTATGGCACAAATGGTTGTAAATGCTTCTCTGGGATCCCCTTTTTTTCAGAAATAGCAGACATATATGACTTTGGCGTTGCTTTCTGGTAATTAGAAGGCCGCTAAATGCTGCTGCGCATCACACGTGTATTATGGCTAGCAGTGAAGAGGTTAATTAGGTAGTTTGTAGGGAGCTTGCAGGGTTAATTTTAGCTTTAGTGTAGAGATCAGCCTCCCACCTGACACATCAGACCCCCTGATCCCTCCCAAACAGCTCCCTTCCCTCCCCCACCCCACAATTGTCCCCGCCATCTTAAGTACTGGCAGAAAGTCTGCCAGTACTAAAATAAAAGGTTTTAAAAAAAAAAAGTAATTTTTTATAGCATATTTACATATGCTGTGGTGTAGCACCCCCCCCTTAGCCCCCAACCTCCCTCATCCCCCCCAAAACAGCTCTCTAACCCTCCCCATCTGCCTTATTGGCGGCCATCTTGGGTACTGGCAGCTGTCTGCTATTATTTCACAGTCAAAAAAGTGTTGTTTTTTTTAAATACTGACGGATGAAGAGCCCACTCTCCTGTTTGGAAAGTATGTCTGCACAAACAGACTGCTTCCCAGATATCCACTCCCAGAATGAAAATGTACAAAAAGTGACAACTGTGAGACTCCACCCATTGTAGGATGCGAGAGATCTTCTTCATAGCCAGAGAACTCTGAGTTCCAATCTGATGATTGATATAAGCCACCAAAGATATATTGACTGATTGAAATCCGACCAACTGGAAAGAACTCAGAGAGGCCACGCTACCAAAGCGATGAAGATTGCTCTTAATTCCCAAATATTTATTGGGAGAACAGATTCCTATAGCACCCAGATCCCTGAGCTCTTAAGGAACCCAAAAACAACTCCCCCACCTGAGAGGCTGGCAACCGCAGTCACAATCTCCCAAAAAGGTCTCAAAAAGAGGTCTCAGATGGAAGCGAACAAAAAGAAAGAATGTTCATGGTTAGCTACCACAAGACCAAATAGGTCCATTTCCCAGCACCACTGAAGGAGGAGCTGATGAAGGAGGAGCTGAGGAGTGATGAGAGAGACAGGTTGAAAAAAAAGAGAGAGAGGAGAGAGAGAGAGGAGAGAGAGGAGAGAGAGGAGAGAGAGGAGAGAGAGGAGAGAGAGAAGAGAGAGAGAGAGAGAGAGAGAGAGAGAGAGAGATTGTGACAATAAAGAGAACCTCTGCATAAGGACTTTGTGGTGCGTCTGCTACTTTTGTTCTATATTACTTTGAGGATTTTTGCAGTAATCCTATTGCAGTATGCACCCTATTAAGGATTGAAGTGCTGGATTTTTGAATTGCTTTTACTCATTCAGGGCAGTAGACCACTATGAGAACAATTATATTATTGTATCAAATATGTTAGCATGAAAATAAACATATTAATGTCTTAAAATCATTAAGAAAAATATGTATTTTATTAGTAGAAGTCTCCTCTATATGAGAGAAATATATTATTGTGTCCTTATACATAAAATAGGTTAACATGAAAGTAAACATTTTAGTGCCCTAAGTACAATAAAAATATGTATCTTATATAGGACAATACATGAAAACATAGTCATTAGCAGACAATCTCCTCGATATGAGAGAAATTATATTATGTGCCGGTGCCCATATGCATAACATACATAAGCAAGAAAATAATCATATGCATTTTACATTGAACCATCACAAGATGGCGGCAAACACCAGTAAAATAAAGTAATATAAACTTTGTGAGCAAAGAACTCGAACCCTATTGAATTATTCATAAATGTGTAACTTGAAAAAACACATAAGAACAGGAGTAAACAGCTACAGATAATACTGTAGATTTTTGTGAACGCCCTTTAAGGTTTTATATATATATATATATAATGCTCTCCAATAAAATGGAAAAATACTCTTAACTGTCACTAGATTTCACCAGACAACAGGGTATAAATACTAGGCATGGAGATTAAATGTACCAATGTATATATGATATGTAGAAAAACTTAAATTATGTTAACCTGATCATTTTCTTTTCTTCTGATGGGAAGAGTTCCAAAAAGTAATGAATGCAGCTCTGGACTCTTCCCGTTTAAGAAAAAATAGTAATGATCCACACCTGTGCATTAGTGACAAACACTGACCACACACAAAAAAAACAACTACCTGAAATTATATTATTAGAGATACGGACTGACAGCCGCTGAGCATATTACAAAGACTGCTCAGATAAAAAAGGTCCAACAGTGAGGTACGCGGAGCAGAAGAAAAGCGCCAAACAAACAACAAGGCAGGGGCACGCCCAAATTACAGATCACGGCTGAAAGTGCAGACCGCATAGAAATTAAAATAGCTGCGCCATTTACAAAAAAAACATACAGGCTGTAAAAAGAATACCTGCCCCCTCTGAGTGCATGTCCTAAGTAAGGGACCAACACTATGTGCACATACAACTGTGGCGGGAGTTACCACCGACCCAGGCATTAAAGTCCTTGCAGGGTTTACACCAGACCCATGTAAATATAAGCCCCGTTAAGATTAAGAGGGGTGTGCTTGTGCGGCCTGTTACCGAGCATATAATACCCAGATACCTGACAGGAGCTCCTGTGTTGTAAAGAGACACACAGCTGGATAGGTCCACACTCCACAGAGTAATAAACCCCCTGAAAGTGGATGACAGAAACCCCTGAGTTATATTAGGGCCGAAAGTTCCACAACCATAATCCTTCCTCTAAATGAGCTACCAGCCCGTGAGAGGTATCGCCCATATAAGTACTGACTGTGAGGGACTTGAAATAAAAAATAGGCAGTGAGGCTCTTCCTACTCACATAGGAGAAAATCGCCCCATGGAATCTAGTCCCTTTACATAAAGGCACTAGCCAGAGTAAAGGGATCCGTCCTGTATATACTCAAAAGATTGAGAAATGAATGGTGGCCAGAAAGCGCACAAAATTACACCGCTAAAAAAAGCCACGGTCAGGGCTATAAAAACCTGATCCCCACTCACAATATATGACAGGACTGACCTGGCCTATAACTAAATAGAACTAGGGTATGGAGGCGGCAAGGTTACTCAAGATATCCCAAACATGAGGATATATCAAAATAAAGTATACAGACCCTTCTGAGGGATAGCAGGTCCCACCAGGTCCCTCAATAAATTTGCAGTCTTTGCTTCCAGTAAATAAAATAAAATGACTTGCCCTCTAAGGTCTTCTGCTGTGGAGCAGTCACGGCATTTCTAGGTCTGCCAGCTTCATCCAGACTTCTGACAGGGACCTGAGACAAAAGGGTAACTAATTCTGGTTGCCGGGTGGGGGGTTAGCATAGATTGCTGGAGAGTGAACAGAGAAGCCTTCCTGCGACCTCCAATAGCTAACATCTACCAATACTCTTACTCAAGAGGATTACATGGACACAGCATTAGCCTAATCCTACTTGAAGGGAAGAGACCCATTAAAGGACTTACATTTTCTTCAGAGCACGATCTTCACATCCTCCTAGTTACAGAGGCAAAGAATGACTGGGGGAGTATGGGTAGTGGGAGGATACTTAAGCTCTGGCTGGGGTGTTCTTTGCCTCCTCCTGGTGTCCAGGAAGTGAATTCCCAACAGTAATTGAATGGACTCGTGGACTCTTCATGCCATTGGAAAGAAATAAACATTACAACCATGAATATACAGCATCTTGCTATAGAATTAAAAACTAATCTAAATTTAAGGGTGAATAACCTTTAGATTATAATAAATCTTAAACAAACTATCTTTAGATAGAGTTTTCCTCAAAAAGCATTTTATAAAAAAAACAAATATTTAAATAAAAAAAAATCTGATTTAATAAAAAAATAATCTGATTTAAATTAAAGGGACATTATACACTCATTTTTTCTTTGCATAAATGTTTTGTAGATTATCTATTTATAAAGCCCATAAAGTTTTTTTTTTTTTTTTTTAAATGTATAGTTTTCCTTATTTTTAAATAACATTGCTCTGATTTTCAGACTCCTAACCAAGACCCAAAGTTTTATGAGAATACCGTCAGCTACCTTCTCCAGCTTGCTCCTGTTTGTGTAAAGGGTCTTTTCATATGCAAAAGAAGGGGGAGGGGGGGAGTGTCTTATTTCCCACTTGCAGTGGGCTTTCCAGCTACCTTTTCAACAGAGTTAAACTGAGAGCTTCTAAGTACGTTTTTAAACCATTTTATACTGGATTTTTATATCAGTATCTGTGCATCTTATTCCTTATAGTAGTGTCTATTACATGCAGTTATATGAAAATGAGTGTATACTGTCCCTTTAAGAAATATATATATATTAGAAAATCATTGATTTTTATCCACCCTGGGAGCCGTAGATGGAGTAAGCTGCTGTAAGAAACTTTATTGAAAAGCAGCATTATACAAAAGAAATACCGGAAGTGGGGAAGTGAGCAGCACAGATTGGAGATAGAAGAGCACAAGGGATTAAACAGGGTGTAGATGCTGCAAGAAAAGAAACAATATAATAAGGAATAGAAAGCAATAGCACAGAAGTGTGTCTGAAGATATGATTCTTACTCTCTGTGAGCACCATCACTTTGTTACTGTCACACTGGGTCACTTGCAGAGGGCCCGACCAGGAGCTGTCTGAAGACACAAACCTGATAACTTTACACAATGGTGGTTAAGATATCTAAGTATCCATCCATCTATTTATCCATCCATCTATCTATCCATCTATCTATCTATCATCTATCCATCCATCTATCTATCTATCCATCCATCTATCTATCTATCTATCTATCTATCCATCTATCTATCCATCTATCTATCATCTATTTATTATTTATCCATCTATTTATCATATATTATCTATCTATCAATCATCTTTCAATCAATCATCTATCTATCATCATCTATCATCTATCTATCTATCATCATCATCTATCATCTATTTATTATTTATCCATCTATTAATCTTTCATCTATCTGTCTATCTATCATCTATTATCTATCTATCTATCATCTATTTATCCATCTATCTATCCATCTATCTATTAATCAATCATCTATCAATTATCTATCCATCTATCTATCTATCTATCTATCATCTATCTATCCATCCATCTATCTATCATCTATTTATTATTTATCCATCTATTTATCTTTCATCTATCTGTCTATCTATCTATCATCTATAATCTATCTATTTATCTATTTATCAATCATCTATCTATCTATCTATCAAGCATCTATCTATCTATCATCATCTATCTATCATCTATCTATCATCTATTTATTATTTATCCATCTATTTATCTTTCATCTATCTGTCTATCTATCATCTATCTATCCATCTATCTTTCTATCAATCATCTATTTATCCATCTATCTATCCATCTATCTATCTATCAATCATCTATCTAGCTATCTATCTATCTATCTATCTATCTATCCATCTAGTTATTATTTATCCATCTATTTATCTTTCATCTATCTGTCTATCAACTATTATCTATCTATCTATCTATCTATCTATCTATCTATCAATCATCTATCTATCAATTATCTATCTATCTATCTATCTATCTATCATTTATCCATCTATCTTTCATCTATCTGTGTATCTATAATCTATTATCTATCTATCTATCTATCTATCATCTATCTGTCTGTTATCTATCTATCTATCATCTATATATCATCTATTTATTATTTATCCATCTGTCTATCATCTATCTATCTATCAATCATCTTTCTATCCATCTGCACACTCATCTAATCATTTATCTATCATCTATACCTCTCTATCATCCATCTATATGTCTTTCTATCCATCCATATATAAATCCAACCATCCATATATCTATGCATCTATCCCTTTATCCTTCCATCTATCTATCTATCCATCTATTTATCTATCCATCTATCCATTTAGCAATCTGTATTTAGTATCTATCAATCTATCTATTTACTACATTTAGTATCTATCTATAAACTATGTATCTATCTATCAATACATTCATCCATATACTTATCTACCCATCTATCTATCATCGATGTATCATTAATCCATCTATCTATCATATATCTATCCATGTATCTATAATCTATCATCTCACATCCAGCTATCTATCTATCTATATCTATCTATGCACATCCATCTATCTATCTATCTATCCATCTAACAATTACATCCATATATCTATGTATCCATCTAGCCACCCATCTACACATCTATTCATCATCTATCTATCTATCATTTATCCATTTAGTATCTGTCTATCCATCTATATATTATCTATCTATCGCTATCATATACCTATCAATCTATCTATCCATCAATCTTTCTATCATATACGTATCCACCAATATATCTATCCATCCATATATCAATCTATCCATTCATCTATCTATATCTATCTATCATCAATCCATCCATATATCTATTTATCCATCGATCTATCATCTATATATCTGTATATTTATCCATCGATCTAAAATCTTTATATCTGTATATCTATCCATTGATCTATCATCTATATTTGTATATCTATACATTGATCTATCATCTATCTATCCATCAATATATCTACCCATCCACCTTTCATCTATCTGTCTATCATCTATCTATCATCCATCTATTTATCCATCTAGCTATATCATTTAGCTATCTATAATCTATCTATCCATTCATACATCTATATAACTATCCATCTATCTATATATACACATCTATCAATTCATATATTTATCTATGTATCTATCTATTGACTATCAATCATTTATTAATCTATCATATATCTATCCATTTATATATCATCTATCCACCATCTAATTACCATCTTTCCAATCTATCCATTCTCATATCTATTGATCTATCTATCTATTTAGCCATCCATTTGTCTCTCTCTCTCTCTCTCTATATATATATATATACACACACACACACATTCACATGCAACAATTTCATCATATTCATCTGACACACAACAAAGGAATCTACTGTATATGTGCTGTAACAAATCAATACAAAACCATACACATTAATACACAATGTTGCATATATATATATACATACATACACACATGCTCATTGGATAAGAAAGTTACACACTTATACAGGCATACACACACAATCACACCAACACCTGTATCACATCACACCTCTCACCAGCTCCACAATCTGTAAACCAGGAGGTTAGGGAGTTGAGGTTGATGGTCTTGAATATGACCCCACTGCCAGTTGGTGACTTCTTACTGACTCCAATACAGACCAATGGGTATGGCTCCCCTGACACCACCAGCATCTGGAAAATCCTCAGCGGACTTGGCAAGGGGAAGTCACAATGCTGGAGAGAGACAGAGAACGGTTATAAAATAGAAAATCCTAAGCAGGAGGTGAGAGCAGATCATTTAATCGGGGGAGAGTGGACAGGTTTGGGGCAGATTATCTAAAGCTCTCTGGGCTTGTGAGATTCTATAAGAAATCTCTCCCTGTCCTAATTCTATAAAGGCAGTTTTTACATTGAGGACAGTGTGTCTCGCAGAGTGGTGTTTCCTCCTTTTAAAGGAACAAATCCATTTGTTTCTCTTGTGATTCAGATAGAACAAGCGATTTTAAACAACTTTCTAATTACTTCTATTATCAATTTTTTTTGTTGGTATCTTTTGTGAAGAAGCAGGGACGTAAGGTCAGAAATGTTCATATGTCTGGAGCACTATTTGGCAGCAGTTTTGCAAGAATGTTATCCATTTGCAGCACTATTTACTGTCATGTAGTGATGAAGACATCTACCTAGGTATCTCTTCAACAAAGAATAACATGAAAACAAAGCAAATTTGGTAATAGAAGTAAATTAGAAACTTTTTTTTAAATTGTGTGTTGTGTGAAGGCGATGCACACATTGCAATGGGGCTCACCAAAAAAAATGTTAAATGGCCATGATACCCAAATGTTGAAACTCTTGAAATTGATGCAGCATAGCTGTAAAAAGCTGAGTAGAAAATATCACCTGAACATCTCTATGTATTCACACCCCACTGTAAAGGACTTTAAGCAGCAAATCAGTATGCCTGTCCCGGGACCTGCAAGGGAGCGTGCCTCATGCACACTCATGTTATTTCCCTATTCAGTTTAAGGAAGTTTACTATGAAATCTCATGAGACTTAAGTGAAATCTCACAAGATCACAGTAAAAGAGTTCATGACCTCAGACCTGTTGATGCTGATTGGCTGCTGTTCATTTCTTCCTTTTTTTTTTTTTACCTACAGCAGGACAGCAGCTGAAGTATAACTTTTTACACAGCACTTACTCTGGTGAGCTGAGGAAATAGTAAGGAAAAATATCTTCATTTTTTACATAGCGATGTTCAGGTGATATTTTCCTGTCAGCTTTTTACAGCTATACTGCATCAGTTTCAAGTGATTTATGATTCTGCATAAATGTAAAAATGAAAAGTCATATTGATATTATGCATGAAAAAACTAGAAATCATAAAAATAAAATTCATATTTATAATACAAAAATGTAAAGCGTATTATTTGCCTTATGGTAAAATGAATTTCCCCATCTCTGCTAGTGGGCTGAACAAGGGATGTAGCTGAATTTCTCTGCAAGGTCTGGTGTATTCTCTAAACTATTTCCCCTGTAGTTCTCAATGTTTTTTCTTACAAACAAAAGGTGGAGTTTGTGTCAAAATATGCAAAACATTATATAGCCTAATAGAAAAACAAATGTATATTAAAATAGAGGTATTTGTAATGTAATCTGATGTGTATTGGCGGCGGGATTTACATTTTGTTTAAGTGAGCCTCCCATGCTCCCTGCTAATTTCGCTTTCGCCAGTGAAGTTTCCCTTTCCAGCAAACTCCATTACTTTCTATAGGAGACATCACACAACACGCAGGAATAGAACCTTTTTTTTTTTTTAGAGAATTCCCTGAGTAAAGCCCCTATGAGTGTCTGCAAGGTTTTTTCACGTCCGGCCTGGTGAAGTTTAGATCACCAGACCCTAGGTACGGAGGTAATGGTGTTGAGGTAAGTGTAAAGAAGCTATACTCTACATTTAGGAACCATGAGGGGGTGACGGTCTATTCAGAAAGAATTTAAAGGGTTAAGATGAGAGGTCAAGACAAAAGACAGATTAAAGTTTTAGTTCAGGGGGGCGGAGTCAACTACTAAAGCAACAAGACGTGCCATTGCAAAGCTCCTGAAGTTTGCTCACTAAAATATTGATTTATAGCACTCCAAGAACTTATATATTTGTATATCTTGCTGTTAGCACACTCTAGGACATGGATTGTGTAACTTGGGTCTAAGATAAAACATAATCGATATAAGGACGACTCTGAGGCCCGCTAGCCAGCTGAGACAACATTATATTTGAAGCACCAGACATCCACTCGGTGGACTAGCCTGCTCCCCGGGTTATCATCTAGCCGGGTAACAGTATCTATGCAATACTCTCAAGATGGAGGAGGTTCCCATACACTTTACTCTTTTACTGGAAGGGCTGTTCAGTAAGGCTGACAGACAGTTTTACAGTTTGCGGTCCACCATTAGGGATCTGCGCAACCAAGATGGCGGCTCCCTTCTGGCCAGATATGACACCCACGTTATAAGACCGAAAGAAGACCTGTTGCCGGTTCAACACCTTCAGGAACGAACACAAGAAAGGCAATCCAGACAGGTTTCAACGGGCTATGAATTAGAGACAGCAAGTTACGACTCGACGCAGACGCCCACAAAAGATCCGTTGCACATTGATGCCGTTAAAACAGGACCGACAGGACTTACCCCGACCATTACTGGGCAACATTTCCAGCCCTCTCTCTCTCCCTACCTACACTCCCAGACAGCCCTGGTACCTAACGCTGCCAAGGCTATGAGAAATGCAGGCAACTACTGCGGGCAATCAGTAAAGAACTTCTACATCCCATTTAAGGAACTTACAGCATGGGAGAGCAGGGATCGGGCAGCAGACCTGTCTTTCATCCACGAACGGAGTGCTACGCATAGCTTCCCTCTCCAGATGTGCCGCTCTATCAACGGAGTCCCTCTAGAGACCTACTGTAGCCCCCAAAATGGCGATAGAATTCGAGTAGGCTAGAAAGGACCCTGGCACATCCTCAGAGACCTTCTCTTTAGACCCCAGAGGCTTAAGCTTAGATGCATTACTTAGACTGGCCCAAAAATCCACGACACTTGGGTATTATTATTAGCTGCCATACAATGCTCAATTCATATAATTGGGAAACCAGTGCTATCTTCATTCTTACAACTTGTTGTACATAACGCAGTGAATAGGGTATTAACACTTTTAGCTTATAAGACTGTATATGGTAGATACTTTGCACAGAGTGAGATACATAATTTGGGAATTTGATGTCAAATTGAGAACCCTGACCACACGAGCATGCATAACTATGTTTATTGAGATTATCATTGCGGTGGCGGGTTAGACAGACACCGGTACAGTCCATAGTTAGTCAGATTGAAGAACTATCATACATCAGTGCCTGTCACATTCTCCATACTATTATATGTCTTTTTCATTAAGGCATTTATAGCTACACCAAATAGTACTTAAGCCTCTTTACTTAGCACCAAAAGCTTAGCAATGATACTCTATTTATACTATTTATGGGCTGTTATAGTCACCTACCAATTCCTTAGTAGAAGGGTTTAATGAGGATGTCACTGTTGTTTTCTTAAGTTTATGACTGTCTAATTCGTATGTTGATTGTTAACTAAGTTTTGTATTTGCTTAATCCCTATGCATACTTAATTTATTTTCCATATGACTTTATTGGGAGTAATCCCTATTTGCTTTATACCCAAAAGGTCGGGAGGTCTAAAGGTTCCACTGGATAATTACCCTAACTAACTCCGCCCCCCCCCCATCCCTCCCTTACTTTCTCAATTAGAGCGGCTTTTGCCCGCTGTATTTCCTTCTTTTCTTCTCCCCAACAAATCCATGAAGCTAACTCCCCGTTAAGCCCCAACCTACTCTAAATGGATAAACTATACTATGGTTTTTGTTACAACTCGGGGAACACTTTCACTTCTAATGAAAAAATGAGGTTTCATTATGATATGTTCCAGACACTCATATTTGCCATACGTTAGTCTCTTATGCTGCCAATCTTATATATCATACGTGATATAACAAAAATGTTAGGTATAGTATTATGACCTTACCAGATGCTACTCTCTTATTGTTGAAATTGATATATGGTATAATTGAAGCTCTCTTTTGTATGTACAGTATATGGCATATCAGTGTTTTAGGTGCAGCAATTGCAATAGTAATACTTATACCTTAATGTTTTAGCTAAACTCTATTTTATGTATGAGAACTGTATGATGGCTTTTATTAACTTCAATTTGTGCCTGGACATATTTCTTGTTTTGTTATTGCCTTAATAAAAAATATATTTAAAAAAAAAAGAAGTTCTAGTTCAGAACTAGTTACCTTAAGCAGCATGAATTTCTGAAGGGGCTCATACCACTCAAGCAATAATATACTGGATTCAAGGGCCACACACAGGAAGCACCTGTTGTGTTCAGAGTTGTGAGCTGGGAATGGGCAGAGAAGAAGGGTTAATCAGCGGATGTAGCAGAAAAATATTTTGAAGAGGAGGAAGAAATAACTAGAAAGAAGATACAGCGGATAATGATGAAAAAGGGAGATAAGGACATGGGAAGGCAAGAGAAGATAAAAAAAAGGAATAAGAGAAGTCAAGTGGTAAAGGGATGCTCAGGTGAAAGCACTCACCCACACAACAACTCTTGCAGCCTTTAGTGTCAGGCACTTTACTGGATGTGGGCTTCCTCCTGATGTAAACAATAGGTTAGATGCAAGACTTACTCATGCTCTCTAAATCCTATCCCAGGGTGCACCTCATCACACAATCTCCTGTCCACAGTCTCCCTCAATTGTTTGCCATTCTCTCCAATAGTGTTGCCCCTCTTTTCCTGTTCTTCTCTTCCCTAGTGCTTCTCCTGATCCCCATGGCATACCCTCACCCAGTGCTTGATCCTTTGTGTCTTCCTTATTGCTTCACCTAATCCTGTATCCTCCTATCTCACAGTGCTTCCTTTCCAACAGAGTTTCCAGTGATTTCATGTCTTCCACTTCCTAAGTGCATCCCCCTCATCTCATGTCCTCCTCTCCCCTAGTGCTTGCCATCACTCCATGTCTTCTCACCCTCGGTACTTTCCCTCACTCCATCTCATCATCTTCCCCAGTGTTTGCCCTCACTCCATGTCCTCCTCTCCGACAATGCTTCCCCTCACTCCATGTCCTTCTCTCCCACAATGCTTCCCCTCACTCATGTCCTCCTCTCCCACAGTTCTTTACCTCATTCCATATCCTTGACTCCCACAGTGCATGTTCTTATATCATGTCCACCTCTACCCCAGTACTTTCCCATACTCCATGTCCTCATCTCTCACAGTGTTTCCCCATGCCCATTTTCTCCTCTCCCACAGTGCTTTCACTCACTCCATCTCTTTCTCTCTCACAATACTTTTCATCACTCCATGTGCTCCTCTCCCTCAATGTTTCCCCTTACTCCATGTCATTATCTCCCACAGTACTTCCCCTCCCCCATGCCCTCCGCTCCCACAGTGATTTCCCTCATGCCATGACCTACTTTCCAATAGTGCTTGCCCTTATCTCATGTCCTTCTCTCCTCCAGTGATTCCACTCATTCCATATACTCCCCTTATTCCATGTCTTCCTCTGCCCTAGTGCATTCCGTCATCTTACCTTTTCCTCTTGCCCAGTGCTTCCCATCACTCCATGTTCTGCACTCCCCTATTGCTTCCTCTCACTCCATACAGCCCTCTCCCCCAGTACTTGATCTTACTCCATGTCCTCCTCTACCCAAGTGCTTCCCTCACTCCATGTCCTTCTCTCCCACACTGTTTCCCCTCACTCCATTTCCTCCACTTCCCAATGGCTTCCCCTCACTCCATACTCTCCTCTCCCCCAGTATTTGCACTTACTCAATTTCCTCCTCTACCCAAGCACTTCCTCTCACTCCATATCCTCCTTTCCCTACTCTACTTACTTAATCTCTACACTGTCACAAACCTCCAATGCAATAAACACCCTAACCTATTAACCCCTACACTGCAACAACCACCCAAAGCGAACTACCCCTACACTACTTAACTTCTTAACACTTAACCCCTCCAACTCTTCTAACCTACCACCCCTAAGTTATAGACAATAAAATACACCAATATTACAACAACAAAAAAACACTACCAAAAATAAAACACAGTTATGCCTATTCTAAAACTAAAGCCCTCTTTAAAAAATCCCACCCGGAATTAAAAAACCCTATACTAATACTAAAAGTTTCTATAACCATAGCCTTTTGTAGCGATTTTGCTCCAAAAAATACAACCCCATTTTACAATAAAATGACCCCCCTCCCGTAAAAAAGCATATCTTAAAAAAAAACTACTCTAAAAATTGCCCTGATACGGGCATTTGGTAGGGCATTGCCCTAAAGTTTTCAGTTTTTTTTGCTTTTAATAAAAAACTAAAAAAAAAACTATCCTAAGCTAAAAAAACCTATTCTTAAAAAAGACTGTCCTTAGAAAAGCATTTTGTAGGGCATTGCCCTAAAGCGATTATAGCTCTTTAAAAAAAAGCCCTATTCTAAAAAAATACTATACTAAGAAAGACTAAAAGTGAAAAAGTCCTTCTCTCCCACACTGATTGTCCTTATCCCATTTCTGCCTCTCCCACTGTGCTTTCCCTCACTCTATGTACTCCTCTCCCCCAGTGCTTCACTTAACTCCGTGTCCTACTACCCCAAAGTGCTTGCAATCACTCCATAGTCTCCTTTCCCAGAGTGATTTTCTTTTCCTACTTTCCCACTATGCTTCCCCTCACTCCATGTCTCCCTCTCCCACAGTGCTTCCCCTCACTCCATTACTTACTCTGCCACAGTGTTACACTCATCCCATATTCTCCTTTCCCACAGTGCTTCCTCTCACTCCATTTCCTTCACTCTCACAGTGCTTGCCCTTATCTCATGTCCTCCCCTACCACAGTGTTTCTCTCCTATGCTATTCACTCTTCCCTATCAGTACATACCATCATCCTTGCCCACCTTTTCCTTAGTAGAATTCATTCTAATTCTCCACCAATCCTTGCTTTTTCTACATTCTCAATAATCCAGTTCCTACCTGTCTCAGTTCCCTCCTTATGTCCCACAATCCCCAACTTTACCTGGGCAGGAGTATATGTGTTGGAATGTGGACCAGACGTGATTCTTTCCGAGAGTGCTCGTGCAACGCCAGAAGGCTGTGAGAGTACAGATGTGATGTTTTGCCTGTGAGCAGAGGTAGACATATATGTATACCCTATAAGACATAACCAAGCATTTTTTGTGGATACATGGTATCATGCAAGAGCCATGGGATCCCCGCAGGTCTTACCAGTTACTGACATCAACACGTTCTTAATTGCATAAACCCATACTGTCCGGCCAGGAAACAGCTAGGAAGAGAAATGAGAGTGAAATGACTCTCCAAACTACAGTCTGAGAGCATCATAAAAGTGTGCAAGGGGTAAAAAACAAATATTATGCTTACCTGATAAATGTATTTATTTCCGGATATGGAGAGTCCACAACGTCATCAATTACTAGTGGGAATATCCCTTCTGGCCAGCAGGAGGAGGCAAAGAGCACCACAGCAAATGTGCTAAGTGTCATTCCCCTACCCATAAACTCTTCCATTGAGAGAGGCAAAGAGAATTACTGGGGTTTATGGGTAGGGGAGTGACACTTAGCAGCTTTGCTGTGGTGCTCTTTGCCTCTTCCTGCTGGCCAGGAGTAATATTCCCACTAGTAATTGATGACGTTGTGGACTCTTCATATCTTAGGAAAGAAATAGACATTTGTATTCAATTCACTATATGTACTAATCCCTGAAACAATAATGCCTATTAATAGGTAAAATGAGAATAGTGATGACGTGCCAAACAGGCAATATTTTTTTTGTATTATTGTTGGTTTTTTTTAAGGTACATAAAACCAAAAACGTTTATTTTATGATTCAGATAGTGAATACAATTTTAAACAACTTTCCAGTTTACTTCAATTATCTACTTTGGTCATTCTCTTGGTATCCTTTTTTGAAGGAGCAACACTGCACAACTGGGAGCTAGCTGAAAACATTGCGTGAGCCAATGACAAGGAGCCAATGACAAGAGGCATATATGTGCATCCACCAATCAGCAGCTAATCTCCAGTAGTGCATTGCTGCTCCTAATAATACCTAGGTATACTTTTTAGCAAAGGATACCAAGAGAATGAATCAAATTGGATAATAGAAGTAAATATGAAAGTTGTTTAAAATTGTTCTCTAGCTTAATCGTGAAAGTTTTAATTTTGACTTTACCGTCCCTTTAAATGGTGAAGATAAATCCAAAAATCACACAAAACCCTCTGTTTCAAAATGGTTTAGAACAGGGTTCAGCAACCTTGGGCCCCCAGATGTTTTTGGACTACATTTCCCATGATGCTGAGACTCTTTAGACTGTCTGTGAATCATGGGAAATGTAGTTCCAAAACATCTGGGGGCCACTGGTTTAGAATACCACTCATGATTCGTCACTTATTTCCAAGTCATAGTGGAGTTTTGGTGAAAAGTCAATGGAAACCATAGCACAAATTGGTTTAGGTGAAATATGATGTGTAGCAGCATATAAAGTAATTGGTTCAACAAATATATTGATTAAATTCTTCACTTGAAACCTACACACACACACACACACAGATATATTTTTATTAAAATATATATATATATTTTATATTTAACGTATCCAAACTGTTTTAAACTTTCATAAGCTTTAGTGAATTAAATAGATATATTAATATAAACAAATTACTTAATTTTGGAAGTAAAAAAACAAACTTTATGCTTACCCGATAAATTTATTTATTTCCGGATACGGTAAGTCCACGGCTTGAGTAATTACTGTTGGGAATATCACTCCTGGCCAGCAGGAGGAGGCAAAGAGCACCACAGTTAAACTGCTAAGTATCCCTTACCCACAACCCCCAGTCATTCGACCGAAAGGAAATGGAGAAAAAGGAATAACACAAGGTGTAGAGGTTCCTGAGGTCAAAAGAACAACTGTCTTAAAATAAAGGGTGGGGCCGTGGACTCACCATATCAGGAAATAAATAAATTTATCAGGTAAGCATAAATTTTGTTTTTCTTTCCTAAGATATGGTGAGTCACGGCTTGAGTAATTTCTTTTGGGAACCAATACCCAAGCTAGAGGACACGGATAAATAGGGAGGGACAAGACAGGCAGTCCTAAACAGAAGGCACCACCGCTTGAAGAACCTTTCTCGCAAAAACAAAAGCTCAGCCGAGGCAAAAATATTAAATTTGGAAAAAGTATGTAGAGAAGACCAAGTTGCAGTCTTGCAAATTTGTTCCACAGAAGCTTCATTTTTGAAAGCCCAAGAAGAGGAAACAGCTCTTTTGGAATGAGCCATAATTCTCTCAGTTGGCTGCTGTCCAGCAGTCTCATAAGCCAAATGAATTATACTTTGTAATCAAAAAGAAAGAGTAGTAGCAGTAGCTTTCTGACCTTACCCAGAGAAACAGACAAAAAGGGCAGAGGACTGGCGAAAATCCTTAGTCGCCTGTAAGTAGAATTTAAGAGCACGTACAACATCCAAATTGTGTAACAAACGTTCTTTGGAAGAAGGATTAGGACACAGAGAGGGAACAACAATTTCCTGATTGATATTTCTATTAGGTCTCAATAACCGACTCAAAAAAAAAACATGCTTAGACAGAATTAAGCATTCAATCTCCAAGCAGTCAGCTTCAGAGAAACGAGATTTGGATGAAGGAAGGGACCCTGAATCAGGAGGTCCTTCCTGAGAGGTAGTCTCCAGATCCTGCAAAGCCACACAGGGGCTATTAGAATCACTGATGCCCTCTCCTGTTTACTACGAGCAATAACTCATGGAAGGAGAGCAAATGGAGGAAACAGGTATGCCAACCTGAAAACTCAAGGAACCGCCAGAGCATCTATCAGAACGGCCTGTGGATCTCTTGACCTTGAACCGTACCTTGGAAGCTTGGCGTTCTGACGGGACGCCATCAGATCTAACTCCAGCACCCCCCATTTGAGCACTAAGCTGGAAAACACCTCCGGATGAAGTTCCCACTAACCGGGATGAAAAGTCTGTCTGCTCAGAAATCCGCTTCCCAGTTGTCTACTCCTGGAATGTGGATGGCAGATAGACAGCAATTGTGGGTCTCTGCCCACTGAAGAATTCGAGTAACCTCCTTCATGGCTAAAGAACTCAGAGTTACTCCCTGGTGATTGATGTAAGCCACAGACGTTATGTTGTCTGAATGGAACCTGATAAACTGGGCTGAGGACAACTGAGGCCAAGCCAAAAGAGCATTGTAAATCGCCCTCAACTCCAAGATGTTGATGGGAAGAGCAGACTCCTCCCGAGTCCAAAGGCCCTGAGCTTTTAACGAGTTCCAGACTGCTCCCCATCCCAGCAGGCTGGCGTCTGTGGTCACGATTACCCAGGAAGGTTTCTGAAAGCATGTGCCCTGATACAGATGTTCCTGAGAAATCCAACACGGGAGAGAGTCCTTTGATGACTGATCTAACTCAATTGTCTGAGATAGATCCGCATGGTCGCCATTCCATTGCCTAAGCATGCACAACTGGAGAGCTCTCAAATGAAATTGAGCAAAAGTAATGATGTCCATGGAAGCCACCATCAGACCGATTACCTCCATACATTGAGCCACTGAAGGATAAGCAGTAGCTTGAAGAGTAATTCCTGATCTCTGTCAGAAAAATCTTCATCAATAGAGAATCTATTATGGTCCCTAAGAACACTACTCTTGTAGCAGGGTAAAGGGAGCTTTTATTCCAGATTCACATTCCATCCGCTGGAACGAAGAAAAGACAACAATATCTCTGTGTGAGATTTTGTTTGTTGAAAAGATGGCGCCTGAACCAATATGTCATCCAGGTAGGGTGCCACAGCATTTCCACAAGAATGGATCACTGCCAAAAGAGCCTCCAGGACATTTGAAAAAATTCTGGGAGCCATGGCTAGACCAAATGGAAGGGTCATGAACTGGAAATGTTTGTCCAGATAGGCAAATCTCAGGAATCTGTGATGGTTCCTGTGAATAGGAACATGAAGATACGCATCCTTTAGTTCTATGGTTGTCATGAACTGACCCTCTTGTACTAAAGGAAAAATGGAGCGTATAGTCTCCATCTTGAAGAATGGAACTTTGAGAAACTTGTTTTAGACACTTCAAATCTAGAATGGGACGGAAAGTTCCCTCTTTTTTGGGAACCACAAAAAAGGTTTTAGTAGAGACCCTGTTCCTGCACTGAAACTATCACTACCAGGGAGGAAAGATGTTGTATAAATTTCATGAACGCCTCTCTCTTTATCTGGTCTGCAAATAATCTTGAGAGATGGAATCTGCCTCTGGGAGGAAAAGTCTTGAATTCCAATTTGTAACCCTTGGATTATTTGTCCACAGTCCAGGGATCTGGGACATCTCGTATCCAGGCTTGAGAGAACTGAGAAAGTCTGCTTCCCCACCTGATCTGATCCCGGATCGGGGGCAAACCCTTCATGCTGATTTGGAATCAGCTGCAGGTTTCTTTGATTGTTTCCCCTTGTTCCAAGACTGATTGGTTTTCCAAGAAGACTTGGATTGTTTCTGCTTGGAAGAAGAAGGGGGAGGCTTTCCTCGGAAGTTACGAAAGGAACGAAAATTACTCTGACGTCCTTTAGGCCTATTCTTCTTATCTTGAGTCAGAAAAGACCCGTTTCCACCAGTAATATCAGAGATAATTTCTGCCAAACCAGGTCCAAACAAGGTTTTGCCCTTGTAAGGAATCGCCAGAAGCTTGACTTTAGAGGAAACGTCCACAGACCAGGATTTAAACCATAACGCCCTGTGGGCTAGGACAGCGAAACTAGAAGTTTTAGCTCCTAGTCTAACAACCTGTAAAATGGCATCTGCAATAAAGGAATTGGCCAATTTAAGAGCTTTAATCCTATCTTGAATTTCATCCAATTTAATCAAAGATGCCACAATAGTCACGGTAGCAATACACACCGCAGGTTGCCATTGGAGACATTGATAAACATAAATCTTTTTCAAATAAGCCTCCAGCTTCTTGTCTATTGGATCCTTAAAAGAGCAGCTATCCTCAATAGGAATAGTGGTTCTCTTAGCCAGAGTGGAAATGGCCCCTTCAACTTTGGGTACAATATACCAAGGGTCTTTAATGGAGTCCTTGACAGGAAACATTTTCTTAAAAATGGGAGACGGAAAAAAGACACCCCTGGTTTCTCCCATTCCTGTGAGATAATCTCCCTAGCACGGTCCCGCACAGGAAAAAACCTACGAAGTGGAAGGTTCATCAAAGAAACTATTAAGTTTACTAGATGTCTTAGGAGTGACAACGACAGGGGTATGAGAGTCTTTTAAAGTAGCTAAAACCTCCTTTAACAATACACAAAGGTGTTCAAGCTTAAATCTGAAGGATACCACCTCAGTCTCAGAAGAAGGAATTATACTGTCTGAATCTGAGATTTCACCCTCAGAAAGTCCCAATGTATCTTCCTCGTCAGACTTGTGAGAAAGGGCAACTTGGGAAGCAGAACTGTGGACAGGCACCTTACTTTCTGAATTTCTAGATTTCCTCTTGCGTTTTCCCTGTAATCTGGGAATGGCAGCTAATGCCGCAGATACCGCTGAAGATACCTGGGCAGCAATTTCTGCTTAAATAAACTCCACTAGGAGATATAGAGGAACCGCAGGGCACTGCATGTGACGCCATTGAGGCTTGGGACGTAGCAGGAGAAAGCTTAGGTTTTATTTTAACAGCATCATCCTGAGAGACGTTAGCCTCAAACATTAACTTTATTTTGCAAGGTTTTCTTGACACATGAAGAACAAAATTGCATTGAGCTGCAATTTGTGCATCTAAACATAATAAGCATGAATTTGCATGAATTCATGAGAGCAGGCTCTTTCTCCATATCAGACATGTTGTGAAACAGTAAATAAACTTGTAGAGATAAGTTTTAAAAGATTTTAATATCCAATTAAAATAAGCCAAGGAAAAAATACACTTTAAATATTATCCCAAATAAGAATCGATCCCCAGCAAAAATTATGTGAGAAAATTTAAGACATTTTTTTTATAAACATGAAAAAACTTCTAAAATACCCCTCAGGCAACCCCACACTTCAATTACTGAGGTGCCTTACTGCTACCAATTAAGACCGGATCACCCAGAAATGGAGAAAAACTAAAAGAGTTTAAATGTTAGTCTCACACATGCTACAGGGCCTGCTTCATGCCCCAGTGTAACCCATACAACAGGATTATCTATGTCCCAATAAAAAAGCAGTGTCTTTTAATTTGTTAAGTGCATGGTCTCCCCAACTGGAAGAAAAAGCACTTACAAGGTATGAGAGGACACAGTTTCTCACAGAGGCCTTTGAAAAAGAAAGAACAGAGTAGCCAACACTGGCTTTCTAAACTAGGGCAGCAATTGTTAGGAAAATGCAGTAAGTACCTCTTTACAAGTTCCAAACTGCTTTAAAGCCACCACTACCCGACTGCTAGGAAT
This sequence comes from Bombina bombina, assembly GCF_027579735.1. Lineage (NCBI taxonomy): Eukaryota > Metazoa > Chordata > Amphibia > Anura > Bombinatoridae > Bombina > Bombina bombina. Next base: position 488,564,398 of record NC_069505.1, on the reverse strand, counting down.
GACGTGGAATATGGCTATACCCCAAAACTTGCTTGTAGATAAAATCAAAATTTTTCTTCAGACACCTAAACTTCACCTCCTCCATGCACCAAAGGCAAAGAGAATGACTGGGGGTTGTGGGTAAGGGAGTGATACTTAGCAGTTTAACTGTGGTGCTCTTTGCCTCCTCCTGCTGGCCAGGAGTGATATTCCCAACAGTAATTACTCAAGCTGTGGATTCACCATATCTTAGGAAAGAAAACTGTTTGTGATAAGAGGTCACAATTTAAGGTTGGAGGAAAGGAGATTTAATCACCTGCAATGGAAACATTTTTTTCACTGTAAGAGCAATAAAATTGTGGAACTCATTACCAAAGGAGGTAGTCAAAGCCAATGCCGTAGATACATTTAAAATTTGTTTGGATACATTTCTGGCTAGAAACAAAATTCATGAATATGATTGCTTATATTAAATGGGTCACCTTTTAGTGGGATTAATTTAAGCACAACTGGAACTTTTTTGTAAGTATATTAGATTTGTATAGGTTGAACTTGATGGTCTTTTTTCAACCTCATCCACTATATTACTATGTTACTTTATATGCTGCTATTTTGTATGTGTTTATACAACCTGTGATAACTTCAATCACAAGAGTTTTAGCATTTATATACCCTGATAACATAGCAATTTGCAACACGGCAAGATGCTCTGAGCACCTTTTACTTTAGTCTCAGGCCATAAAATTCTGTATACCAAATCTTTAATTTTCCTTTCTAGATTTATGCTCAGTTGGAATATAAAATAGAAAGACAGCACACTTTGTGGGAGGATGTGACTGAAAGCAGAAGATGGAATGAAATTGGAGGAAGAGAGATAAACTGGAAACAATATTAGGAAGGTGTTGCCTGTCTTTTTCAAGTATGGGGTATGAATGTACATTTTGTTTACACATGTGCAGAAGGAAAGAGTTGAGAGAGCAACTGAGAGATGTGAAGGAGAGAATAAAGAAAAGAGTGATGAACAAAAGAGATATGGGAGAAATGTAGAGTCTAATCAAGACAAAAACAAGAGTCTAATATGAATAAAGATGTAAAAACAAAAGGCAAAGTATAGAAGAGATGGAGAGTTGTAGAAATGGATGCAGAAAATAAAAAAGAGAGACAGAAAAAGAGGAGGACGAATAAAGGATGAACCAGAGATGATGTGAGAGGGAAGTGAAGAACACAAGAAACTTGGGCTCAAAGAAATGAAAAGAGAGAAGAATCACAAGAGAGGGCAAGCAAAGAATTAAAAACTATAAGCATATACTCTCACCAAATCCAGAGAGGCCTGAGATTCTGTGCGGTTCAACGTGAATATTCCTTCTTCAGCCCCCAGAATAAGATGCTGGTCTGAAACACAAGGACCTCGTCAAACACATACCCCAAGAACCGGACACTATGTCACAACCATCCACTCTAAGAAACCACCTACCATTTGTGGTAGGGTGTCTCCAAAACGTGGCAGAGTGGATCTTTAGAGGGCATCCATTGAACACTTTCTTGAAGATGATTCCTGCCTAAAAATGAGGTCATTAGGGAAATTTTAAAAAGGAAACATACAAAGTACTCAATTTTGTCATTAAACTTACAAAATAATAGATCTCATTAAGCTAACAATATATGTATTTGTGCTACACTAGTCAAAGCCAAATGCTTTTTTTAAAGCTTCCATCTTGTGTTTAAAGTCAACACAGCACCTTACTCTTAAGACAATTCCTTTATTAGGACAAGATGAAGTATATGTGACATTTCGGACCTTTCAGCCCTTAATCATGCATAGATTGGTTAAAGCTTCTTGCTTCTATTTATATCACAATATCAGCTGTCATTATCATACAACATTGCCATCTAGTGGCCAAAAAATGTATTGGTTCTTAAGGCAATTTTTTTCTTAAAGTGAATGTAAAGTTTAATGAATTAGTGCCCGGGTTTTTAAAAATACTATTAAAAACAGGGGGCACTTTCATTTATTAAACTTTAAATTGCAGCTTTTTTTTTTTATACTTACCTTTTCCTTCAACCGCGCGCTGCTCCTCTGTACATACCTTAGCAATGACGAAACTGTCTTCCTCCAATCATGGCATGCACCCCAGTGCATACTGCAATGTAAAGTTTAATGAATGAAAGTACCCCTGTTTTAATAGTATTTTTTAAAAACCAGGCACTCATTCATTAAAATTTACATTCACTTTAAAGGGACATTCCAGCCTAAATTGGAATCCACATGGATGCATTTTAGTTTTGAATAGAAGCATTTTTGTAAAACACATGTATTGGCAAAAATGCTTCTAATAAAAGCTATAGCTGTTTTAAATGTGTATTTAAGTATGCTCTGTGCACCAGCATTTTGAAAACAGCACTTGCTCACAGAGCCTAAGGTGCCTGTACCATCTGGTAATGACTCAATTTGTTAATTGACAATATAATACAAGTCACACTGGCCCTCTGAGCAGCTGAAGTATTTAAATTGCTGGTGCACTGAGAATATCTAGCTATGGTTCACATGCACATGCATAGAAAAATGTTTACATAAAAACAGTGATAACTTTTACAGGATGCATTTTTGCCAGTACATGTATATTGCAAATATGTTTCTATTCAAAGATTTAAGTAATCTATGTGCATTTAAATTTTGACCGGAATGTCCCTTTAAAGGCAATTTTTCTCCTGAAGCATTTCCTTAAAGCATTTCCCTAATTTTTATCTATACAAACAAAAAAACAACTGTTTCTATATGATATTACCACAAATTCAAATTTCATTTAACCCCTTAAGGACAAGGCCATTTTTAAATTTCTTTCCCTTAAGGACCAGGGCTATTTTTACATTTCTGCTGTGTTTGTGTTTTCCCACACATATTATATACCGTTTTTCTCGCCACTAAATGGACTTTCTAAAGATACCATTATTTTTATCATATCTTATAATTTACTATAAAAAAAATATAAAATATGAGGAAAAAATTGAAAAAAACACACTTTTTCTAACTTTGACCCCCAAAATCTGTTACACGTCTACAACCACCAAAAAACACCCATGCTAAATAGTTTCTAAATTTTGTCCTGAGTTTAGAAATACCCAATGTTTACATGTTCTTTGCTTTTTTTTTGCAAGTTATAGGGAAATAAATACAAGTAGCACTTTGCTATTTCCAAACCACTTTTTTTCAAAATGAGCTCTAGTTACATTGGAACCCTGATATCTGTCAGGAATACCTGAATATCCCTTGACATGTATATATTTTTTTTTAGAAGACATCCCAAAGTATTAATCTAGGCCCATTTTGGTATATTTCATGCCACCATTTCACCACCAAATGCGATCAAATAAAAAAAATTGTTCACTTTTTCACAAATTTTTATCACAAACTTTAGGTTTCTCACAAACATTATTTACAAACAACTTGTGCAATTATGGCATAAATGGTTGTAAATGCTTCTCTGGGATCCCCTTTGTTTAGAAAAAGCAGACTTATATGGCTTTGGCATTGCTTTTTTGGTAATTAGAAGGCTGCTAAATGCCACTGTGCACCATACGTGTATTATGCCCAGCAATGAAGGGGTTAATTAGGGAGCTTGTAGAGTTAATTTTAGCTTTAGTGTAGTGTAGTAGACAACCCAAAGTATTGATCTAGGCCCATTTTGGTATATTTAATGCCACCATTTCACCGCCAAATGCGATCAAATTTAAAAAAAACTTTACATTTTTCGCAATTTTAGGTTTCTCACTGAAATTATTTACAAACAGCTTGTGCAATTGCACAAATGGTTGTAAATGCTTCTCTGGGATCCCCTTTGTTCAGAAATAGCAGACATATATGGCTTTGGCGATGCTTTTTGGTAATTAGAAGGCTGCTAAATGCCGCTGCACATCACACGTGTATTATGTCTAGCAGTGAAGGGGTTAATTAGGGATCTTGTAGGGAGCTTGCAGGGTTAATTTTAGCTTTAGTGTAGAGATCAGCCTCCCAACTGACACATCAGACCCCCTGATCCCTCCCAAACAGCTCTCTTCCCTCCCCCACCCCACAATTGTACCCGCCATCTTAAGTACTGGCAGAAAGTCTGCCAGTACTAAAATAAAAGGTATCTTATTTTTTTTTAGCTTTTTTTTTTTTATAGCATATTTACATATGCTGCTGTGTAGGATCCCCCTTAGCCCCAAACCTCCCAGATCCACCCCACCCCCAAACAGCTCTCTAACATTACTGGGAGCCATCTACCCAGTTTACAAAAAAATATTTTTATTTTTATTTTTTCCCCCACTTTTCTGTAGTGTAGCTTCCCCCCCCCAAGACTAAACCCTCACCCCCTCCCAGATCACTTCGATTATGAATATTAAAAATTTTATTCCCCCTCTCCCCCACTAAATTTAAAAAATTGTTCCATAGTGTAATGGTTCCCACCCGTTCCCTCCCTGTGCACGCGCCCGCCCGCCTCCCCCGTGCGCGCCCCCCAGCTACCCCGCCCACGATCCCGCCCACCTCTGCACACAGCAAGCCATCGATGGCCGCCCACCCGCCTCCCACGTTGGCTCCCATCCACCAACGATTGCGGCCATCGATGTCCGGTGCAGAGAGGGCCACAGAGTGGCTCTCTCTGCATCGGATGGGGAAAAACTGTTATTGCAGGATGCCTCGATATCGAGGCATCACTGCAATAACCGGAAAGCGACTGGAAGCGATCAGGATCGCTTACAGCCGCTTTAATCCCCAACGTCCTACAGGGTACGTCGCGGGTCTTTAAAGACCAGTTTGTGCAAGACGTACCCTGTACGACGTATGTCGTTAAGGGGTTAAGCAATAAAGCAAAATCCTATATACACTGAGTGCTGACATTAAATCCATTTTTGGCCACTAGATGGCAATGTTGTATTATAAACCAGTAAAACAATGACAACTGATATTGTGATATAAATAGAAGCAAGAAGCTTTAACCAATCTATGCATGATTAAGGGCTGAAAGGTCCGAAATGTCACATGTACTTCATCTTGTCCTAATACAGGAATTGTCTTAAGAATAAGGTGCATTCTATATTGTTTGGATTTTTGTGAGGTTCTGGCAGATAACCTCAGTCTGCACTGGCACATTGCTGGGAAGTTTTTCTATTACTTGTGTTTAAAGGGACATTAACTACTAAGGGCTAAATTACAAATGGAGCGCTAATTTATTGCGCACCTGCAAAAGGTCAGATCCCTGGTTAATGTTATAAATATGCCCAGAATGCCCCAAAATACTGTCATGTGTATTTTATTTAAAAAATAGAATTGTACCATTTTTATTTTTTAATACATTTACTGCACTAGGCAGTATTTTGGGGGTAAAGTTGGCGGGAGTGGGCACCTTGGTAACTTTACATAGCAGTCTATGGTAACTGTGTGTTCCCTGTAAATATATATGTATATGCTTAAATACATATATATTTATGTGTATAAATTTATATTTGCTGCCATCACTGCGCTACTTACCCCCTTCGCTGTGCTTTGGTTCTGATGCCGTGTCTGACAGCATGAGAACGAGGCTCCCATTGGAGCCTATGGAAGTGCGCTCTTGTGAGCACAATGCTTCCTAGCGCTGGTATTACTCAGTGGAGAGCTAATATCGCTTTTAAGTATAGTATTTAGGCTATTCCCTGCATCCCTTTAGTGATGGGTGCCCGCATGTTGGCATCTAGCTTTCAATACAATCCAGTGCTACTGTGTTTGGACATGTTCAGCAACTCTCCTTCACATACCTGCAGCGCAATCTAGGTTCCAAAATGGCGGCACCCATAACTACAGGAAGGTGCATGAAATGTAAGCATTTAATGTCTCTTTAATAATGCTTTAATAGGGAAGAATTTGCAGCTGTGAGACATAAAAAGCCAGACCTGTTAAGGAATCTTAAAGGTTGTAGTTTTTTTATAAAGCGACAAATGTTTCAGTACAGTTTTGACATTTATAGGGACAATAGATATATTGCAATTTGTTGTTTAACTGTCTCTACACCATGAAATGAGAACCCTTTACCTACATCCCACATGAAACAGATGTTAGTATAAGAAGGAAACAAAGAAAAAGTTACCTGTCTCTTCCCTTTCTTAGGGGGCAGAGTCGGCGGGAGTCCTGATGGAAGATCTTGTGACAACAGGGATGGCTCTGAGATGGTATAAAAAGATAAGAGGAGATAATGTTCTTTCAGAGTATAGTGTCCTCATTGTAAAGGGTCAGTGTACTGTTAAATTGGTTTCACCTTAACGTTTCTCCAATTACTTGTTATACCAGTTGCAGAGTTTAAAACATTGTTCCTTTAGGTACATTTTTGTATATGAGAAAACTTTTTGTGCTAATTTAAACCACAACCCATTAAAGGGCCAGATTACATGTGGAGCATTATTTAAGGCTCCCCCTTAAGCGTTAACTGCGCTAGAAGCTTTTTGTGCTTGAAGGGTTGCGCTCATATTGAGTTGCAATTATGTTTTTGCCCACACGCAAAGTCAATGCACGTAAAAAGTTGAACTTATAATAGCGCATACATGATAATTCCCCATGAGTGTCAACACCATACTCGTGAGCAAACCGAATAGCATATTCTCAAGTGCGCTAACCCGACAAAAATATGAATATTTCACATTCCAATGTTCTTCACATAGCAGAATATGTTCTATTTATTTATTCATAAATACATATTTCTACATATATCATATTATTTTGGTATAATATATATTTATACCTTTACATATAGATATACACTGATAAATATATCTACAGTATATATAGGAATATGTATTTATAAATACATAAAACATATTCTGCTATGTGCAGAACATTGTAATGTGAAATATTTACAGTAAATACACAGTATAACACTTTATTAAATTTGAATATTGCATAAATATGGTTTTATATGTTTCCAGCTACTTGACTGCAAAAGGGCTCCAGTGCACTTGTATATATGTCTGTATGTGTGTACATATGTACTTATGTGTTTATATGTGTACATATGTACTTATGTGTTTATATGTGTATATATGTCTGTATATGTGTACATATGTACTTATGTGTTTATATGTGTATATATGTCTGTATGTGTGTACATATGTACTTATGTGTTTATATGTGTATATATGTCTGTATGTGTGTACATATGTACTTATGTGTTTATATGTGTATATATGTCTGTATATATGTACATATGTACTTATGTGTTTATATGTGTATATATGTTTGTATATGTGTACATATATACTTATGTGTTTATATGTGTATATATGTCTGTATGTGTGTACATATGTACGTATGTGTTTATATGTGTATACATATGTACTTATGTGTTTATATGCGTATATATGTTGGTATATGTGTACATATGTACTTATGTGTTTATATGTGTATATATGTCTGTATGTGTGTACATATGTACTTATGTGTTTATATGTGTATATATGTCTGTAAAAAAAAATATATATATATAAACACATTTGCACACACACACATGCATATAAATATTTAGACATGTATATGTCTCTATGTTAAATCCCTTTGCAGCCTTTTTCTTCAACACCTGCGACCTCATATTTTTGAGCCCTTATAACTTCTTTTTTGCAATATTTTTGTTTAATAATTTTATTATATAGTGTTATTATGAGTGTAACTGTACTTTTAACTGCATTTTTTGTGTGTTTGGTGACACTTTTTTTGTTTCGTGAAAGTCAACCAGAGCTCTGAGGTTGCCGTAATCATTCTAACGTAAATCGTGATTGCACTGAAGGAATCATGTTTACTTTCAACTTGTTATATGAGCGGTAAACCTGACGTACGCAAACAGTCACGATAAACCCCTTTTTGCTTGCATGTAGCTGTTAACGCGCCACTCGTGATCTGGCCCACAATGGGCTGATCTTTATATGGAGAGAAGACCTTATTATCATATCTGTCTAATTATTTGCACAAAGTCATCCTTATCTTGTTACTGTTTACTCAAAGGTGAATACCTACAGAGAAAAATAGAAAATAAACATTTAGGGGCATATTTATCAAGGTCCGTATGGAACTTGAAGCCCCACAAGTTATGAAGCAGCGGTCTAAAGACCGCTGCTCCATAACCTGTCCATCTGCTCTGAGAAGGCGGACAGAGATCGCCGGAAATCAACCCGATCCAATACGATTGGGTTGATTGACACCCCCTGCGAGAGGCCGATTGGCCGCGAATCTGCAGGGGGCGGTGTTGCACCAGCAGTTCACAAGAACTGCTGGTGCAATGCTGAATGCGGAGAGCGTATTGCTGTCCGCATTCAGCGAGGTCTGTCGGACATGATCCGCTGATCAGATCATGTCGGACAGACATTTGATAAATAGGCCCCCAAATACAGTATCTCTCTATCAAAGCCCCCCACCAAGGGCATTCATTTTATCTAAATCTTGTTTACATGGGTTTGTCTTTTTTATAACCAGAAATTAAAGGGACATTATACACTAGATTTTTCTTTGCATAAGTGTTTTGTAGATGATCCATTTATATAGCCTATACAGCTTTTTTTATGGTATAGTTTTGCTTATTTTTAGATAACATTGTGCTGATTTGCTGACTCCTAACCAAGCCCCAAAGTTTTAGAATTATACTGATGTCTACAGACTCTTGCTGGCTCCTGTTTCTGTAAAGAGTCTTTTTATATGCAGAGGAAGGGGGAGGGGGGAGTGTCTGCTTTTTTCCTATAGAACCACTTGCAGTTGGTGTCCCAGCCTAACCTTTTCAACTGAGCTTCTAAGTAAGTTTTTAAACATTTTTATACTGGATTTTTAGATCAGTATCTGTGCATATTGTTCTTTATATTAGTGTCTATTGCATGCAGTTATATGAAAATTGATATACACTGTCCCTTTAAGTGAGGTTTACAATAGGCAAAATCAGCTATTTCAGATGAGAAAATAAGGGTGAAAGAGCTATTTGTAAACAATTTAATACACCCTGTAAATTGGGAATGCACTAGAGGGGAGAAAATATGTCCCTTTAAAGATAAGGGGAATTCAGACTCTAAACATGGTAACATTTCTCTTTTAAGAAATCGTTAAAGGGACAGTCAACACTAAACTTGTCATGCAGAGTCTGCAGAGGCTTAGATACAAGGTAATCACAGAGGTAAAAAGTATAATAATATAACTGTGTTGGTTGTGAAAAACTGGTAAATGGGTAATAAAGGGATTATCTATCTTTTAAAACAATAACAATTCTATTGTAGACTGTCCCTTTAAGATTGAACAGAATCTATTTAAAAAGTGGGGTGAAGACAATTTGTAAATGTATAACCCTCACCTGAGCAGGCAGTTGGTAGAGGGTCGCGCAGACACTCAGGCCAAGCATGACCCGGGTTCCTAGGGACACTGGGCCCACTAGAGCAGCGTACAAGTGTTGGGGGAGCGTGGAGCCTGTCCGGACAACATTTTGTCTCTGTGGAGGAGGTGCGGAATCTTGGCTGAAAGAGTGAGACAGATATAGCATGAGTATACGGTGCTTGAGGATAAAACACAGAATCATGGAAGGACAGGGTAGATTACCTTGGGAGGTAAAGGAGGAGGAGACTCATTGATTTGCAAGGTGTCCGCATTATTGGCTGGGCTGTGCAGGGGTAAAAAAAATGTGGTAAAATATATTAGTTGTAAAGTGTGGCAGATATGTAGATGAACTCTGAAAACCTGAGATTCAAATAGAACATACAATTTTAACCAACTTTATAATTTACTTCTATTATCACATTTTCTTCGTACTCTTGGTATCTTTTGTTGAAAATCAGGGATGTAAGCTGAGGTGCGTTCACATGCCTGGAGCACTATATGGTGTTCAAGTCCCATTGCTTACTCTATGTATAAAGTAGCTATTTTTATGTAGCTAGACAGAGAAAAACATAATTTATGTAAGAACTTACCTGATGTTACGGTTACCCTTAGTCTCGCTGAGAGATGGACCGCTTAGTAGCCTGGATCCCTATTGCTGAAGAGGGGAGAAGCTGCTTTCCATAGTATTCTATATGAGTCTCGCAAATATAGAATAATCCCCCTTAGCTGTAGTACAGCTAGGATACCCTTCTGCCCACAAAAACGAGCCAACGCTGCGATTGAGGGTCAACCAAGAACTCAGGACTGGGATGCCCAGCCTGCTTTTTATTGAGGTTACATGCACACAGGGCACTCCCAGGGGGGGAAGCATAAAATCCCCCATCACACATTTAGATAGAGAGACAATGTCCTTTGACAGGCCACAATAGGATTACAGTACTTCAGATAACAAGTTACACATAAAAAAACAATGCAGTCCATCTTATCAATTAGCAGTCTGACTCCGGAGGTGATTAGACAATGGGAATGTTTTATCACTAAACTTAATTAGAGCTGAGGCCAGCAAACTTGTATTTAGAAAATAGTTTCTAAAAGCTGAAAAAAAGTTAACTCTTTATGAAATGATACTTGTTACGGTTTTCTTGGAGCCCTTCTTAGGCGCTGGCTTGGCTGGTTCAGGCATTGCTGCTGGGAAATAAGCTCTTCACAACAAAATAACTAATGCTTCTGTAACAGTGCTCCCTTTCTGTGGAACACTCTGGCAGACACGGTCTGACCCCTTTTCGGGGCAGACTAAGGCTGTCCAGACCGCTGGTTATGCGGGGCTGAGGTCGGTTTGTCTGGACAACCCGTCGGCGTTGCCATTCTGTTTCCCAGGTCTGTAAGTAATGGTGAAATTGAAGGGTTGCAACGCTAAACTCCAACGTAATAGCCTGCCGTTATCTCCAGAGACCCGGTTCAGCCACACCAACGGGTTATGGTCGGTGACCAGAGTGAACTCCTGCCCATATAAATAGGGAGTCAATTTCTTTAATGCCCACACCAAAGCCAAATACTCCTTTTCGACCGCTGCATAGCTGACTTCGCGGGGCAGGAGCTTCCGGCTGATGTAGGCAACTGGATGCTCCCCTCCATCTTCGCCTACTTGGCTGAGGACGGCTCCCAGCCCGAACATGGAAGCATCTGTATGGACGATAAAACGTTTGTTAAGGGCTGGGGCCGCCAAGACAGGAGCGTTAATTAGAGCATTTTTGAGAGCCTGAAAAGCCGTTTCACAGTGGGGAGACCACAGGACCTGTCGAGGTAAGTTCTTCTTGGTCAAGTCAGTCAGGGGTTTGGCAAGTGTGCTGTAGTCTGGTACGAACGTCTATAGTACCCTGCCGTGCCCAGGAAGGCTAGGACCTGAGTCTTAGTGATGGGGGTGGGCCAATTGGCGACAGCTTCTATCTTGGCTGGCTCTGGTCGCTGCTTTCCACACCCCACCCAGTGACCCAGGTACTGTACCTCGGCCATCCCAAAGTGGCATTTTTCTGGCTTCAGAGTCAGGCCAGCAGCCCGGATCTGATCCAGAACCATTCCTACGTGAGCTAAGTGGTCCTCCCAGGACTCACTGTGGATCGCTATGTCGTCCAGGTAGGCGCAAGCAAAACTCTGGAAGCCATCCAGGAGCCTATCCACCAAGCGTTGGAATGTAGCTGGGGCATTCTTCATCCCAAACGGCATTACCCTAAACTGATATAAGCCGAATGGGGTGACGAATGCCGACTTGGGGATAGCCTCCGGGGCCAGGGGAATCTGCCAGTAACCTTTGCAGAGGTCAATAGTGGTCAGGTAATTTCCCCTGGCTATACGATCGAGTAGCTCGTCTACCCTGGGCATAGGGTAAGCGTCCGTCATGGTTTTTTCATTGAGCCTCCGATAGTCTACGCAGAACCGGGTGGTCGCATCTTTCTTGGGCACGAAGACAACTGGGGAGGCCCAGGGACTATCGGAGGGCTCAATTACCCTGAGTTGGAGCATCTCATCGATCTCCTTCTTCATTCCTGTCCTAACTGCTTCGGGGATTCGGTACGGAGCCTGGCGCAAGGGAGCTTGTCCCGGAGTATCTACCTGGTGGGTGGTTAAAGTAGTGTACCCTGGCTTCGGGGAGAAGGTAAGGTGTTTGGACTGTAGGAGTTGGTTGAGCTGCTCCCTTTCAGTGGGGCTAAGTCGGTCTCCTATCTGAACCTGAGCCACTATACCTGTGGGGAGACTCTTTTCTAATAGGTCTGGAATGGGTAGACTGTCGGGGTCTTCCTGAGGGGAACAACATACGGCCGTAACGTTCTCTGGTCGCTCAAAATATTCCTTGAGCATGTTTACATGGAATGTCTTTCTAAGATTGTTGTCGTGGCAGCTAGCTATCACAAAAGTGGTGTCTCCCCTTTTCTCTACGATCTGGTAGGGACCCTGCCAGGACGCCTGCAATTTGTCTGTCTTCACTGGCTTAAGTACTAACACCTTTTGTCCTATGGTGAAGATTCTCTTTCGGGCCCCCCGATCGTACCATACTTTATGTCTTCTCTGGGCCGACTGGAGATTAGCCCGCACGGATTTGGCTAATTGCTCCATTCGATCCCTGAGTTCCAGCACGTATGGCACAATGGGGACACCGTCAGTGTCCATCTCTCCCTCCCAGTGCTCCCGGATCAGGTTTAGGGGTCCCCGTACCTTTCTTCCGTAGAGCAACTCGAAGGGAGAGAACCCTGTCGTTTCCTGGGGCACCTCCCGATAAGCAAATAGGAGGTGCGGCAGGAAGCGTTCCCAGTCTCGTATTCCTGAGTGAACGTCTTGAGCATTTGCTTGAGGGTCCCATTGAACCTCTCACACAGCCCGTTCGTCTGGGGGTGGTATGGGGAGCTCAAGAGGGACTTAATTTTGCAAACCTGCCAGAGTTGTTGGGTCAATTCAGCCATAAATTGGGTGCCTCGGTAGGATAGGATTTCTTTTGGAAATCCTACCCGGGAGAACACCTGTACTAGTGCATTCGCTACCGTATCCGCTTGTATGTTGGATAGGGCGACAGCCTCTGGGTACCTGGTAGCGTAGTCCACTACGGTAAGAATGTAGCGCTTACCGGAGGGACTAGGGGTAGCCAGTGGTCCCACTAGGTCAATAGCAACCCGGCTGAAGGGTTCCTCTACAATGGGCATATTTACTAGATGGGCTTTAGGGTGACCGCCTCGCCTTCCTACTCGTTGACACACATCGCAGGTGTTACAGTAAGTTCTAACGTCAGCGTGTACCCCTGGCCAAAAGAACGTGTGAGTAATGCGGTGTAGGGTACGGGTTACGGCTAGGTGACCTGCTAAGGGGATGTCGTGGCCTATCTTGAGGATTTCTTGACGGTATTTGTGGGGCACTACCAGCTGTCGCCTACGCTGTCCCCTTTTCTCTGTCCAGCGGTATAGTTTCCCTTTTTCCCATAAGAATGTTTCGTTATCTGCCCCGCCCCCTCCGGTCTCTGCTCGTTCCCGGTACTTTTGTAAGGTCGGGTCAGTCTTAGACTCTGTCTCGAAAGCATCTGGGGTGTCCCAGGGTATGGGGCCTAACATGTCAGGCAAGGTCGGGGTAGGGCTTACCTGTGTCTCCCGCACTGGTGAGAGCTCTCGCTCTGTCCGGGCTTGGGCCCGTGTAGTCACTGGGTCCGCCTCGTTGTTGCATACTGGAGCATAGGCAGAAGTCATGGGGCCCAAATCGTTGCCCAGTAGAACTTCGGCAGGTAAATTATCCATTATGCCCACGTTCACAGCCCCCTTTCCCGCTCCCCAATCAAGATGCACTTTAGCTGTTGGAATTTTGTACACATCCCCCCCCGCCACTCTAACGGCCACAGTCTGTCCGGATCGCTTGTGCCCCGGCACCAAATGACTCTGTACCAGCGTAATAGTAGCCCCTGTGTCTCTCAATCCCTCGGTAGATCGCCCCTCGAGCCATACCTTCTGCCGATGGTGCTGGCGGTTATCTGAGGCAGCATATACAGGGTCTGCCTCGTGAAGCGGCCCCAAATATTCCTCCATAGGGGCCGCCTCTTGGTTAACACAGAGGGCCTGGGCCGGACGATATGACCCAGAGGGGTAATTGTAATTCCTGGGTGTCTGATGCGTATTAAGAGGGCAGCTAGCCATGAAATGCCCTGGTTGCTTGCATCGGTGGCAAGTCGGTCTGGGACGCTCAGAGCTGTTATTGGGTGGTCCTGAGTGTCGGGCGGGCCCTGCGGGCACCGGGGCTCGGAATTCAGCACGAGGGGGTGCACGGTAAACCTCTCTGGGTTCGACCCGTGCTGGAGCTCGGTAGTTCGTGGGTTCGTGAAGACGGGAGTCATAATGTTCATCGGCCAATTTGGCTGCTTCGTCTAAGGTAGAAGGCCGCCTGTCTCGCAGCCATTCCTTCCCTTGCTGTTCCATGCCATTATAAAAATGTTCTAAGAGAAACAATTGTAAAATTTCCTCACCAGTCACCGCTTTACTTCCGCTCATCCAGTGATTTGCCGCTCTCCGCATTCGGTGCGCCCATTCCATATGGGTATCGTTAGGCTTCTTTTTCGTGCCCCGAAACTGTCGGCGATACGTGTCCGGAGTTACCGCGTACCGTCGCAACAGTGTCTCCTTAACTAGCTCATACTGTGTCACTTCCTCAGCCCCCAGAGTATGAAAGGCTTCCAGGGCTCGCCCGGATAGTTTCCCAGACAATATCGTGGGCCACTCTCTGTTGGGAATCTGGTGCAGGGCACATTGCCTTTCGAAGTCCGCCAAATATTCATCAATCCCTGTCTCGCTCTCTAGGAAGGGTCGAAATGCCGCATAGGGTATCTTGGGCCTCCCAGCATTTTCGACAGGGATGATTACCTGCGGGGCTTCAGCATTGCGGTGTGCGTTCGCTAGGTTGAGTTTGTGGGCTCGAGTCTCTCGTATATCCTCGTCCGCTTCCGCCATCAACTGCTGTACCAATTCCATGGAGGGGTTCGGCCCGTACAGTGAGAGCCTCTCCCGAACAATCCTGGTTTTTTCGTCACTAATCGTGGTCGGTGTTTCCGCCATTGTGAAGCTCTGATCCAGTTCGGTCAATTCTGCTATCAGCTCTCTCCTCGGCCGGTTGCTGGCGTACCCCCCTCTGCTTTCAAGTAAATCCTTTAGGGTTGTACGTTTCAATTTTTCGTAAGCGCTCTCCATCCGTTCTGTACCTCTCCTAGGAAATCCAGGAAAATCCCACCGCTGCCGCCAAATGTTACGGTTACCCTTAGTCTCGCTGAGAGATGGACCGCTTAGTAGCCTGGATCCCTATTGCTGAAGAGGGGAGAAGCTGCTTTCCATAGTATTCTATATGAGTCTCGCAAATGTAGAATAATCCCCCTTAGCTGTAATACAGCTAGGATACCCTTCTGCCCACAAAAACGAGTCAACGCTGCGATTGAGGGTCAACCAAGAACTCAGGACTGGGATGCCCAGCCTGCTTTTTATTGAGGTTACATGCACACAGGGCACTCCCAGGGGGGGAAGCATAAAATCCCCCATCACACATTTAGATAGAGAGACAATGTCCTTTGACAGGCCACAGTACTTCAGATAACAAGTTACACATAAAAAAACAATGCAGTCCATCTTATCAATTAGCAGTCTGACTCCGGAGGTGATTAGACAATGGGAATGTTTTATCACTAAACTTAATTAGAGCTGAGGCCAGCAAACTTGTATTTAGAAAATAGTTTCTAAAAGCTAAAAAAAAGTTAACTCTTTATGAAATGATACTTGTTACGGTTTTCTTGGAGCCCTTCTTAGGCACTGGCTTGGCTGGTTCAGGCATTGCTGCTGGGAAATAAGCTCTTCACAACAAAATAACTAATGCTTCTGTAACACCTGATAACTTCATTTCTTTCATATTGGCAAGAGTCCATGAGCTAGTGAAGTATGGGATATACAATCCTACCAGGAGGGGCAAAGTTTCCCAAACCTCAAAATGCCTATAAATACACCCCTCACCACACCCACAATTCAGTTTAACAAATAGCCAAGTAGTGGGGTGATAAAGAAAGGATAAAAAAGCATAAAAAAAGGAATTTGGAAATAATTGTGCTTTATACAAAAAATCATAACCAGCATAAAAAGGGTGGGTCTCATGGACTCTTGCCAATATGAAAGAAATGAATTTATCAGGTAAGTTCTTACATAAATTATGTTTTCTTTCATGTAATTGGCAAGAGTCCATGAGCTAGTGACGTATGGGATAGTAATACCCAAGATGTGAAACTCCACAGAAGAGTCACTAGAGAGGGAGAGATAAAAATAATAACAGCCATTTTCTGCTGAAAAAATTAATCCACAACCCAAAATATAAATTTATTCTCATAAATGAAAAGAAAAAACTTAAACATAAGCAGAGGAATCAAACTGAAACAGCTGCCTGAAAAACTTTTCTACCAAAAACATCAAAACGGTAGAATTTAGTAAATGTATGCAAAGAAGACCAAGTTGCTGCTTTGCAAATCTGATCAACTGAAGAAGCTTCATTCTTAAAAATGGAGACTGATCTAGTAGAAGGAGCTGTAATTCTCTGAGGCGGGCCTGACCCGACTCCAAATAAGCCTGATGAATCAAAAGCTTTAACCAAGATGCCAAGGAAATGGCAGAAGCCTTCTGACCTTTCCTAGAACCAGAAAAGACAACAAATAGACTAGACGTCTTCCTGAAATCTTTAGTAGCTTCAACATTATATTTCAAAGCTCTTACAACATCCAAAGAATGTAAGGATCTCTACAAAGAATTCTTAGGATTAGGACACAAGGAAGGGACAACAATTTCTCTATTAATGTTGTTAAAATTCAAAACCTTAGGTAGAAATTTAAATGAAGTCTGCAAAACTGCCTTATCCTGATGGAAAATCAGAAAAGGAGATTCACAAGAAAGAGCAGACAATTCGGAAACTCTTCTATCAGAAGAGATTGCCAAAAGGAACAACACTTTCCAAGAA
This sequence comes from Bombina bombina, assembly GCF_027579735.1. Lineage (NCBI taxonomy): Eukaryota > Metazoa > Chordata > Amphibia > Anura > Bombinatoridae > Bombina > Bombina bombina. The sequence goes on along the minus strand of NC_069505.1, from coordinate 488,547,561 downwards.
AGTAGTTTAATGTCCAAAGAATGCATAGGCTCAAAAGGAGGAGCCTGTAAAGCCTTCAAAACCAAATTAAGACTCCAAGGAGGAGAGATTGAATTAATGACAGGCATGATACGAACCAAAGCCTTAACAAAACAGTGAATATCAGGAAGCTTAGCAATCTTTCTGTGAAATAAAACAGAAAGAGCAGAGATTTGTCCCTTCAATGAACTTGCAGACAAACCCTTATCCAAACCATCCTGAAGAAACTGTAACATTCTAGGAATTCTAAAAGAATGCCTTAAGAATTTATGAGAAGAACATGAAATATAAGACTTCCAAACTCGATAATAAATCTTCCTAGAAACAGATTTACGAGCCTGTAACATAGTATTAAAGGGACAGTCAAGTCCAAAAAAACCTTTCATGATTCAAATAGGGCATGCAATTTTAAACAACTTTCCAATTTCCTATTATCACCAATTTTGCTTTGTTCTCTTGGTATTCTTATTTGAAAGCTAAACCTAGGAGGTTCATATGCTAATTTCTTAGACCTTGAAGACCGCCTCTAATCTAAATGCATTTGATAGTTTTTCACCACTAGAGGGCATTAGTTCATGTGTTTCATATAGATAACATTGAGCTCATGCACGTGAATTTACCATGGAGTCAGCTCTGATTGGCTAAAATGCAAGTCTGTCAAAAGAACTGAAATAAGGGGGCAGTCTGCCAAGGCTTAAATACAAGGTAATTACAGAGGTAAAACGTGTATAATTATAACTGTGTTGGTTATGCAAAACTGGGGAATTGGTAATTAAGGGATTATCTATCTTTAAAACAACAAAAATTCTGGTGTTGACTGTCCCTTTAATCACTGAGTCAGAGAAACTTCTATGACTAAGCACTAGGCATTGAATCTCCATACCTTCAAATTTAATGATTTGAGATTCTGATGGAAAAACGGACCTTGAGACAGAAGGTCTGGTCTTAAAGGAAGTGGCCAAGGTTGGCAACTGGACATCCGAACAAGATCTGCATACCAAAACCTGTGAGGCCATGCTAGAACTACCAGCAACACAAACGATTGTTCCATGATGATCTTGGAAATCACTCTTGAAAGAAGAACTAGAGGCGGGAAGATATAAGCAGGTTGATAACAACAAAGAATTGCTAACGCATCCACCGCCTCCGCCTGAGGATCCCTGGACCTGGACAGGTACCTGGGAAGTTTCTTGTTTAGATGGGAAGCCATCAGATCTATTTCTGGAAGACCCCACATCAGAACAAACTGAAAAAAAACATCTGGATGGAGCGACCACTCCCCCGGATGTAAAGTCTGACGGCTGAGATAATCCGCTTCCCAATTGTCTACACCTGGGATATGAACCGCAGAAATTCGTCAGGAGCTGGATTCCGCCCAAGAAAGTATCCAAGATACTTCTTTCATAGCTTAGGGACTGTGAGTCCCACCCTGATGATTGACATATGCCACAGTTGTGATATTGTCTGTCTGAAAACAAATGAATGGTTCTCTCTTCAACAGAGGCCAAACCTGAAGAGCCCTGAAAATAGCACAGAGTTCTAAAATATTGATTGGTATCCTCGCCTCTTGAGATTTCCAAACCCCTTGTGCTGTCAGAGATCCCCAGACAGCTCCCCAACCTGAAAGACTTGCATCTGTTGTGATCACAGCCCAGGTTGGATGAACAAAAGAGGCCCCTTGAACTATACGATGGTGATCTAACTACCATGTCAGAGAGAGTCGAACATTGGGATTTAAAGATATTGCTGCAGTCATGAAACCTAAAACTTCCATGCACATAGCTACTGAAGGGAATAATTGAGACTGAAAGTTCCGACAAGCTGAAACCAATTTTAATCTTCTCTTGTCTGTTAGAGACAGATTCATTGACACTGAATCGATCTGGAAACCTAAAAAGGTGACCCATGTCTGAGGAATCAAGGAACTTTTTGGTAAATTGATCCTCCAACCATGTTTTTGAAGAAACAACACTAGTTGATTTGTGTGAGATTCTGCAGAATGTAAAGACTGAGCTAGTACCAAGATATCGTCCAAATAAGGAAACACTGCAATACCCCGTTCTCTGATTACAGAGAGTAGGGCACCGAGAACCTTTGAAAAGATTCTTTGAGCTGTCGCTAGGCCAAATGGAAGAGCGACAAATTGGTAATGCTTGTCTAGAAAAGAGTATCTCAGAAACTGATAGTGGTCTGGATGAATCGGAATATGAAGATATGCATCCTGTAAGTCTATCGTGGACATATAATGACCTTGCTGAACAAAAGGCAGAATAGTCCTTATAGTCACCACTTTGAAAGTTGGCACTCTTACAAAACGATTCAACTGAACCCAGAACTGGCCTGAATGAATTTTCTTTCTTTGGGACAATGAATAGATTTGAATAAAACCCCAGACCCTGTTCCTGAAACGGAACTGGTATGATTACTCCTGAAAGCTCCAGGTCTGAAACACATTTCAGAAAAGCCTGAGCCTTTACTGGATTTGCTGGGATGCGTGAGAGAAAAAATCTTCTCACAGGAGGTCTTACTCTGAATCCTATGCGGTATCCTTGAGAGACAATACTCTAAATCCATTGATTTTGGACAGAATCTGCCCAAATACTTTGGAAGAATCTTAATCTGTCCCCTACCAGCTGAGCTGGAATGAGGGCCGCACCTTCATGCAGACTTGGGGGCTCGCTTTGGTTTCTTAAACGGCTTGGATTTATTCCAACTTGAAGAAGGTTTCCAATTGGAACCAGATTCTTTGGGGGAATGATTGGGTTTCTGTTTCTAATTTTGTCGAAAGGAACGAAAATGGTTAGAAACTTTAGATTTACCCTTAGGTCTTTTATCCTGAGGCAAAAACACTCCCTTCCCCCCAGTTGAAATAATTGAATCCAACTGAGAACCAAATAAATTATTACCTTGGAAAGAAAGAGATAGTAATCTAGACTTAGATACCATGCCAGCATTCCAATATTTGAGCCACAAAGCTCTTCTAGCTAAAATAGCTAAATACATAGATTTAACATAAATTTTGATTATATAAAAAAATGGATTCACAGATAAAATGATTAGCATGTTGAAGCAAGCGAACAATGCTAGACAAATCAGGATCTGTTTCCTGTTGCGCTAAACTTTCTAACCAAAAAATTGATGCAGCTGCAACATTAGCCATATAAATGGCAGGCCTGAGAAGATAGCCAGAATATAAATAAGCTTTCCTTAGATAAGATTCAAGTTTCCTATCTAAAGGGTCCTTAAAGGAAGTACTATTTTCCATAGGAATAGTAGTACGTTTGGCAAGAATAGAAATAGCCTCATCAACTCTGGGGATCTTTTCCTAAAACTCCAAACTAACTGCTGGCAAAGGATACAATTTTTTAAACCTTGAAGAAGGGATAAAAGAAGTACCAGGCCTATTTCATTCCTTAGAAATCAAATCAGAAATAGCATCAGGAACTGGAAAAACCTCTGGAGTAACCACAGGAGGTTTATAAACAGAGTTTAAAAGCTTACTAGTTTTAATATCAAGAGGACTAGTTTCCTCAATATCCAACGTAATCAACACCTCTTTTAAAAAGGAACGAATATACTCCATTTTAAATAAATAAGTAGATTTGTCAGTGTCAATATCTGAGGTAGGATCTTCTGAATCAGATAGATCCTCATCAGAGGAGGATAATTCAGTATGTTGTCGGTCATTATGAGAAGTTTTAAAAGACCTTTTACGTTTATTAGAAGGCGGGATAACAGACAAAGCCTTCTGAATCGCATCAGCAACAAAATCTTTTATATTCACAGGGATATCATGTACATTAGATGTTGAAGGAACAACAGGCATTGTACTATTACTGATGGATACATTCTCTGCATGTAAAAGCTTATCATGACAACTATTACATGCCACAGCTGGAGATATAATCTCCACAAATTTACAACAGATACAATTCGCTTTGGTAGAACTGTTATCAGGCAGCAGGGTTCCAACAGTGGTTTCTGAGACAGGATCAGATTGAGACATCTTGCAAATGTAAGAGAAAAAAAACAACATATAAAGCAAAATGATCAATTTCCTTATATGGCAGTTTCAGGAATGGGGAAAAAATGCAAACAGCATAGCCCTCTGAAATAGAAAAAGGCAAGAGGCACATAAGAATGGGGTTTTATATAATGAAATTATTTGGCGCCAAGTATAACGCACAACGCAACATGAAATTTTTTGGCGCTAACAACATACAGAAATGACACACTTGCGTCATTGCAGACACAACTTTGTGCAAGGAACTCGGCATCAACTAAGACGCCGGAAATGACGAACTTGCATCACCGGACTTACCGTTGCGCCAAGAATGACGCAATAAACATCAGCATTTTGCACCTTGTGAGCCTAATTTTGCCCGCAAATTTTTTTATGAAAAAGTAGTTAATTTGAAAAAAGACTGAACCCCAGGTAAGAAAAATATTTTCCTAAATATTTTTTTTCACAAATATAAAACTGAATAGTCTGCAAAAGGAAATACACATAAACCTGACTCATGGCAAATATAAGTACAATACATATATTTAGAACTTTATAATAATACATAAAGTGCCAAACCATAGCTGAGAGTGTCTTAAGTAACGAAAATATACTTACCGAGACACCCATCCACATATAGCAGATAGCCAAACCAGTACTGAAACAGTTATCAGTAGAGGTAATGGAATATGAGAGTATATCGTCCATATGAAAAAGGGAGGTAGGAGATGAATCTCTACGACCGATAACGGAGAACCTATGAAACAGATTTCCCGCCAGGAAAACCATTGCATTCAATAGGTGATACTCCCTTCACATCCCTCTGACATTCACTGTACTCTGAGAGGAATCGGGCTTCAAAATGCTGAGAATGGCATGTGGGGGTAGAAATCTAGCACAAACTCACTTCACCACCTCCATAGAAGGCAATGTTTGTAAAACTGAATTGTGGGTGTGGTGAGGGGTGTATTTATAGGCATTTTGAGGTTTGGGAAACTTTGCCCCTCCTGGTAGGATTGTATATCCCATACAGGCAAAGAGCACCACAGTCAAACTGTTAAGTTTCACTTCCCTTCCCACATCCCCCAGTCATTCGACCGGAAATAAATAAATTTATCAGGTAAGCATAAATTTCCTTTTCTTTCCTGAGATACGGTGAGTCACGGCTTGAGTAATTTATTTTGGGAACCAATACCCAAGCTAGAGGACACGGATAAATAGGGAGGGACAAGACAGGCAGTCTTAAACAGAAGGCACCACCGCTTGAAGAACCTTTCTCCCAAAAAAAAGCCTCAGCCAAGGCAAAAATATCAAATTTGGAAAAAGTATGTAGAGAAGACCAAGTTGCAGCCTTGCAAATTTGCTCTACAAGAGCCTCATGATTAAAAACTCAAGAAGAGGAAACAGCTCTGATAGAATGAGCCATAAATGTCTCAGAAGGTTGCTGACCAGCAGTCTCATAAGCCAAAAGAATAATACTTCTCAACCAGAGAGAAAGAGCAGCAGCAGAAGTTTTCTGACCTCTACATTTCCCAAAGAAACAAACAGGGCAGAAGACTGGCGAAAGTCCATATTCGCCTGCAGATTGAATTTAAGAGCCTGCACAACATCCAAGTTGTGCAATAAACGCTCCTTATAAGAGGAAGGATTAGGCCATAAAGAAGGAACAACAATGTCCTGATTAATATTCCTATCCGAAACAACTATAGGAAGGAAACCTAACTTAGTACGAAGAACCACCTTATCGGTATGAAAGATAAGACAAGGCGAGTCATACTGCAAAGCTGAGAGTTCCGAGACTCTCCGAGCAGAAGAGATAGCAATAAAAACCTTCCAAGATAATAACTTAATATCTATGGAATGCAATGGCTCAAAAGGAGCCTGCTGAAAAAACTTTAAGAACAAGGTTAAGGCTCAAAGGAGGAGCAACAGACTTAAACACAGGCCTTATTCTGACCAAGGCCTGACAAACAAATTGCACATCTGGCACGTCCACCAGACGCTTATGTAGCAAAATAGATCATGCAGAAACTGACCCTTCAGGATACTGACTGACAAACCCTTCTCCAAACCTTCCTGGAGAAAGGCCAAAATCCTAGGAATCCTGACCCTACTCCAAGAGTAGCCCTTGGATTCAATAAAGATATATGTCACACCTTATGGAAAATCTGTCTAGTAACAGGCTTTCGGCCTGAATCATGGTAACAACGACCGAATCAAAAAAACACGCATAGACAGAACTAAGCGTTCAATCTCAAAGCAAACAGTTCAGAGAAATGAGAGTTGGAAGAAAGAAGGAACCCTGATCAGAAGTTCCTTCCTTAGAGGCAGTCTCCAAAGTGGGAGAGACGACATCTCCACTAGGTCTGCAAACCAGACCGTCATCAGAATCACCAACGCTCTTTCCTGAAACGAATAATGACTTGTGAAAGAAGAACAAACAGATGAAACAAGTATGCCAGCCTGAAATCCCTAAGGACCACTAGACCATCTCCCAGAGTGGTCTGAGGATCTCTTGATCTTGAACCGTACCTTGGAAGCTTGGCATTCTTACGAGACGCTATCCGATCCCACTCTGGAACCCCCCATTTGAAGGTTTAAGCTGGAGAACACCTCTGGAAGGAGTTTCTACTCCCCAGGATAAAAAGTCTGTCTGCTCAGGAAATCCGCTTCCCAGAAGACCACTCCTGGAAAGTGGGTGGCAGATAGACAGCAATAGTGAGCTGCCGCCCACAGAACAATCCAAGCCATCTCCTTCATGGCTAAGAAACTCTGAGTTCCTTCCTGATGGTTTGTAGCTGTAAACCACAGAAGTTATGTTGTCTGATAGGAACGTGATAAACCAGGTTAAGGACAACTGAGGCCAAGCCATCAGAACATTGGGAATCGTTCTCAACTCCAAAATGTAGATAGGAAGAGCAGACTCCTCCTGAGTCCAAAGACCCTGTGCCTGTAACAAGTCCCAGACTGCCCCCCAGCCCAGTAGGCTGGTGTCCGTGAACACAATCTCACCCAGGAACATCTCCGATAGCAAGTGCCCTGAGACAGATGTTCCTGAGAAACCAACCATGGAAGAAAGTCTTGAACTTTCTTCCGAGACAGATCCGTAGGACCCCCATTCCAATGACTGAGCATGCACAACTGCATAGCTCCCAAACAGAATCGAGCAAAGGGAATGATGTCCATAGAAACAATCATTGGACCAGTTTGAACAGGGGCTGAAGAGAGAGACCAGAGGAAAATATCTTAGCTTTTCTGACCAATGCCAGATAAAATTCTCCTAGATAGGGTATCTATTATGGACCCTAAGAAAAACTACCCTTGTCATTGGAACAAGGGAACACTTTCCTAAGTTTACTTCCAGGAACAAAAAGACAACAAGATCTCTGAATGAGAGTTTGCTTGTTGAAAGATGGCGCCTGAACCAATAACCAGGTACAGCGCTACAACAATTCCCCAAGACCAAATCACTGCTAAGAGAGCCCCCAGAACCTTTAATAAATTCTGGGAGCTGTGGCAAGGTCAAATGGAACACAAACTGAAAGGAATTGCCTAGAAAAGCAAATCTCAGGAACTTGATATGATCCCAGAAAATGGAAACATAAAAATACACAGCCTTCAGGTCTATGGTTGTCATAAAATGACCCTCTTGGACTAATGAAGGACGGTACTCTAAGAACTTTTTCTAGACACTACAGGTCCAGAAAAAATAGGAAGTTCCCTATATTAGGGAACCACGCACATATTGAATAGAACTGTAGGCCCTATTCCTGTACAGAAAGTGGAACCACACTCCCAGGGTAAAAAGTTTCCATAAGCAAATCAAAAATGCCTCTCTCTTATCTGATCAGCAGATAGACCTGAGAGGTGGAACCTGCCTCTGGGAAGAAGGTATTGAAAACCACTCAGAAACCTTGAGACACTATGGTCACGGCATATCCTCTTAAGGAAACAGAAATTGAGCCCACTTGGTCTGATCCCAGATCGGGGCAAACCCTTCAAGCTGAGCTACACTCAGCTGCGGGTTGTTACTCTGACGTCCTTAGGTCTATTTTTCTTGACTATTGGTAGAAAAGATCCTTTTCCACACGTAAATCAGAAATATTTCTGCAAGACCAGGAACAAAAAACAAGGTCTTATCCTTGTAAGGAAGCACCAGAAGTTTGAGCTAAGAGGGAATCCCCCCACTACTAAAGCCAACACGCCCCGCGGGCTAGAACAGCGAAACCAGAACCTGGTTTCCAGCTTAAAAAATGGTAGCATCAGGAAGAAAAGAATTGGTTAGTTCAAAAGCCTTGATTCTGTCCTGAAACTCCTCCAAGAAGGTTGCTACCAGATTGAATCAGACAAGGCATTGCACCAAAAGGGATGATGCACTTGACACCGTGGCAATACAAACTTCAAATAAGCCTCCTTTTCATGATCCTAAAAAGGACAGTTATCCCTTACAGGGATCAAACTTCTCTTCGCCAGAGTAGAATTGGCTCCGTCTACTTCAGGCACTGTGTGTCGAGTCATTAATGGAAACATAATCTTACAGACAGGAGACAGGGAAAGTTATCCCTGGCTTTTCCTGTTCCTGTGCAAAAAGCAAGCTCCATTGCACAGTGTGGAACAGAAAACTCTTTCACAGAGGAAGGAAAATCATAGTAACTAAAAAGATTACTAGATATCCCAGAATTGACAACGACAGAATCTGAGTCATACAAAGAAGTCAAAACCTCCTTAAACAATACACAGAGGTGTTCAAGCTTAATCTGAAGGATACTAATCTGCCGACCGGACATCGCCGCCACTTTAATAAATACATTAACCCCTAAACCGCCGCACTCCCGCCTCGCAAACACTAGTTACATTTTATTAACCCCTAATCTGCCGTCCCTAACATCCCCGACACCTATCTACATTTATTAACCCCTTATCTGCCGCCCCCAACGTCGCCGCTACTATAGTAAATGTATTAACCCCTAAACCTAAGTCTAACCCCCCTAACTTAAATATAATTTAATTAAAACGAAATAAAATTACTACAATTATATTATTCCTATTTAAAACTAAATACTTACCTATAAAATAAACCCTTAGCTAGCTACAATATAACTAATAGTTACATTGTAGCTAGCTTAGGGTTTATATTTATTTTACAGGCAAGTTTGTATTTATTTCAACTAGGTACAATAGTTATTATAGTGTCACTCAATACTTGGTTTTACTTACCTGTTTTACTTGTTTTAATGTATGCTCTTGATAAAGACGTGTAATACGTTGAAACGCATTGAGCAAATAAAACCTTTTATCCTTTGTTGAAAGATTGTCAAGATCTTGTTTTGCTTTGCTGAGCTGGAATCTCCTTATTTATGGAGTAAGTTACTACATTTTTTTTCAATTATACTGGATGCTTTTGTCATTTGGGTCTCTATTAATTTATAGTCCACTTTGGATAAACCTGAAAATTCAGTATTTGACTCCAGGAACCTGTGGACTCTTGCCATCTGAAGCTACATTCCCTTTCAGCTGTAAAGATTCATCTTATGGAGTGAGTATACTGCACCCATATTAATTGGCTTCAATATATGCATCAGATCTTCAAGGGGGTAGTGTTAGGTTTTTTAAGGGGGGGATTGGGTGGGTTTTAGAGAAGGGTTGGGTGTGTGGGTTGTGGGTTTTAATGTTGTTGGAGGGGTATTGTATTTTTTTTCCAGGTAAAAGAGCTGATTACTTTTGGGCAATGCCCTGCAAAAGGCCCTTTTAAGGGCTATTTGTAATTTAGTATAGGGTAGGGATTTTTTTTTTATTTTGGGGGGCTTTTTTATTTTATTAGGGGGATTAGAGTAGGTGTAATTAGTTTAAAACTTTTGTAATTATTTTTTTATTTTCTGTAATTTAGTGTTTGTTGTTTTTCGTACTACTAGTTTATTTAATTTAATTGTATTTAATTGTAGGTAGTTTAGGTAATTCATTTAATTATAGTGTAGTGTTAGGTGTAATTTTAACTTATGTTAGGTTTTATTTTACAGGTACTTTTGTATTTATTTTAGCTAGGTAGTTATTAAATAGTTAATAACTATGTAATAACTATTCTACCTAGTTAAAATAAATACAAACTTGCTGTAAAATAAAAATAAATCCTAAAATAGCTACAATGTAATTATTAATTATATTGTAGCTATCTTATGGTTTATTTTATAGGTGAGTATTTAGTTTTAAATAGGAATTATTTATTTAATTGTAGTTATTTTATTTAGATTTATTTAAATTATATTTAAGTTAGGGGGGTGTTAGGGTTAGGGTTAGACTTAGGTTTAGGGGTTAATAACTTTATTATAGTGGCGGCGACGTTGGCGGCGGCAGATTAAGGGTTAATAAATATAATGTAGGGTTCTGCGATGTTGGGGGCAGCAGATTAGGGGTTCATAAGTATAATGTAGGTGGCGGCGGTGTCCGGAGCAGCAGAGTAGGGGTTAATAATTATAATGCAGGTGGCGACGATGTCGGGGACGGCAGATTATGGGTTAATAATTGTAAGATTAGGGGTGTTTAGACTCGGGGTTCATGTTAGGGTGTTAGGTGTAGACATAAATTTGGTTTCCCCATAGGAAACAATGGGGCTGCGTTAGGAGCTGAACGCTGCTTTTTTGCAGGTGTTAGGTTTTTTTTTCAGCCGGCTCTGCCCAATTGTTTCCTATGGGGAAATCATGCACGAGCACGTTTAGCCAGCTTGCCGCTACCGTAAGCAGCGCTGGTATTACAGTGAGATGTGGAGCTAAATTCTGCTCTACGCTCACTTTTTTGTGGCTAACGCCAGGTTGAAAAAAACCTGTAATACCAGCGTTGTCGTAAGGTAGCGTTAAAAAAAAAGTCTCGTTAGCACCGCACCCCTGTTACCGCAAAACTCGTAATCTAGCCGTATGTATTTGTTATACAAAAAACTGATATATGATATTTTCACAGAAATTAATGTGTATTTGTATTTCTAGAAATCATGATAGGCCTATCTCATGTTTTGTTTTTTTGTTTTTAAATGATTAATAATGCTAGAATTTGTACATATATATTTGCACATACTTGAATAAATATATATATATATGTGTTATGTCAGAAATCTTTTGCAAACATATTTACATGTCCCTAAATTCCTTTTTTGTTCTAAACAATGTTGTCTTTCATATCTCTGTGTTTATTTATACCACTATATGTATATAGTGTAAATTTATTATTATTATTCTGAGCAGGAATAATTGCGAATATAACATGTAATCAGGGTATCATATGTATTTATTTGCAATCAAAGGATATTTTAAGAGCTGTGCCAGTTTTCTCTCTGCACCTGTGTAACCCCTCCTGATTGCAGTCTAGTTTTAAACACCACCCCTACACAGGAGTTAAAAAATGGGCTGGCATATAAGATGACATTTGTTAATGAAAAGGAAATTCAAGAGAAGGAAGAAAAACACTGAAAATAGCATGACAGTAAAGAGGTGATTTTAATTTTTTATGTGTCTGATTCATGATAGTTCAATGTTAGGTAAACTATCCCTTTGAGCTATCATCTTAAGATTATATTGAATGAAACATCATTCGAATTTTAAAATCATTGTCTAAAATATTACACTGTGTGTCCTAATGTCATCATCAATGTTTAACTTTAATACTAATTTCACATATACTTACTTTTAAAGTATAATACACAATGTAACAAATGGCACTTACAAGTTCTGATGAGTGATCAATGACACAAGTATCGAGCAATTTGATTCATTAGTGATAGCATAAAATGTATATTTCAATCAGATTGGCTGATGTCATAAATCATGTGATTATGCATTTCCCAATTAAAAGTGGTGGAAAATTTCACTAGTTTGTGGGTTGTTTTTGAGTATTGCGTCAAATTTGGTGCGAAAAGTGTTGCGTCAAATTTGGTGCGAAGTGGAGAGTGGAACTTGTATTACATGCCTTAAACATGGTGAAAATAGATTTATCCCCCCCAAAAATAAAACAAAATAAAAGGAAGTTAGCTATATTATGAATTTATTTTATTTTTATCTCTATATCTACTAGTGCACCAAATTTGGAGCAATACTTTGCACCAAATTTGATGCAACACTTTTCACACCAAATTTGGAGCAATAATATTGTCCCCTTGCTTTGAAATAAATACATTACTACTTTTGGATTATGTTACATCTTTGTCTCATTACATTTTTATCCCTATATCTACTAGTGCACCAAATTTAAAGCAATAATATTGTTTGATTTAGAAAGAGTATACAATTTTAGTAAAGTTTCTAATTTACTTTTATTATCTAATATGCTTCATTCTCTTGCAGAATCGGCCTCAAGGGTGGTGGTTTGAATGATAGGTACACTGCGTCGGAATTGACGCCAGCGTACCTGTTGAATGTTTGATAAATTGGTAAGAGGGTCAAATGGAGTTGAATGTGACGGTGGATGATCAGTATTCCGATTGAATAACACAAGCATCGATCTGCGTCGGATTGATATCGCTGGAGCGTATATTACGTCACACATTTTAACATTTGACGATCTTGACGCTTTGTTAACTACGGCGGATCAAATCTGCGTCAAATGTAAGGCGGACTTCCAGCGCATTATCAGTTGAAGCTTTGATAAATCGGCCCCTAAGTGTTAATATTAATTAATATTAATTAAGTATAAACTTTAGATTGAAATATGAGCAGAGTAAGGTTTTATGTCTGTAACTTACTATATAAAAAGTTACAGACATAAAACCTTATTCACAAACCCCAAGAGCTATTTAAAACCCCTGCCACCTCACAGGTACCTCAGTCTTTACTTTGCCTCCGCTGGAGGTGGTTGAAGGATGAAGATGTGCATTTGATACTTCAGAGAGAGGGGTTCTCAGTCTATGTTGAGGCCTGGTTTCCCCTCAGAGTACAGTGCTTGTCATAGGGATGTTTATGGGGTATGATTTGTGGCTATTTTTTGCCTTATGGGAAATATGTTACAGACCCTACATAATAATGTAGTCTCAGGTAGTTGGGAACTCCAAACCTATTCTTTGTTCCTAGAAGTAGGGAGAACTTTCGGATCTATTCTGATATAGAAACTTTGAGCACATTTCTTTAGTTCCTACTGTTAAAATTGATACTTTTCAAACTATTCTGTGAGGTCAGTTTCTGTCCCCAATTGTTTTTGTGAATGTTTATGTTCTTATATCTAGGAACATCTTTGGTTTTCTGACTTTTGCAGTTTGTTGCTTTTCCATTTGGTCTGGATACAGTTGGATAAGCTTCGGGTACCCTCTTATCTGTAATCAGTTTTCAGGGTATTGTTTTTGTTTTTTTCTTGGACAGAGAGAGATCTTGTTTCAAGCAGTATTTCTTTTCTAAAAACTGTTGTTGTTTCTTTAACATTGGTTGGAAAATCTTTTTTTTTTCTTCAAACAGACTTTTGGTTCCCTAGATAAAGGCTTCTTCTCTGGGGCTTAGACAGTTGAGAAAAACAAAAGAGAAAATGAGCGCAAGACCACTCTAAGGGTAAAAGTTTTAATATTCACATGTAACGCGCAACGTAAAAACAAACGTACAAAATTAAGAACAATATGTGTGCTGAAAAGTTATCACTGTGTGGTCCTTTCCTGTGGCAAGCTATGAGTGATTTCCTAGGTCCTGCAGTGTTACCCTCTTGAGAAAGTCTGGTCGTAACCAGAGTAAACACGTCGAGGTACCGGTGGATCCAATCAGATGCAAGCACTATGCCCTAGCGTAGTTCCGCTCACCTGAAATAACAAAGCCGTGATCGTACTTTGACACTGCAGGATTCAAACGGTGGACCTAGGAAATCACTCATAGTTTGCCACAGGAAAGGACTATAACTTTTCAGTGCACATATTGTTCTAAATTTCATATGTTTGTTTTTACATTGCGCTTTACATGTGAACAATAAAAATTTTACCCTTAGAGTGGTTTTGCGCTCGTTTTCTCTTTTCTTTTTCACAGCATTTCGTTTTGGGAGGTGAATCATGGATTTTCCCCTTGCCAACTGAGCGGCATCCACACCTGTTTGTTTCTGAGATTATGCACCCGCTTGGACACTGAGATCTTACACCGGACATTTAACCTCAGACACCTGATCTCACAAATACCTTGATTCAGGTCCTAAGTTGTGATTTTTAGACTTTGTAGTTAACACATTCATTGACTGTGTATATCTATTATTTATTATTTATTACTGATACCTATTTTATATATTCACATTTATCATTAGTATTATTATTCTTCGTATTGATGAAAGGTTGAGTATATCCACTATACCTATATTTTGCATTACATAGAATCTCAGATTTAGACTCTTTGGGAAGCGCAGCAGTCTATTTTTTTTTTCTGCTTAGACGGTTAAAGCTGGGGTTTGCCTGTTAAGAACCTTTAGTCTCTATTGTTCCTTCAGTTGCACTTTGCATGGAGGTGTCAGGTCTTATGTTTGTGGTATTGGTAGTTATTCCATCTGCCCACTTATATATATATATATATATATATTCAGGTGGCCCTCGGTTTACAATGGTTCAATTTGCACCGTTTCAGAATAACAACCTTTTTTACAGTCATGTGACTGCTATTGAAAAGCATTGAGAAGCAGTGCATTGATTAAAAAAGCCAGCAGGTGGAGCTGTCCGCTTGTGTTACAGCAAAGATATGCAAGCCAAGCAAGCTGAAATTAATCAGTTTAACCAGACCTGAGCTATCAAGCAGATTTCAAAGGAACAAGATCTTCCTGTCTATAAATCAGTCCAGATTGGAATGCATAGAAAGAACTGTTTGAAGAAAAATGCAAGTAAAGTCTGTGCCGTGTGATTATTTTATTAGGTTTATAATGCTGTTTAGCAAATGTTTTTGTTCATTTAACTTAGTTTAATTATATATTCTGTGTTGTGTGATTATTTTATTAGGTTTATAATGCTGTTTAGCATGTAAAGTCTTCATTTCAAAGCTTTAAAAATAATGTATTCGGTGTTACTTATGACAATTTTGAGAGGGGCCTGGAACCTAACTCCCTCACTTCCCATTGACTTACATTATAAACTGGGTTTTAATTTACAACGGTTTCGATTTACAACCATTCCTTCTGGAACTTAACCCCGGCGTAAACTGAGGGCTACCTGCAAGTGGCCCTCGATTTACGCTGGTTCAATTTGCGCCGTTTCAGAATAACAACCCTTTTTTTCAGTCATGTGACTGCTATTGAAAAGCATTGAGAAGCATTGCATTGATTAACATAGCCAGTAGGTGGAGCTGTCCGCTTGTGTTGCAGCAAAGATACACACAAGAAGGCTGAAATGAATCAGTGTAGCTAGCTAGACATGAGCTATCGAGCAGCTTTCGTGTATTTTAAAATGTATGCATTATTCAAGGCCTTTCAGGGTTGGCCTCTTTTGAGGAGAATCTTTTCTCTGTTTTCAGATTGGATTATGTTACATTTGTAGCTGATGTTGATCATTAGGGGGGAACTTGCAGAAGATAGTATTTTAAATTATGTCCTGCTGTTCTTATTTTAGGACAGAATAACTGGGAAGCAGTGGTTTTTCAGTCTTCAGTTTTTCTATTTGGAAGAGTGGTCTCATAAGGTCTATCAGACTGTAGTTCTTTTGGGTCACTTAGATATGTTTCTGATAGATTCCTGGTTCAATCTTGTCTTTCTCAGGTAATGTATAGGTCCAGGTTTCAGTGGTTATATTAGTTGGCCAATATTTTTTTATACTTGTTTTTTCCCCAGGGTGATTGTTATTTTTTTGTAGGAAGAACTGGTTCTGATGTCCAGTTTCCTTCCTTGGCTGCTGCTTTAGCAACCAGACCTTCTATTTAGGTATATCAGAATTCTAGTTCTTTCGTCTAGATGGCTTTGGAGATAGAATCAGTTACAGTCTTTGGGGCATATTTAACAATGTGCGAGCGGACATTATACCAAGTAGCGTATCATGCCCAATGCACATAAATGCTGATAGCATACGGTCTTGGCATTTATCATTGCACCAGCAGTTCTTGTGAACTGCTGGTGCAATGCCGCCCCCTGCAGATTCGTGGCCAATCGGCCACTAGCAGGGGGTGTCAATCAACCTGATCGTATTCGATCGGGTTGAATTCTGTCCGCTGCCTCAGAGCAGGTGGACAAGTTATGAAGCAGCAGTCATTAGACCGCTGCTTCATAACTTCCATTTCCGGCCTGTTTCTCATCTGAAACAAGGGGCATCAAGCTCTATACGGAGCTTGATAAATATGCCACTTTGTCTTTGAACTATTTGTTCAGTTTCTGAGTTTCTTTTGTTATTCTGTTATTTAAAGATCTGGAAGGCCTTTATTTCTCATTTTTCTTTTTCCAGATTTCTGGCTATAATTTCAGGTTAGTCTGGATAAGAGTTAACCCCCCAGTTCTTTTAAAGGTCAGTTTTCTGTCCATTCTTGTTATGTTCCGTAAGTAGTTTGCTAATCTTTCTAACATTCGTTGTTTAATCGTAGCTTGGCCTAGAATTGAGCCTGTTATTTTCCATATTTTTCCTCCTTGGAACCTAAATTGGTTTTGAGCGTTTTTTCTTTTTGCAGGTTTCTCCACTTGAACCTATGCATCAGGTGGATATTAACTTCTTTTTGGAATTTATTTTTGTTTCATGGATCTTGCTCCTTTTCCCTACCTTATTTTGCTTGGGTATATGTTAGACTGAGGTACCTGTGAGGTGGAAAGGGTTTTATAGAGTTCTTGGTGGTTGGGAATCTTTGCCTCCTTCTAGCGGTAAGGAAGAGCAATTCCCAGGAGTAATAGATCATAGATTTTCACGACCCTGATAGAAATGAATTTATCAGGTAAGCATAAATTATGTTTTTACTTTTGCTATAAAAAATATACAATCTATACCTTAAAGCGACATACAAAATTGTCTTAAAAAATGTAAAATACTGGTTTTAGTCTAAAAAATGTTTAGGAAAAAAATTAAATATCTGGGTTTATATATTGGAATTGCCTGGCATTATGTTCTCAAACATATAAATGATGCATCAGAATAAAAACATATTGACCTGGTATTAGATTCAACACTAAACTTCCTATAAACATATCATAGACATAAAATAGAAAAATCATTGATATATTACATTATAATGAGAGGAAGCTGGCACTTGAACTATTAACCATTGCTCAAGGTAATTAAGAAAAGCTTTAATTCTCAACTGTTTAATGATTTCACTGAATGAGAGAAGTGCATCCATCCTTTTTCTTTCTCTCTCTTTCTCTCTCCCCCCTTTCTCTCTCTCTTTCTCTCTCTCTCTCTTTCATTCTCTCTCTTTCTCTCTCCCCCCTTTCTCTCTCTCTTTCTCTCTCTCCCTCTTTCATTCTCTCTCTCTCTTTCTCTCTCTTTCTCTCTCCCCCCTTTCTCTCTCTCTCTTTCTCTCTCTCCCTCTTTCATTCTCTCTCTCTCTTTCTCTCTCCCCTTTCTCTCTTTATTTCTCTCTTTCTCTCTCTCCCTCTTTCATTCTCTCTCTCTCTTTCTCTCTCTCTCCCCCTTTCTCTCTTTATTTCTCTCTTTCTCTCTCTCCCTCTTTCATTCTCTCTCTCTCTTTCTCTCTCTCCCCCCCTTTCTCTCTTTATTTCTCTCTTTCTCTCTCTCCCTCTTTCATTCTCTCTCTCTCTTTCTCTCTCTCTCCCCTTTCTCTCTTTCTCTCTCCCCTTTCTCTCTTTCTTTCTTTCTTTCTTTCTTTCTCTCTCTTTCTTTCTCTCTCTCTTTCTTTCTCTCTTTCTCTCTCTTTATCTCTCGCTCTTTCTTTCTCTCTCTCTTTCTTTCTATCTCTCTCTTTCTCTCTCTCTCTCTCTCTTTCTTTCTTTCTTTCTCTCTTTTTCTCTCCCCCTTTCTCTCTTTCTTTCTTTCTTTCTCTTTCTATGTCTCTCTTTCTCTCTCTCTCTCTCTTTTTCTCTCTCTCTCTTTATCTCTCTCTCTTTGTCTTTTTCTCTCTCTTTCTCTCACTCTCTCTTTGTCTCTCTTTGTCTCTCTTTCTCTCTCTCTCTCTCTTTCTTTCTCTCTCCCCCCTTTCTCTCTTTCTTTCTCTCTCTCTCTCTCTCTCTCTCTCTCTCTCTTTCTCTGTCTTTCTCTTTCTCTCGCTCTCTTTCTCTCTCTCTTTCTCCCTCTCTCTGTCTCTCTCTCTCTCTGTCTCTCTCTCACTATCTCTCTCTCTGTCTCTCTCTCTCTCACTGTCTCTCTCTCACTATCTCTCTCTCTTTACTCTCTCTCTCCCTCCCTTTCTCCCCCCCCCTCTCTCATGCATTCACTCATTCACTCACAATCCCCCTTACACTTACATGTCAACATCATCATAATCATCGTCATCATCAGAAGAGAAGCTCTCACCTCCCCTATAAAATGAGCAGAAAAAAATCTTTAATTATCATTAACATTTACAAGAATATCTAGAAATAAAACACAACTGTCCTTTTTACCCTCATATGAAAATGCATACAGATCAATAGTTTTTACTAAGAAGTTGCCATAACAATACATGATAAAACCATCTTTACTTAGAGCTGTATATAGCATTTTTATAAATATATAATCTGCAGATTAGGTTTTACTTTAGTCTTCAAGGAACGGTGTACTGTAAAAATAGTTTCTGCTTAATGTATTTCCAACGACTTGTTATTTCAGCTGCAGGATATAAAATGTATGGGAATGTGCTCATTTAGGTTTATTTTTGTATAGTCAATAGCCTTTCTTTTTTTATCTTTGAAACCACAACCCGTTAAAATGGCCTGAGTTGCAGAGTAGACCTCATTAACTTATCACTCTCTATACACACAAAGACTTCCTAATCTTATCGCAGTCTGTATACCTAAAGACCAATATTTTGAGAGAACAATTGAAAGTGAACATGTTGGTACCTTTCTCGCCCACCCCTAAGTGAAATTTCTTCTGATGGCTTTGTTTATTTTTTATTTGCTGTACCCTATACTGCAGTACTTTTCAGTATTGGTGGCAATACAATAGGCAAAACCAGCTATTTCAAATAAGAAAATAAAGGTAAAGGTAACATTTCAAACACTCCAGCAGGTAAAATAAATAATTGGGAAAACATTAAAGGGGAGAAAGTACATCGACCCCTTAACAAAATGCAATTTTACCTTACCCCTATTGCTCCTAAATAAAGTATCACTCTCTATGTTAACTGCCCAGTCGTGTCTCGCACCACCAGGTTTAAGTTATGCTGATGATATCATATTCCGCCCGCACTGCAAATAGTTCCCAAATCCCTACGTAACCCATAAGGCATCTGCAGTCATACATTTCATAAGACTATACTGTATGTCCTGCCGTGGTTACATTGTCACCCCCTTACTAGATTAAATATTCCACTTACCTCTTCCTCAACACATCTGCCCCCTTTTCATTAAAGGGACAGTAAATATCTTGAGATTTTAATATAATTTTTTTTAGTTACGAGTAATAAAACAACTTTGCAATTTACTTTCATTATTTATTTTGCCCTCTTTTCATGTAATCTAGCTCTGTGGATTTTCAAATTCTGAGCTGTAACTACACACCGCAGACTTCCCAAGGCTAACCCTGTTACATATTTCCTGTCATGCAGTCTCCCAGACATGTGCATGCTACCTATCTAGATATCTCTAGAACAAAGAATAGCATGAGAACAAAGCAAATTTGATAACAAAATTAAATTGGAAACTTTTGTTAAAATTGTATCCTCTATCTGAATCATAAAAGAAAAAAAATTGTGTTTCATGTCACTTTAAACAACTTTCCAATTTACTTCTATTATCAATGTTGCCTCATTCTTTTGGTAATCTTTATTAAAGAAGCAGAAATGCACTGCTGAGAGCTAGCTGAACACATCCGTAAACCAATAATAAAGAGCTATATATGTGCAGACGCCAATCAGCAGCTAGCTTCCAGTACTGTCCCTTTAAACTTACTCTCTAGAAGTGATTTTAGGGAACTTCATCTCCTGCTAACGCATTTGAGTTTTCTAGTCAAATAAATGCTGAGATTAGGTGCTTTATAAGTAGAAAAAACGTGTAATGTACACAATTAAGGTGACACTTTATCTGTTTGCTCACAAGCCAGAAATGTTTTAGATGCAACCACAACAAATATCAGTACAAATAGGTTCTTGTTATATTTCCTACATAAAATAAATTGCAATCTTGTCACTCGTTGTGTTAGTAGATAAGACACTGTTTACCTTATTTTAGATCCTTGTGTGGTTGGCGCATGGCTCACACTGTAATACGAGAAATCTGATTGGTCCTTGGAAGGAAAAGTAAGAAAGAATATATTGAGATTGTTGAATGCTCCACTAATCACAGAAGTTTCAAAATACCTACAAAAACTGCACATATTCTATAATCTCAGAATGCTGTATTACCAGCGATTTCCTACTTTTTATATGGCTAGTCAATCACAGACTTGCTCATCTTTATAAGTGCTTTGTTATAATTTGATTATAGGTTAATCTGGGGAGATCAGATAAATCCTCAGATGATGAAGTCACTTTAAATATATATATATATATATATATATATATATATATATATATATATATATATATATATATACAGTGAAGAGTCATCTTAATGCTATAGGACACAGACGATTTAGACAATTGGGTGCTTCCAAATTTGTTGCAACAGTTTGGGAAAGGCCCCTTTTCCAGCTCTTGCATGACTGCACCTGTGCACAAATCAATGTCCAAGAAGACATGGTTTCATGAGTTTGGTGTGGAGGAACTCAAGTTGCCAGCAAACAGGTCTGACCTCAACCCTTTTGAACATATTGGGGGTGAATTGGAACATCGATTGAGAACCTTCTTGTCCAATATCAGTGCTTAACCTAAAAAATTCCTGCAGGCAAACTCCAAAATCTTGTAGAAAGCCTGTGGTTTTTAGATGCAAAGTGGGGAGGGCAACACCATATTAATGCCCATGGTTTTGGAATGGTATGTCCAACAAGATCATATAGGTATAATGATCAGGTGTCCACACAGTGTAACATAGCTTTTAATTCCAAATAGACTAGAGAAAGAGAGTAAAAAATAGTGATTCTGGAGATATGATATGGGCAAATAAAAATAAATACTTCATAGGGCGTTACCAATATCACTCCAGGAGTGGCCACCTCCCTTGTCTGCCGCACTGTGGATGATAAAAGTTACAGGTATCATTTTGCATATTAGAGTTGCTGTTCTACCTGGACCCATCCCTTAATAACCAATACTTACATTGGATGTCCGAGGCAGAGCGTGCGGCTTTAGGGTGACGGTTTTTGGAAAGGATACGAGAAAAGGTTGTCAGGACCTGTAAAGGAAGAGCTCTGGGTCATCATGGATATAAAATAAAACAAATGTATAATGTATATATCAACTGTAAACTAGGACACAACACTCACAAGAAGGAAGAAAAGAGACAGCCAAGACAAAGGAGAAAAGAGGTTGCTGCAAAGAAGAGACAATAAGGAAAGAGACAAGCAACCACAAGAATGTAGGGCAGAGACAACCAGGGCAAGATAAGAGACAACCAAGATTCCTGTGGTCAAGAAACTATCTAAAACAAATGTTTAACCTGTTACAATTTTTGTAATCTCCCAATATTGCATTGTCTTTTCAAGTTGGGATGTCTCTTATTACATTTGTTACCAAATTTCTTTGCAACCCCCAAATGCACACATTCATCATTATCACACCCTGACCTCTCTCTCTTCATCTTCCTCTGGGTTGGGGATATCTTGTAGCTTTTCAGGGTTCCTCAACTTCTCCAGAAGTTCCTGTGTTAGGGAAGCATTGAGTCCAGACTGGGCCATAAACATGTGCTGCTTACAAAAGTAAGGTAGGTAGGAAGGTAAATCAATGTGGATTAATGCAATACTACCAAAATTAAATGTTAATAGACATTGGATCACTTTAGAGTAACAAGTGTGTTGCAGTGACTCTCCAGAGAGTAAAACTGGTTCTACAGAGCAATACAGCTCTACAATATAATGCTAGACTGACCTCATACAATATAACAACCACTATAAGGAAAAAAGGAGAGAGAGAAAAACCTCCCCCTAACTTAATAGCACTCTGGAGTCTGGGTGGTTGATATTAGAACTCAGATGATGGAATTTACAAAAACAACTCTTGCATGGGGGTGAAGACCAAGGGAAACTAAATAAAACTTAACTTTTATTAACATTTTAATATTAGGAATTTGCAACCTATAAAAACACACTTGGGCAATTTTATGTAGTCTCAATAAATCAGAGCCGTTAAAAATTTATCATGCATATATGAGTAAGGTCCAACAGACAGTTATATCATAAGTCATATGGAGGATAATAGTCGGAGTATAATGGAATAAAGGTCACTACAATACCACAGGATTAATTATATTTACAGGTAAAAAAACCTACAAATATATGTGTGAACAGGTAACTGGGCAGCCTAATAGCATTCGCGAATCGCAACCCGATTGGGGATTATTAGGATAGCTGAACGAGAATAGTATGTATCTTGAATACAGTGAAATAGGTGACATAAGAGTAATACTCGTTATCGTAATATAGGGTAAATAGAGTTAACAGAGTTTTGATCTTACTCTCCTATGGTAAATGATTGCTACACCAGGTAAAGGATAGCAAGCCGTTTCGCTGTGATCTTGATAAAAATGATATATTGGCAAGATCTAGTAAAGTAAAGCTACAGCGATTGAGCATAAAGTTGAATAGTGTAGCAAAATGTTAAATAACAGTTTAACTCATAAGCGGCAACAGCCGATCTGTGCTTATAAAAAGCAACTAAGCGTTACAATGTAAGCATTACAAAGTTAACTTGCAAATAACGATATGAGAGATATGAGTGTTTCTTCTATCTGTGTACCATATAAATATCAGTTAGAGCAATTCGTGTCTGTGTCTCTCCAAACAAGCCGGATACTGGTATAGTCTACGCGTTTCAGCTCACCAGGGAGCCTTTGTCAAGATACCTTCCTCCAGCTGTGATCCTTCTTTTAAAGGGTTTCTCAATTAACCCTATACATTTCCTTCAGTTCATCAATTTTATTTATTTTTGTGCCCTATTTAACCCCTTAATGACAACTGACGTACCAGGTACGTCATGCAAAAACTAACTGTTAATGACAATAGACGTACCTGGTACGTCAGTTGTCTAACAGAGTGCTGGAAGTGATCACAATCGCTTCCAGCTGCTCTGAGGGTATTGCAGTGATGCCTCGATATGGAGGCATCCTGCAATACCCCTTTACAAGCCTCCGATGCAGAGAGAGCCACTCTGTGGCCCTCTCTGCACCGGTAGCGATGGTGCCGATGGTGCCGTTGTCCGGGTGGGAGGAGGGAGCGTGTGCACGCGTGCACGGTGCGCGCGCACCTGCATGGGCGTGCGTGTGCACGGGGGCGCGCGTGCATGTGCGCGCATTAGCCACACTGACACCAATGAAGGCAGGAAGGGGAAAAAAAAGTTCTTTGTTTTTTTTTACATATAAAAGGATCTGGGAGGGGGAGGGGTGGGGGTATTGTGGGGGGGCTGCTACACTACAGAAATAATAAAAAAATAAAAATAAGTTATAAATAAAATTAAAATAATTTGGTTTGTGGGGCCAAACTGGGTACTGGCAGACAGCTGCCAGTACCCAAGATGGTGGTAATTAGGTAGGGGAGAGGGTTAGAGATCTGGAGGGGGATCAGGGAGGTTGGTGCTAAGGCAGGGGTCCATCACAACTAAAATATTTTATTATTTTTATTTAAAAAAAAAAAAAAAACTCTTTTATTTAGTACTGGCAGACTTTCTGCCAGTACTTAAGATGGCGGGAACAATTGTGGGGTGGGGGAGGGAAGAGAGCTGTTTGGGAGGGATCAGGGGGTGGGATGTGTCAGGTGGGAGGCTGATCTCTAAAATTAACCCTGCAAGCTCCCTACAAGCTACCTAATTTAACCCCTTCACTGCTGGGCATAATTCATGTGTGGTGCGCAGCAGCATTTAGCGGCCTTCTAATTACCAAAAAGCAACGCCAAAGCCATATAAGTCTGCTATTTCTGAACAAAGGGGATCCCAGAGAAGCTTTTACAACAATTTCTGCCATAATAGCACAAGCTGTTTGTAAATAATTTCAGTGAGAAACCTAAAATTGTGAAAAATGTAAAGTTTTTTTTTTATTTGCTCGCATTTGGCGGGGAAATGGTGGCATAAAATATACCAAAATGGGCCTAGATCAATACTTGGGGTTGTCTACTACATTACACTAAAGCTAAAATTAACCCTACAAGCTCCCTAATTAACCCCTTCACTCCTGGGCATAAAACACGTGTGGTGCGCAGCGGCATTTAGCGGCCTTCTAATTACCAAAAAGCAACCACAAAGCCATATAAGTCTGGTATTTCTGAAAAAGGGGATCCCAGAGAAGAATTTACAACCATTTGTGCAGAATTGCAGAAGCTGTTTGTAAATAATTTCAGTGGGAAACCTAAAGTTTGTGATAAAATTTGTGAAAAAGTGAACTTTTTTTATCGCATTTGGCGGTGAAATGGTGGCATGAAATATACCAAAATGGGCCTAGATCAATACTTTGGGATGTCTTCTAAAACAAAATATATACATGTCAAGGGATATTCAGGTATTCCTGACAGATATCAGGGTTCCAAACTAACTAGCGCTAATTTTGAAAAAAAGTGGTTTGGAAATAGTAAAGTGCTACTTGTATTTATTGCCCTATAACTTGCAAAAAAAGCAAAGAATGTGTAAACATTGGGTATTTCTAAACTCAGGACAAAATTTATAAACTATTTAGCATGGGTGTTTTTTGGTGGTTGTAGATATGTAACAGATTTTGGGGGTCAAAGTTAGAAAAAGTGTGTTTTTCCATTTTTTTCCTCATATTTTATCTTTTTTTTTTTTTTAGTAAATTATAAGATATGATGAAAATAATGGTATCTTTAGAAAGTCCATTTAATGACGAGAAAAACGGTATATAATATGTGTGGGTACAGTAAATGAGTAAGAGGAAAATTACAGCTAAACACAAACACTGCAGAAATGTAAAAATAGCCATTGTCATTAAGGGTAAGAAAATTGAAAAATGGTCCGGTCATTAAGGGGTTAATATTTATTCAGTATTTTCTAAATTACTGCTATATCTAATATTCAACCGGTTTGTCATTCTTTAAAATATATACAATAACGGTAACTTTTATTTAAAATTATCTTCATGCAATACACTATTATCACAATCATAATGTCATCTTAATTCAAACTTTATTGTTCCTAATCTATCTTCCTTACAGCTTATTGCCTTATGTCAGTGCTAAAAAATGTTTCAGAAAAAGGTAATCAATAGACAGATATAATAAAAACTATTTGTAAAAAACGGGCATAAAAAAATCAAAAGCTTGGCTTGGATTCAAACTCACAACCCTTGCGGCGTGAGCCTGATTACTTAACCATTATACTATAATGGTTATCATGTGTATTCAATGTACAACACTGATATTTAGCCTATTCTTGCCCTAGTACAAAGTTAAAAAAGAATAGGCTAAATATTAGTGTTGTAGATCAAATACACAGGATAACCATTATAGCATAATGGTTAATTATAGTATAATGGTTAAGTAGTCAGGCTCACACTGCAAGGGTTGCGAGTTCGAATCCTAGCCAAGCTTTTGATTTTTTATGCCAGTTTTTTACAAATAGTTTTTATTATATCTGTCTATTGATGACCTTTTTCTGAAACATTTTTTAGCACTGACATAAGGCAATGAGCTGTAGGGAAGATAGATTAGGAACGATAAAGTTTGAATTAAGATGACATTATGATTGTGATAATAGTGTATTGGCATGAAGATCATTTTAAATAAAAGTTACCGTTATTGTATATATTTTAAAGAATGACAAACCGGTTGAATATTAGATATAGCAGTAATTTAGAAAATACTGAATAAATATTAAATAGCGCACAAAAATAAATAAAATTGATGAACTGAAGGACATGTATAGGGTTAATTGAGAAACCCTTTAAAAGAAGGATCACAGCTGGAGGAAGGTATTTTGACAAAGGCTCCCTGGTGAGCTGAAACGCGTAGACTATACCAGTATCCGGCTTGTTTGGAGAGACACAGACACGAATTGCTCCCAGGACCGCCACGCCAGAACCCAGTGGATTAAATTGAAGTACTGAGCGAATGGTAGGAGCATTAATCAAAGGAGGAATCGAAGTGTGCACACTTAGAAAAATTTGGAGTTTCCTAAAGTCCACTGTCAACGACATAGGAGTATACGGTGGAATCCAGGTGAGCGGATTGAAAAAAGACCGCCCTTATTACCGGAACACCGGGTAAGTGGAACCTGTCAATGACTAACCGCCTGTGAAATTGGAAAGATCCTCACTAGTGAGTAAGAAGCCAATAAGTTTTGAAGAGTTGTTCCCATACACAAAGGACTATGTCGACTAACTACAAGTTCTTTTTAAGCGAATACTTGTCTGTATGAACATTGCTACCACAAAAGACTGTGCATAATTAAGGATAAGGACTATTTCCTATAGAGAGCCGTAAAGGCAGTTAAATACAGGTTTTATTCAACCCGGTTCTGAGAGTAGCTTTACATTGCATAACTTGTGTACGTGCCAAGTCATCTAAACATTATTATATATTTTTAGCTTAGATTATTGAGGTCTAACATAGCCTAGAATTGGTTTTAAACCCAGAGTGGTTTTGACACCGGTGTCATAGCGAGTCTTTTATTAACATAGATAAATGGTGAATTGATTGTAAGAGTGATATTTTATGTTGAAATAAAAATAATTTTTTATATATAATACTAGCCTGCAGCTAATTGCCTTATTACTAGTATTATCTAACCCTCAATTCTATATACATTATTCTTTATTTATATGTTTATTTATTTATATTGTATACACTATAATTAATAATTATAACCAGACAGCCTTGGGCGCCACCTCCAACCCCTGTTCAATTTAGAATTTCCCTAGATTTAATTGCACAAGTTGTGAGAAGTGCAATTAGGAGGGTGGCTTATCTGGTCTAGCTTTATATCAGTTTACACACACTTTGTATCCTAAGTTGTTTTCTTTATTAGTCTGATAGTCTTGGAAATCACTTTGGAATTTCCTTCTTTTACGGAATTTTGTCTCTTCCTGAATTTTCCTTAGTTCTAATTTTATCCCGTTCATTAATCTCTCATGTTCCGGGTTATTCTGCCATTTATCTATCACTAATTTACTCTATTCCATCTCTTTTTTTGCTTTTTCCAATCTCAATTCAATTTTCTTGACTATCGGTCTCATTAGGTTAAATGAACAGTCAGACAGATAGAGGCCGAATTATCAAAGGTCTTAGAGAATTATCAAAGGTACAACAGTGTGGATCAGGTCCGCAAGACCTTGCTGAATGCGGAGAGCAATATGCTCTCCGTATTCAGCATTGCACCAGCAGCTCACAAGAGCTGCTGGTGCAAAGCCGCCCCCTGCAGATTCGCGGCCAATTGGCCGCCAGCAGGGGGTGTCAATTAACCTGATCGCACTTGATGGGTTGAATTTCGGTGATTCCTGTCCACCTGCTCAGAGCAGGCGGACAGGGTTATGGAGCAGCGGTCTTTGTGACCGCTGCTTCATAACTGCTGTTTCTGGCGAGTCTGAAGACTGGCCAGAAACACGGGCCCACAAGCTCCTTACGGAGCTTGATAAATGGGCGCCATAGTCATCCCACATTTTTGTGAAACCTTGCAATAGTGGATCTTTTAAATTATTTCCTGGTCTCTTTTTAAACCTAAGTCCTCTCAGGATCATTTTAGATTCCAAATATTTGTTTAAACTAGAAATTTCCCATTTCAGTTTCAGATGTCTAGATAAGCGATTCTTGTATGATTTATATATGTTTATACTACCATCTTCCTGAGTAGTGGTAGTTTCTGTTGTAGTTAATGAGAAAGTTTCTGTAATGTCACTTTCCCAATCCCCCTCATTTATAATAGCCATGACCTACTTGTATGTTAGAATCAGGCCATCCACACATGCAAGAAATTCTATATATCTTTTGGGGAACAAGGAATGATCTTGAAAAGAGCAAAGAAAAGAATATTAATCTCCAAAATTTGTTTGATGGAAAACATTATTGTCAAACTCTAGGGACTGCTATGGGGGCCAGCTGTGCTCCCACATATGAATGCATATATCTGGGCAAGTGGGAGTCAGACTATGTGCTAGACATTGTTTCACAGTATGAAGGTAAAATTAAATTGTGGTTACGCTACATCGACTATCTATCTATCTATCTATC
This sequence comes from Bombina bombina, assembly GCF_027579735.1. Taxonomy (NCBI): domain Eukaryota; kingdom Metazoa; phylum Chordata; class Amphibia; order Anura; family Bombinatoridae; genus Bombina; species Bombina bombina. The sequence continues at coordinate 488,519,230 of NC_069505.1, read as the reverse complement.
TATCTATTGGGTTCTTGTAAAGCGCGGCTATTCACCCGTAAGGGTCTCAAGGCGCTGAGGGTTGCAGTTCAGTCGAAGAGCCAGCTCTTGAGGTCCTTTCTGAAGTTAGTTAGGGCGGTAGCTTGTCTAAGGTGCAGAGGGAGGGTGTTCCAAGTCTTGGCAGCCAGGTGAGAGAAGGATCTGCGTGGTTTTCCTGATGCGGGGGATGACAGCGAGGGCTTGGTCGGCCAATCAAAGTTGTCTGGCAGGGGTGTAGAAGGTAACGCGGTGGTTCAAGTATTCGGGACCGATGTTGTGGAAGGCCTTGAATGCGTGGGTGAGAAGCTTGAAGGTTATTCTTTTGTTGATAGGGAGCCAGTGCAGGTCCCGCAGGTATTTGGTGATGTGGCATTGACGAGGGATGTCAAGGATTAGTCTGGCAGAGGAGTTCTCGATGCGCTGTAGTCTCTTTTGGAGCTTGATGGTGGTGCCGGCGTAGAGTGTGTTACCATAGTCCAGTCGGCTGCTGACGAGGGCATGAGTGACAGTCTTCCTGGTCTCAGTTGGGATCCATTTGAAGATCTTTCGCAGCAGGTGAAGTGTGTGGAAGCATGCAGAAGAGACCGCGTTGATTTGCCGGTCCATGGAGAGCGATGAGTCCAGGATGATGCCTAGATTTCGTGCATGGTCGGTGGGAGTTGGAGGGTGTCCGAGGGCTGTGGGCCACCAGGAGTTATTCCACGCGGATGTGGTGGGACCTAGGAGGAGGACTTCGGTCTTGTCTGCGTTCAGCTTTAGGCAGTTGTAGTTCATCCAGGTGGCAACTGCTGTCAGCCCTTCGTGGACATTTCTCTTGGCAGTGGTGTGGTCACTGGTGAGTGAGATGATTAGCTGGGTGTCGTCGGCGTAGGAGACGATGTTGAGGTCGCGTCGTCGGGCGATGGCGGAGAGAGGGGCCATGTAGATATTGAATAGGGTGGGGCTCAGAGAAAAGCCTTGGGGTACACCGCAGCTGATTTCTGTGGGCTTGGAGGTGAAGGGTGGGAGTCTAACTTTCTGGTTTCTGCCGGTGAGGAAGGAGGTGATCCATTCCAGGGCTTTGTCGGGTATGCCGGCATCATGTAGTCGGTTGCGGAGGGTGAGGTGGGAGACAGTGTTGAATGCTGCTGAGAGGTCTAGGAGAATGAGGGCGGCGGTCTCTCCTCGGTCGAGTAGGGCGAGAATGTCGTCTGTGGCAGCGAGGAGGGTGGTCTCGGTGTTGTGGTTGCTCCTGAAACCGGATTGGGAGGGGTCCAGGGTGTGGTTGGCTTCAATGTAGTCAACGAGTTGCGCGTTGATGGACTTCTCGATGACTTTGGCCGCAAAGGGGAGCAAAGAGATTGGGTGGTAGTTCTTCGGATCATTGGGGTCAGCCGTGGGTTTTTTCAGTAGGGGTTTTAATTCTGCGTGCTTCCAGTCATCTGGGAAGGTGCCGGTTTCGATGGAGCAGTTGATGGTGCTGCAGAGCTCGGAGGTGATGGTGTCACCCGCTTTGTTGAAAATGTGATGCGGGCATGGGTCCGAGGGTGCTCCGGAGTGGATCGATCTCATGATCCTGATGGTGTCCTCTGTTGTGAGGGGGCTCCAGATGGTCAGTGGGGGGTAGGCGGTGGTGTATTTGGGTGAGGTATCGGTGGGAGTTGGTGGGTAGGCGGTGGTGGGTGAGTTCTGGGGCGCGAAGCTGTCATAGATGTCGACAATCTTGCGGTGGAAGTACATTGCGAGGTTATCGCAGAGGTCCTGGGAGGGCGGGATGTCGTTGGTGTTGCTGTTGGGATTGGAGAATTACTTGATGACTGTGAACAGCTCCTTGCTGTTGTGGACATTGGCATTGATTCTATCTTGGATGGCTGTCTTCTTGGTGGTTTTGATGAGGTGGTGGTGGGTAGTGATGGCTTCTTTGTAGGCTGTTTTATTTGAGGGGGTCTTGCTGGATCTCCAGGTCCTTTCCAATCGCCTGCAGTGGCGTTTGGAGTCCTGGAGGGCAGGGGTGAACCAACTAGCCTTGTTGGTGGGTTGGCGGTTGGACAGTTTCTTGAGAGGGGCGAGGGTGTTGGCGCAGTCTGTGAGCCAGTGGTGGAGGTTGCGGGCGGAGGAGTTGGCATCTGTGGAGGTAGCTGGGGGGCACTTGTTCAGGGTGGAGTGCAGTTGGTCTTCGGTGATGTTGTTCCAGTTTCTGTGGGGTGGGTTGTGCTGCCGGAGGTGTGCGGTGGGTTTGTTGAAGGAAAAATGTATGCAATGGTGGTCGGTCCAATGGAGTTTGGTGATGTGGTTGACTGAGATGTGGTTGCCTGCAGAGAAGAGAAGGTCGAGTGTGTGTCCGGCTGAGTGGGTTGGGGAGTTGACGAGTTGCTTTAGACCGATGGTTCCAAGGTTTTCTAAGAGGTTGGCAGTGTTGTGGTCATTGGGGTTGTCTAGGTGGAAGTCGAGGTCACCGAGGAGGATGTAGTCTGTTGAGGGGAGGGCGTGGGGTGCGATGAGGTCGGTGATGGAGTCACAGAAGGCAGGACGAGGTCCGGGAGGTCTGTAGATGAGGGTGCCACGGAGGGTAGTGTTGGGACTGACCTGGATCTTGAAGTGTAGGTGTTCCAAGCCTTGTGAGTGGTGGACAATGTCTTGGTCCTTTGGAATGGAACAGAAAAAGAACTTAAAGATCTAATTGAAATTTTTAGCCAAAATTATCTAAATCTCAAATTCACATATACTTACAGTAGAACAAAAATTACATTTTTGGATTTAGAAATCACAACCAAAAATGGTACAATACAGACTGAAGTATACAGAAAAGAAACGGCTGCTAATACTATCTTAAAGATGGACAGTCACCATGTAGGATCTGTAATTAAAGGCATTCCATATGGCCAATACTTGAGTTGTAAGCGTAATTGCTCCACAACTGAATAATTTAAAATCCATGCAGATGACCTGAGAAACAGATTAACTGAGTGTCATATTACATCCTGACTTACCTGTGTATGTAGCTTTAAGTAGGTGGGTGCTTCTGCCTCTTACCTGTATAAAGTTACCTCCCACAATCAATTCAGTGCTTGGTAATCTTACTCCTTTGTTCTAAGGAAAGTTTCAAGACTTCTAGCTTTTGTCAGTTAATCCTGCCTAACTTTCGCCTAGATTTAGAGTTCTGCGTTAGCTGTCAAAAGCAGCGTTAAGGGCTCCTAACGCTGCTTTTTACCGCCCGCTGGTATTTAGAGTCAGCCAGGAAAGGGTCTAACGCTCACTTCCAAGCCGCGACTTTTCCATACCGCAGATCCCCTTACGCCAATTGTGTATCCTATCTTTTCAATGGGATCTTCCTAACGCCGGTATTTAGAGTCTTGGCTGAAGTGAGCGGTAGAGCCTCTACCAACAAGACTCCATCCACAGGAAAAAGTCAGTAGTTAAGAGCTTTCTGGGCTAACGCCGGTTTATAAAGCTCTTAACTACTGTGCTCTAAAGTACACTAACACCCATAAACTACCTATGTACCCCCTAAACCGAGGTCCCCCCACATCGCTGTCACTCTAATAAATTTTTTTAACCCCTAATCTGCCGACCGCACACTGCCGCCACCTACATTATACCTATAAACCCCTAATCTGCTGCCCCTAACATCGAGGACACCTACATAATATTTATTAACCCCTAATCTGCCCCCCCCAATGTCGCCGCTACCTACCTACACTTATTAACACCTAATCTGCCGACCGGAGCTCGCCGCTACTCTAATAAATGTATTAACCCCTAAAGCTAAGTCTAACCCTAACCCTAACACCCCCCTAAGTTAAATATAATTTTATTCTAACGAAATAAATTAACTCTTATTAAATAAAGTATTCCTATTTAAAGCTAAATACTTACCTGTAAAATAAACCCTAATATAGCTACAATATAACGAATAATTATATTGTAGCTATTTTAGAATTTATATTTATTTTACAGGCAACTTTGTATTTATTTTAACTAGATACAATAGCTATTAAATAGTTAAGAACTATTTAATAGCTACCTAGTTAAAATAATTACAAAATTACCTGTAAAATAAATCCTAACCTAAGTTACAATTAAACCTAACACTACACTATCAATAAATTAATTAAATCAATTAACTACAAGTACCTACAATTAAATAAACTAAACTAAATTACAAAAAAAACCACTAAATTACAAAAAATAAAAAAAGATTACAAGAATTTTAAGCTAATTACACCTACTCTAAGCCCCCTAATAAAATAAAAAAGCCCCCCAAAATAAAAAAATACCCTACCCTAATCTAAATTAAAAAAGTTAACAGCTCTATTACCTTACCAGCCCTTAAAAGGGCTTTTTGCGGGGCATGCCCCAAAGAAATCAGCTCTTTTGCCTGTAAAAAAAACACAATACCACCCCCCAACATTACAACCCACCACCCACATACCCCTACTCTAACCCAAACCCCCCTTAAATAAACCTAACACTACCCCCCTGAAGATCTCCCTTGAGTCATCTTCACCCAACCGGGCCGAAGTCTTCATCCGATGGACCAAAAGAGGGCATCCGGAGCGGCAGAAGAGGACATCTGGACCGGTAGACATCTTCATCCAAGCGGCATCTTCTATCTTCATCCATCCGGAGCGGAGCCATCTTCTTCCAGCCGACGCGGATCCATCCTCTTCTACCGACGCCTACTCGCAGAATGAAGGTTCCTTTAAATGACGTCATCCAAGAAGGCGTCCCTCGAATTCTGATTGGCTGATTGGAATTAAGGTAGGAAAAAATCTGATTGGCTGATTGAATCAGCCAATCAGATTCAAGTTCAATCGGATTGGCTGATCCAATCAGCCAATCAGATTGAGCTCACATTCTATTGGCTGTTCCGATCAGCCAATCAGATTTTTCCTACCTTAATTCCGATTGGCTGATAGAATCCTATCAGCCAATCGGAATTCGAGGGACGCCATCTTGGATGACGTCATTTAAAGGAACCTTCATTCGGCGAGTAGGCGTCGGTAGAAGAGAATGGATCCACATCGGCTGGAAGAAGATGGCTCCGCTCCGCTCCGGATGGATGAATATAGAAGATGCTGCTTGGATGAAGATGTCTACCGGTCCGGATGTCCTCTTCTGCCCGGATAGGATGAAGACTTCTGCCGCTCCGGATGCCCTCTTTTGGTCCATCAGATGAAGACTTCGGCCCGGTTGGGTGAAGACGACTCAAGGTAGGGAGATCTTCAGGGGGGTAGTGTTAGGTTTATTTAAGGGGGTTTGGGTTAGAGTAGGGGTATGTGGGTGGTGGGTTGTAATGTTGGGGGGTGGTATTGTGTTTTTTTTTACAGGCAAAAGAGCTGATTTCTTTGGGGCATGCCCAGCAAAAAGCCCTTTTAAGGGCTGGTAAGGTAATAGAGCTGTTAACTTTTTTAATTTAGATTAGGGTAGGGTATTTTTTTATTTTGGGGGCCTTTGTTATTTTATTAGGGGGCTTAGAGTAGGTGTAATTAGCTTAAAATTCTTGTAATCTTTTTTCATTTTTTGTAATTTAGTGTTTTTTTTTTGTAATTTAGTTTAGTTTATTTAATGGTAGGTATTTGTAGTTAATTGATTTAATTAATTTATTGATAGTGTAGTGTTAGGTTTAATTGTAACTTAGGTTAGGATTTATTTTACAGGTAATTTTGTAATTATTTTAACTAGGTAGTTATTAAATAGTAAATAACTATTTAATAGCTATTGTACCTAGTTAAAATAAATACAAAGTTGTCTGTAAAATAAATATAAATTCTAAAATAGCTACAATATAATTATTCGTTTAGGGTTTATTTTACAGGTAAGTATTTAGCTTTAAATAGGAATACTTTATTTAATAAGAGTTAATTTATTTCGTTAGAATAAAATTATATTTAATTTACGGGGGTGTTAGGGTTAGGCTTAGCTTTAGGGGTTAATACATTTATTAGAGTAGCGGTGAGCTCCGGTCGGCAGATTAGGGGTTAATACTTGAAGTTAGGTGTCGGCGATGTTAGGGAGGGCAGATTAGGGGTTAATACTATTTATTATAGGGTTTTTTGAGGTGGGAGTGAGGCGGTTTAGGGTTTAATACATTTATTAGAGTAGCGGCGAGCTCCGGTCGGCAGATTAGGGGTTAATAAGTGTAGGTAGGTAGCGGCAACATTGGGGGGCAGATTAGGGATTAATAAATATAATGTAGGTGTCGGCGATGTTAGGGGCAGCAGATTAGGGGTTAATTGTGTAATGCAGGGGTCAGCGATAGCGGGGGCAGCAGATTAGGGGTTAATAAGTGTAAGGTTAGGGGTGTTTAAACTCGGGGTTCATGTTAGGGTGTTAGGTGCAGACTTAGAAAGTGTTTCCCCATAGGAAACAATGGGGCTGCGTTAGGAGCTGAACGCTGCTTTTTTGCAGGTGTTAGGTTTTTTTTCAGCCCAAACTGCTCCATTGTTTCCTATGGGGGAATCGTGCACGAGCACGTTTTTCCAGCTAGCCGCTACCGTAAGCAACGCTGGTATTGAGAGTTGAAGTGGTGGTAAATATGCCTGTACGCTCCCTTTTTGGAGCCTAATGCAGCCCTTCAGAGAACTCTAAATACCAGCGTTATTTATAAGGTGCGGGGGAAAAAAAAGGAGCGTTAGCTACGCGGATCTTTACCGACAAAACTCTAAATCTAGCCGTGTGTTTCTCTACAGTTAGTCCATTGTGAGGTCCTTTTCCACAGCTATTCCGGAACTCAAAGACCTACCAAATATCGTAAGTCACCTTTGCTTTTACCTACTATTAGCTCTACATCGTTCCTCCATTACTTGCAGTGTTTCACTACAATTCCCAGAGTTCAGCAACAAGCCGTGCGGTGACGTCACACGCTGAAGCCTCATTTCCATCACAGCCTTTTCCTCTGCATGTCACGGACAAGGAGAACTCCTGCAGCTTTAAAGTAAGCTAATACCGGTAACGGTTATTTCAATATATCATGAGTCATTCAGCTTATTGTTTTCAACTCTGAATTCTACTAAAACGTTATTCCAAATAACCGCTCAATATTACTATTAGGAGACTCTGTATGTTGATTATAAGTCTCTCTACTAAATGATATATCTTAAGCTCAATCCTATTTGTATGTAATCCAATCTCATTTCCAACTTTACTTAGCTAGGTGTTTGTATGCTAAGTGATTCTGCCTTTACTTGTTGCGCCCTATTGGCAATAGACTTACTTAGCATATCCCATACACCCAATATTAAGGAAAGGGTTTTTTGCTCCTAAAAGTGATTCCAGTATCATTCTTGATGCGAGACCTAGAGCATTAACTCTTCCACAAAACCTATATGAAAAAGGGTTTTAGTAAAACATTTGTTATTTATATAATCTACAGTTGGATTCAACTTCTATACAAACTTATCTTTTCCTTCTAGGAACTAAAAGACTCTACTAATTCTGTACTACATCTGACACTGAGAGGATACTCCAAAAAGAATCTAAAACAAAGTTATCAAAAAACATGTAAAAACACAAGGGACGAGACACTATATGGTACGAATGAACAGAAGAGATCCATAAGTAACAGCAAAAGTGAGAATATTACATTTATCACCACTTTTAACAACAAATGGCAGGACCTGAGAGCATTTTTCAGAAATATTGGGAAGTGCTGTGTACAGACCCAACTGTCAAAGAGATTGTAGGGCAAGGACCCGTAATGACCCCTAGAAGATCACAAAATCTAAGGGACAAATTGGTCCATAGCCACTTTAGGCAAACACAACAGAAAGGTACTTGGCTTGCAAACTATAAACAGAAAAATGGAAATTTCCCATGTGGGAGACTACATATATGTAAAAACATGCAAAAAGGAGACACAGTCCTGGATTCACACAACAACAAACACAAGATAAAGGGACATATAACATGCCGCAGCAAAGAGGTAGTATATATTATTTCTTGATCATGCCCAGTTTCCTATATAAGGAAAAACTATAGGGAATTAAGAGAAAGAGTAAAGGAACACATAAGAGACAAAAAAAAATAAAAATCTTAAGGACAGTAATGTAGCAAGACACTTTTTCAGTTGTCACGAGAGCTCTGCCTCTTCAATAAAAGTAAGGGGTCTTGAACTAATAGATTTACAAAGTAGGGGAGGAGACCTAGACAAACTATTATTACAATCAGAGTGCAAGTGGATCTACAATATGGATACCCTTAGACCAACTGGTCTAAATGAAGAGATAAATTATGCGCCCTTTTTTAAAACTTAGACTATACTTACCCTAACCGGGATATGCTATTACTACAATGAATATTCATATTTGTGAACTAAACATAACAATATTTGTCCCTAGTTTGCAGTTTTGTAACAAACTGTGTTCATTTCGACATAAATGTCAAATATTTCATGAATTTCAGATAAACCTCTTCCTGAGTAGTGGTATACATATGATTTAAATCTGTAAAATACGTATGAATGTTTTCCCAATATTACCCTCATACTTTACATTTAGGAATGCTTAATTATTTATTGCACAGTAATGAATTTACCTTCAAATAAAAACTACAAGAAGTAGTCTAAAGAATGGTACAATTGCATAGAATATAAGTAATTATGACTAACAAATATTTTTCTAATAATTGTAATTTACCACCTTAAAGGGACACTGTACCCAAAATTTTTCTTTCATGATTCAGATTGAGCATGAAATTTTAAGCAACTTTCTAATTTACTCCTATTATCAAATTTTCTTCATTCTCTTGGTATCTTTATTTGAAATGCAAGAATGTTAGTTTAGATGCCGGCCCATTTTTGGTGAACAACCTGGGTTGTCCTTGCTGATTGGTGGATAAATTCATCCACCAATAAAAAGTGCTGTCCAGAGTATTGAAACCAAAAAAAAAGCTTAGATGCCTTCTTTTTCAAATAATGATAGCAAGAGAACGAAGAAAAATTGATAATAGGAGTAAATTAGAAAGTTGCTTAAAATTGCTGTTCTATCTGAATTACAAAAGAAAAAATTTGGGTTCAGTGTCCCTTTAAATTACCAGATCATAGTAATAGACAGACAGAAGGGAGGAACCCTTCTACCCGGAACTCCAGGCATCAGGGTTTAAATTCCCGGAAGGGGAAATCATCAGTAGCACTGATACGCTGTGAAGAAGCCGCACTGAAACTTCCTAGCGACGAAACACGTGTTGCATGGTTTACATGACTCGGCGTGGGCCACACGAGTAAAACAAAGTCTTTTAACAACCCCTTTGGTCATTGGGACGGTAATGCAGTTTGGTATGCAGGATGATACAGATATGGGGTCCGGATGAATAAGGAGTGACGAAGCAGTCATCAGCAGCTTGGCGATACACAGAGCATCTGGAGGTGGTGAGATTTAGAGGGGTCCCTTAGGCGAGAGTATATCTCTCAGTAGGAGTACCCCTATGGCTGGAATCTTTGATATGCAATAACTTTGCCACTAACACTGCCTGTTTTACTACCGCTTTTTTGCTGGAATGCAACTCTGCTCTAATTGACTGCTTTGCTTGCTATTAATCTGCATGAATTGGATGCTTTCTTGCAACTGACACTTCTTATTGCTATATATTAGCTGACCCTGAGCAATACCAACGCAAAATACTTATTGGGGCTATATAATTGCCATCAAACAATTTCCTGCTTAATACGATCTGAACTGCTTTCCCTGGAAGCCTATGTTATACATGCCGATATCGAGTATAAGTGCTACACCAGTAGTGTGAATCTATAGACTTAATTCTAATATCTGTCTAACATTGATTCTCCTATTATTGTGCAATATGATGTATTTCCTATGTCATTTAATGGGCGTTTTTTGACTGTACGATCATAGGGCTACAGTCTTAAAGTGATATTGCCTATATTTTATACTCTAGCCACATAGACGTCTATTTATCTGGGGTCCCACAATTACTATGGCCATAGGTGTTTTATTAATATATTTAAGGTGTGTTATATATATTTTACAATTTTTCATAGATTAGTAATTAATAAAGATGTGTATTTTTTCTACTTTATGCATTCCTTATTTTTGACTTATGTGGATTTAGACCACCTAATACATGCTAAATTTCTATAGACTATATACTTCCCTCTTTTCATAGGAAGTGCTGGTTAGGACATCCTCATATATCTATTTTCCAGACTCTTTTTCTTTTTCTATAATTTTCGTTCTTTTTGACTATTTATTTTAATTATTGACGCCCCCTGAGCATCTTGGGATACATAAACTTTCAGCTATAGAACAAATGTGTAACTGTACTTTGTTATTTATTTTAATTATTGACGCCCCCTGAGCATCTTGGGATACATAAACTTTCAGCTATAGAACAAATGTGTAACTGTACTTTGTTATGTATTTTTGAAGTGTTTTGTGCAACGTTTTTGTTTCAGAAAACAGTTAACCACAGTTCGGACATTGCGATTTCGCTGCACTTGTAATATCAGCAGAATGAAAATGAATCGCGAAAACGCGATTGCGCTCGCCCAAAATCGTTTGCGCCTAACTTGTAATCTAGCCCAAAATCTTTGGGAGCTTTGTTTGAGCAGTATATTGCAATATATGTGTCTCTCCTTTACAACCAGAACTCTGCATAGCTAAACAGTTCTCAAGCTAAAATTTGCCTTTCTAAAATTCTTTGAGGGACATAACAGTACCAACGAGTCTGCTTAGGTAATTTTGCCAGAGCGGAGAGCTTTAGATTATGGGCCCTAAATAAGAATTACAAATCCCCAATGAATAACCCGCAAGCCTAATTAGACATGTAATAAAAAATTATCTAGTTTTAATCATAGAAACTGATCCCTCAAAACTGACAAACCATAAATCAATAAATCACAGAGATTAATGCTAAGTAACAGAGATCGAGCCCCAGGGTAAAATGGTTGCAGAAGAAAATAGATGCATGCAAACAATAATAATGAACTTTGAAACAATATTTCCCTCTATGCATGAGTGCTCCCATGACCCTCCATCTCTCACTAGGACTCACTGATAGTAGCTTTGATGCACTTGGCCTCTTTTTTGGGTTTTTGGTTAGAGCGACCTTGATAAAGTTGTGAAAAGCTGGTGACCTGAGAGTAAACAGGAGAAGTATTAAGTGAACTTGCATTACCCTTATATACATTTAAACAAACACATAACTGAATATACACATTACAAACAAACACATATATGCATACACATATAAGCAGAAAACTAGAAATTATCACCAAAATGTAAGCAATATCTATATTTTGGCCCATACCCTGGGTAATACTTTCCAGTGACACCCACTCTCCCAAGGGGCATGGACAGAACTGCCCATTCCTCTAGCTACTTGTACAAAGGTAGCTCAGAAGCACAACACCATCCCCTTTCTAGTGATGCCCAGCTTAAAATAGGAACAATGCAAAAGGGAGCAAGCCTGGTATTACCCAGGTTATGGGCCAAGATGTAGACTGCTTATATTTTGGTGATAATTTCTAGGTATCTTGGCCCTCCTGGTAATACCAGTGAGAAAAGTAAATAGGAGTACAAAGAAAGAAAGGGTGGGAAATAACATCAAGGACTAAATACTGCAAAAGTAAATGTTTAATTAGACAAAACTGAAGACAGAATCTTCCGACCAATTTTAGCAGAAGCTGACTGTCGGATGTCAAGTTTATAGTGAGAAACAAATAATAAGACTTCCAAACTGCAACGTGACAAATCTCATGTGGCATCCATCTCAAGAGCCCAGGAAGTCACAACTGCCCTAGTATAATGTGCCTATAGCCCATCCATCCCATCCTTTCTGTCTGTAAGCTCTAGAGATTGTCTGCATGATAGAACCTGAAATGGTAGATCTTGAAGAAGCTTGGTCTTGACAAGGAGTTCTTTTGAGATATATATACATAGACATCTGACTAGATCAAATTGAGATTATGGTTTCCCTTGAGAGGTTTACTTTCCTGGAAAAAAAGGAAGGAAGCACAATATCCCATCCTTATTAAAATTGGAAACCAGTTTAGAAAGAAATTTGGTGAAAATTTGGTGAAAAACAATAAAAGGTTATTTGACCAAGTTGGCTTGTTATTCAGAAACACGCCTTGCTGATGTGATAGCCACAAGAAAGATAATCTTCAATGTAAAAAAACAAAAGGAAACCGCACGTAATAGTTCAAATGGAGAATTCAGTAGGGCATCCAAAACCAAAGGAAGATCTCAAGATGGCACTGATGAACTGACTGAAGGATGCATATGTGCAAAAGCTTGAAAAAAACTGACTCATTAAAGGCTCCTGAGCCCATTTGATCACAGAAATAGTAGATATTGTAGAAATTTGCACCCTAAGGGTTCTTATACTAAGACCCTGAAGAAAGCCATCATGGAGAAAATCAAGCAGATGTGAAAGCTAAAAAGATGCTGTAGAGATGTTATGTAGAGTCATCCAAGAGGAAAAGGTGTCCCAAAATGTATAATAGGTATTACAACTTGAATCTTTCCGGGCCTATAAAAGGTTCTCAATCACAGGAGCCAAAAACAGAATTTATGCTTGCCTGATAAATGTCTTTCTTTCCGGGCATGGAGAGTCCACAACGTCATTCCAATTACTAGTGGGATATTTAACTCCTGGCCAGCAGGAGGAGGCAACGAGCACCCCAGCAAAGCTGTTAAGTGTAACTTCCCTTACCCATAGTCATTCAGCTGAAGGAAAATGGAAAAAGAAGAAACACAAGGGCATAGAGCTGACTGAGGTTTACTCAAAAAAACTGCTGAATTATAATTAAAAAGAGGTAAGCATAAGGACACGGAGAACAAGGCAGGAGGACCTAAACAGAAGGCACCACCGCTTGAAGAACTTTTCTCCCAAAAAAGCCCTCAGCCGAGGCAAAAGTATCAAATTTGTAGAATTTGGAAAAAGTATGCAAAGAGGACCATGTTGCCGCTTTGCAAATCTGTTCCACAGAAGCTTCATTTTTGAAAGCCCAAGATGAGGAGACAGCCCTAGTGGAATGAGCCGTAATTCTCTCAGGAGGCTGCTGTCCAGCTGCCTCATAAGCAAAACTAACGATACTTCTTAACCAGAGGGAAAGGGTAGTAGAAGTGGCCTTCTGACCCTTACGCTTTCCAGGGAAAACAACAAACAGGGCAGAAGATTGCTGAAAATCTTTAGTAGTTTGAAGTTAAAATTTAAGAGCACGCACAACATCCAAGTTATGCAAAAGACGTTCCTTATGAGAAGGAGGATTAGGACAAAAGAAGGAAAAACAATTTTCTGATTAATATTTTGATCTGACACCACCTAAGGGAGAAACTCCAATTTAGTACGAAGGACCGACTTATCTGCATGAAAAATAAGGTATGGCGAATCACACTGCAGAGCTAAAAGCTCAGAAACTCTGCAAGCAGAAGAAATAGCAAGGAGAAACAAAACCTTTCAAGATAACAATTTTATATCAACAACATGCATCTGCTCAAACGGAGCCTGCTGAAAAACTTTAAGAACTAGGTTAAGTCTCCAAGGAGGAGCAACAGGTTTAAATACAGGCCTGATTCTGACCAGGGCCTGAACAAATATATTGAACATCTGGTAAATCTACCAAACGTTTGTGCAAAGAATAGACAGTGCAGAAATCTGACCCTTCAGAGTACTGACTGACAAACCTTTCTCCAGGCCATCCTGAAGAAAAGATAAAATTCGGGGAATCCTCACCCGACTCCAGGAGAAACCCTTAGCTTTGCACCAAAAAAGGTATTTACACCATACCTTATGGTAAATCCTGCGAGTAACAAGTTTACGGGCCTGAAGCATAGTATCAATGAACGCTTCCGAAAAACCAGGACTAGGTGTTCAATCTCCAAGCATCAGCTTCAGAGAATCTAGATTTGGATGGAGGAATGGACCCTGATATAGAAGGTCCTTCCTCAGAGGTAACCTCCAAGGTGGAAGGGATGACATCTTCACCAGATCCGCGAACCAGATCCTGCGAGGCCAGGCAGGAGCTATTACAATCACAGATGCTCTCTCCTGCTTGATACGAGCAATGACTGGAGAACAAATGGAGGAAACAGGTATGCTAGACTGAAAACCCAAGGAATCGTCAGAGCATCTATCAGAGCGGCCTGAGGATCTCTTGGCCTTGATCTGTACTTTGGAAGCTTGGCGTTTTGATGAGACGCCATCAGATCCAACTCTGGAACCCCCCACCTGAGAGTTATCCTTGAGAACACTTCCGGATGGAGAGCCCACTCCCTGGGATGAAAAATCTGTCTGCTCAGAAAATCCGCCTCCCAATTGTCCACTCCTGGAATGTGGATGGCAGATAGGAGACAAATGTGAGCTTCCGCCCATTGCAGAATGTGAGTCACCTCCTTCATGGCCAAGGAACTCAAAGTTCCTAACTGGTGGTTGATGTAAGCCACTGAGGTGATGTTGTCCGACTGGAATCTGATAAACTGAACTAAAGAAAATTGAGGCCAAGCTGTCAAGGCATTTAATATTGCTCTCAACTCCAAGATGTTTATGGGAAGAGATTCTTCCAGAGACCACAGACAGCTCCCGGCGTCCGTGGTCACAATCACCCAGAAAGCTCTCAGGAAGCAAGTGCCCTGAGACAGATGTTCCTATGAAATCTTGTTAGGGGGTCCAGATTTATCCTCTGCGATAAATCTAAATGGTCTCTGTTCCATTGACTGAGCATACAAAGCAGCAGCGGTCGCAGATGGAACCAAGAAAAAGGAATGATGTCCATAGAAGCCACCATCAGACCAATCACATTTATGTATTGAGCCACTGATAGACGAATAGCAGACTGGAGAGAAAGGCAAAAAGCAAGATGTTTGGACTTTCTGACATCCATCAGGAAAATCTTCATGGACAGGGAATCTATGATTGTATTTAGGAAAAACACTCTTGTAGTTGGAACTAGAGAACTCTTTTCCAGATTCAATTTCCACCTATGGGAACGTAGAAAAGACAACAACATCTCTGTATGAGATTTTGATAGTTGAAAAGATGACACCTGAACCAAGATGTCGTCTAGATAAGGCGCCACAGCAATTCCCTGGGATCTGATCACTACCAAAAGATCTCCCAGAACCTTTGTGAATATTTTGGGAGCTGTGGCAAGACCAAACGGAAGTGCAACAAACTGGAAATGCTTGTCCAGAAAAGCAAACCTTAGAAACTGGTGATGATCCCTGTGAATGGGAACATGTAAATACATGTCCTTCAGGTCTATAATCATCATGAACTGACCTTCATGAACCAATGGAAGAATAGAAACCCTGAGGAATTTGTTGAGACACTTTAGGTCTAGGATGGGACGGAAAGTTCCTTCCTTTTTGTTAACCACAAACAGATTTGAATAGAATCCTTGACCTTATTCCTCTAAAAAAACTGGTACAATAACTCTCAGGGAGGATAGGTCTTCTACGCAATTTAATAAGGCCTCCCTCTTTGCCTGGTTTGAGGATAGTCTTGACAGGAGAAATCTGCCCCTTGAAGGGCAAGATTTGAATCCTATTTTGTAACCCTGGGATACTATGTCCATCTGGGACATCACGTATCCAAGCCTGTCGAAAAAAAGAAAGCCTGCTTCCCAATTGATCCAAAATCGGATTGGGGCGGACACTTCATGCTGATTTAAAGTCAGCGGAAGGCTTCTTGTTTTGCTTCCCTTATTCCAAGGCTGGCTGGATTTCCAAGAGGACTTGGATTGGCCTGGTTTGGAAGAAGAGGAAGAAGACTTCTGTCCTTTAAATTTGCGAAAGGAATGAAATCTAGAAGTCTGTCGACCCTTAGGTCTATTCTTCTTGTCCTGAGGTAGGAAAGATCCCTTTCCACCCGTAATCTTTGAAATGAATTCCGCCAGACCAGGCCCAAATAGGGTTTTACCCTTATAAGGTAAAGTCAAAAGCTTGGCCTTTGAAGATACATCAGCCGACCAAGATTTTAACCACAGAGCTCTACGAGCTAGGACAGTGAAGCTAGACATCTTAGCTCCCAGTCTAATTACCTGCATGTTGGCTTTGAAGATAAAGGTATTGGCTAATTTAAGAGCCTTGATCCTATCCTGGATCTCCTCAATCGTAGTCTCCTCTGATATCAGATAAGACAGGGCATTGCACCAATAAGATGCTGCACCCACAACCGTAGCAATACTTGCCGCAGGTTGCCACTGTAGTCCTTGATGGATGTACATCTTCTTTAAGTAAGCCTCTAGCTTCTTATTCATGGGAACCTTAAAGGGACATTAAACACTTTGAAATGGTAATATAAAATGATAAATTGTATATATAAAACAGCTCTGCAATATACTTTCATTATTTATTTTGTCCTCTTTGCCTGTAATTCCATTCTGAAATTGTGAGCTTTTCAGTTACTGTTAGAAATGGAAGTGCAGAACACTGTTAAATCCAGCACAACCATTGACTGCACACTCTAGTGACCTATTTATAACTGTCTCTAATTGGCCACAGCAGAGAAGGTAACACAAGTTACAACATGGCAGCTCCCAGTGTTTTATAAACACTAAAACTTTACACTTATTTTGTCACTTTTTAAACAACTAATGAAACTTTAAAAAATACATCTACATGTTACTCATGGACTAATCTTTTCTTTGAATGTATCATTCTATCTAGCATGTATTTAGTGTTCTTTTAGCTAGAGTAGAGATAGCTCCTTCTACCTTAGGCACAGTGCGCCATGTGTCACAAATGGAGCCAGCAACAGGAAACATATTTTTAAAAACAGGGGAAGGGGAAAAAGGAACCCCTGGCTTATCCCATTCCTGAGCTATAATTCCCGAACATCTTGTCTGGAACAGGAAAAACAACCTCAGAAGAGGGAGAATCATAAACTCTGTTAAGTTTAGAAGAATTTTTATGGCTGACAGCAACCGAAGGTTCAGAGGCATTCAAAGTAGCTATAACCTCTTTCAGTAGTAACCAGAGATGTTCAAGCTTAAATCTGAAATTAACGTCTTCAGATTCACAAGATTTCCCCCCATATAATCAGAGTCTGAGATTTCACCTTCAGAAGCTACTGAAGCATCTTCCTCATCAGACATCTGAAAGGTTGACCAACACTGATTTAGAGGGGTCAGAAACCTTACTAGCAGAAATATTTCTAGATTTCCTCTAACGCTTACCCGAAGAAGAGAAAGCAGATAAAGCTGCAGACACCGCAGTGGTTATCTGAGCAGCAAAATCTCCTGGCAAATATACACACCCAGGAGGTTGAGAGGAACCACAGGGCACTGCATGTGAAACCATTAAGGCTTGGGACGTTTGAGGAGAAAGCTGTGGCATATCCTGAACAGCATAATCCTGAGAGACAATTGGAAGGGAGAAGGGAGTAATTTATCTTTGAATTTTAGAGTCTTAGCGAAGCATTAGGAACAAAATTGCATAGGCAAAACAATTTGGGCCTCTAAACATAATGAACATTTATCCAGAGAAACAGAGTCTTGGTCTGTGTCCATAGTTGAAAAGTTCCCAATAATAATTGAGGAAATAAAAATAACCGGTATGTCACTTTAAGACAAAGTAACCATTATGTCACTTTAAGACAGGAGAATCCAATAAAGCATATAATGCAGAAAAATATCTATCTATTTCAGATTATATATATAAAAAAATCCCTAACACCTCTTTACCTCAGCAAGCTGAGGAGTCTTACCACACTGGACCGGAGTTGTACTGGTAAATGCAGGGAGACACTGCCTTTCACTCCGCTCAGAATAAGGAAGAGTGACCAGACCTCAGAAAAGAAACTGCGCCACGCATTTCTGTCTCTCAGATAAAGTACAAAAATAACCGGTATGCATTGGAACCCGTTGTTATAGTCAAAATAACACTGGAAGTCAAATAAAGGTCCTAGACTCTCCTTGTGATCCCTTAAATAATACCCTTCAGCCAGTCTCTCTATGAAAGGGGAAACATTAACCCTTAAGTTCCACACACTTCAGTGCCTGCCAAACTGCCCCACTGATAACCCCTTAAGGAGATTACATGTCCCAGATGATGATCCACAAGAGGAACTACCTCCAAAGTGCTGTCCTTCAGTACCTAGAAGCCAAAGGCACTTACCTGTGGATCCAGCTGCAAGGCAGGAACAGCTTCTTAGTTGTGATAGACACTCCACTCTCTATCAGGGACCTAAAGAAAAAGACAAAACAGAGTAACCAACCCTGGCTTTTTATGAAGGGGTAGCAATAATGTTAGAAATAAAGCAAAGACAACCTTGCCACTTTCTAACTGCCAATAGCCACCATTACTTTTACTAAAGAGATTGACATGGACACAGCATACCCCCTAATACTTGCTTGCAGGGAAAAGTACCCATAAAAGGATTAAATATCTTCAGACACCATCTTCGCACATCTTCCATTGACAAAGGCAAAGAGAATGACTGGGGATTATGGGTAAGGGAAGTTACACTTACCAGCTTTGCTGGGGTGCTCTTTGCCTCCTCCTGCTGGCCAGGAGTTGAATATCCCACTAGTAATTGGAACAATGTTGTGGACTCTCTATGCCATAGGGAAGAAATATTAATTTGCTTACGTCTGGAGACCTCAACAACCATTCCGTTAGTCTGAAATGTTGTGGACTTCGATGAACTACTATACCTTGGCTCAACATGTCCCAAGAGACGGGAAGATGCCATGGAGGAACAACTGCTAATCTATGAACCAGTGGAAACCATGGTCTGTGAGGCCAGAAAGGAAGGATCACAAAGGTAGCTGACTTCCTTAGGATCCTCTTTAGAAGGAATAAGAGGAATTGGAGGAAATATGTGTGTGAGATTGAATGGCCACTTCTAAAGAAGAGCATCCACTTCTAAAGCCTGAGGTGTTGGACAGAAGCTGAAGAATCTTGGAAAACTGGTAATTCACAGCAAACACCATCAGATCAATTTCTGGAAGCCCCATCTGCTGACAATCATCTGAAATAACTGTATGCTGAGCTGCCATTCCATCGGTGAAACTTGCTTTCTGCTTAAGAATCTGCTTTGACATTTTCTACTTCTGGAACATGAACTGCAGCAAGAAGCTGAACACAAGGCTTAGCCCAATTGAAGATTTGTGAAACTTCTCTTAAGGGAGACAGACTTTTTGTTCCTCCCTGTAAGCAGTAGTTGTCCTGTTGTCCGACAAAATCTACACAGCCTTTCCCATCAGATGCTTTTGGAAGACAAGAAAGAACTGAAGGACTTCCCTGATATTCAACACATTTTAGGGAAGAGTCTTGTTTGCTTAATATCCCCTGTGCAAACTTACCTTGGCACAGAGCTCCCCAACCGAATTTGCTGGCATCTTTTTGAACAAGATTCTAAAGTCCAAGAAATTCCCACAGCACCATGGAATGTATCAAATTTTTATTGGAACATATAGGTCCAGGCCATTACAAGCAACGTTTTGGGTTAAATCACTCTTAATCATGCTATAACAATTAATGACAATCTCTATTTAATCCATACAGTGCCACCTAGTGGCTAACTATATATATATAAAATTAAAATCAATTTATAAGTATAATCAGAGACAGATTAATATATCTCCTGATTCCCTAGACAAAATATTTTATCACTTAGAACACAATTCATTAAAGATGGAAAGACAATTTAAAAAAAAAAAAGGAAAAATATTTTTCCCTATTTAACCCATTGGGAACCATTGCATCCAACTTACAGATCCAAAACAATTCTTTTTGCTTTAACATAACTTCCCGATCTCCTTCCCTTCTTGGTTTCTTCACACTATCTATAACTTGCCAACTTTCTAGAAAGTGTGCAGAAATAGGGATGTCCCTATTCCCACATCTGATGTTTGACCTATGTTCATTAATTCTCTCCACACCCTCCTTGTCGTTTCACCAATGTAAATGTTTGAACATGGACATTTAATTAGGTAAACTAAATGAGATGTTTTAAAAGTATAGTAATCCTTAAAGGGACACTGAGCCCACATTTTTTCTTTAATGATTCAGATAGAGCATGCAATTTTAAGCAACTTTCCAATTTACTCCTATTATCAATTTTTCTTCGTTCTCTTGCTATCTTTGTTTGAACAACAAAGAAGACAGCCACCAGGTAGAAGGCAGGTAAAAATCGAGTTTTAATGGTGCAAAACAAGTACAAAAACGTGAATTGAACACATGCAAGTGCAACAAATTTTTCTCTTACGAGTTTCGTGTGTGCAAACACAATTCGTCAGAGAGATATGTGTATGTGTTGACAGGTGAAGAATATATAGGGATAATGATTGATGCTGATTAACCCTTGTGTGGCTTGTTTAAAAGTGACTGTTACGTTACTGTGCATATTCTGTCAACTCTTGTTGTTTAAATATATTGGCTATGTGACCTAATTATGTGAGTAAATTAATACATGGAGTGCTAAATTTAGAAAAAATGCATATATACATAGAAAATATGTATCAATCTATCTTCTAAAAATCTGACTAGTTTAGAGACCTCTGTTCTATCAAAAGGACTTAACTTTGTTCCCACTTTGTTCCCACAAATCATTTCAACATGTTTGACACCATTTTAGATATTAATAGATTTGTGCGCAAAATTACTTTGCGTAGGCATTTTTATTCTGCTCAGGATAAAGATATGTCGCCAACTACTGATATGAGTGAAGATACAGTTAGCACTGATTACACTGAAATAGATAAGATGCATTTCACAGATTGGTGCAGTGTATATGACCTTCAAACACTTGAACAAGAAAATCACATAACTAAAATAGGGCTGCCAGACACAAAAGGGATTTCACTTAAACATATTAAGAACAAAAGTTCCTTTTATCCAACACAAATGAGACCTAAAGTCCTAGACATTTTTCAAAAGACCATTGAAAATAAACTCAGAGTTCTAGATGAAAACAATAGAGATACAACTAAATCTAAATACAGACCAAAATCAAACCTTACATATGCAGAGAAGGAAGCATTGAAGTCTTTAACTAAAGATGAGGAATTAATCATTAGACAGTCAGACAAGGGCGGCAATGTGGTCGTGCTAAATAGAAAAGACTATTTAGCTGAAGCTACTAGACAGTTAACTGACACAAATGTATATGTAAAATTAAAGGAGAATCCAACTAAAAAATTTAAAGAACAACTGACTAGTTTAGTGTATTATGCCAGAAACAACAATATAATAAATCAGTCAATACAAGAAGCACTTGTCCCTGAATTTCCAGTAACACCCATCTTTCATTATTTTCCAAAGATACATAAAGATCCTGTATTACCTCCTGGAAGGCCCATAATAGCTGGCATCAACTCACTCAATGAATCACTCTCAGAATTAGTGGATTCTTTTTTGCAACCACTAGTATGTAATCTCCCATCCTACATTCAAGACACAACAGCACTATTAAGAAAACTAGAAAATATACAATGGAAACCAACCTACAGATTAATCACATCAGATGTCTCATCCTTGTACACCTCAATAGTACATGAGAAGGGCTTAAAAGCAATAGAATTTTTTCTAGACAATTACAGTAATTATGAAGCACCTTCTAAGGTCTTTCTGATTAATGCAATAGAGTATTTGCTAACACATAATTTTTTTAAATTTGGTAATAGTTTCTATCTCCAGAGACGTGGGACAGCTATGGGGGCTAAATTTGCCCCCTCCTATGCCAACCTCTTCATGGGTTGGTGGGAGCTGTCCCATGTCTTTGGAGATAGAAACCCTCACAAATCACGTATCGTATCATTTTTTCGATACATAGATGACCTGCTATTTATATATGATGGAAATGATTCTGAAATAGAGGAATTTTGTCAATACTTAAACTCTAATGAATGTGGCATTGAATTTACAAGCCATTATAGTACAACTAATGTCAATTTCCTTGATTTGACAATCTTTATCGATGATAAATCCAATAATATAAACACTACACTATTTAGGAAACCAACAGCAGGCAATACCACTTTAAAATATGACTCATGTCACCCCAAACATGTTATTAATGCAATACCTAAAGGAGAACTAATTAGACTTAAAAGAAACTGTACGACAGAGGATGAATACCAAAAACATGCAAAGATAGCCTTAGAGAGACTTAAAGATAGAGGCTATAAAAATGAGACATTAATAAAAGCTAAAAATACAGTGGATAAAATACCAAGGAAAAATCTTTTGAATAGGAAGAAACAACATGTAAATACTGACAAATATCAGAATAAACTCAAATTCATTACAAACTATAGTTTGGAATACAACAAAATTTGTAAAATTGTGCAAGGTTCTATACCTATATTATATTCTGATCCCATACTTAAAGAAATCATGCAGGAAGGGTGCAATTTTATATCAAAAAGAGGTAAAACTTTATCTAACTTTTTATCTCCTTCTGAGCTTAAACCTATTTCAAACAAAAATTGGCTTCAAAGAAAAAGGGGCTTCCACAAATGTAGGAGGCCAATATGTAGGACCTGTAATTTTGTAAAAGAAGGAGAAGTAATAACATCGTCAGTAACCCATAAACAACACAAAATTAACTATTCAATAAACTGTTCAACTACTCATGTGATATATCTGTTAACCTGTAAAATCTGTTTCATGCAGTACACAGGTAAGACCACCAGGCCGCTCAAGGAAAGGTTTTTAGAACACCTACGTAGCATAGAAGATGAGAGTTCAGATACTCCAGTAGCGAGACATTTCAAAGAAAAGCATAATGCGGATGTTAATGCCCTAATGGTGCAGGGCATAGATTTTGTTCCTATTTGGAGTAGAGGAGGAAATAGGGAAATGATGCTAGACAAAAGAGAAGTTTTTTGGATACTGACTTTACAAACTAGTTATCCTTTAGGGATTAACAAAAGAAGAGATTTAGATTTATTTGTATAATAAACTATAATTATAGGATAGTGCAAAATTTGATAGTCCTACAAAAGTCAGCCCATAACTGTACTTAATTTTTTACTTTAATGACTAGTATTAAACTAAGATACATAAATCTGTTTTTCAATATAAAATCATTTTCCATTAGTCTTCTAAGTATTTCAACATAATATCAATTATTTGCAAAATTTGCTATATTCCTATATATAAAACATAGATTAACTATGCAGATTTACTCTTCATGTCAGTTTCTTTTTATATATAATTTTCCATCTTTGACTAGCTTTAAACTAAGATATACAAATTTGCTATTTAATATAAAAACATTTTCCATTCAGTTTTCTTTGCATTCTAGCATAATATAAATTCTTTGCAAAGTTTGCTATATTCCCATATATAATACATAGATTAACTATGCAGATTTACTCTTGATATTCACTTATTCAGGTTGTCTAAATGAAATGTGTAATGTATCACTTTAAATTTGTGTAATTAAAAGGCAGGCCTTTGCAGGTGCACAGGTAAGCAGTGATCAAGTGCTACCTGAGCACAAAACATGTCTGCTCTGTGTGCCTGCTACACTAACCTGGATTACTTTTTGTCCTTTGTGGACATTCTTTGTTTTTAAATGTCCTAATAAAACACACAGTTTTTTATTCATCAACCTGGGCTTTGAAGCGCTTATTTTGGTTCTCTCTGTGGATCATGTATATTTAAATATGGAACACTGTGAGAATAATATTTAACCCTTATTGTGACTAAAAGATTTTATATATATATATATATATATATATATATATATATATATGCACAATATTACATTATTGTTAATGTATATTATGATGTGACTTATCACTAAATTAAGCTAAACAAAACATTGTATTTTAAAGAAATAAATCTCCAAATAACATAATTTCGAATTAGTTGTGCTAAATAAACATAAACATAAATGTTATCATCTTAAGAAGTCTGAAAAAATAATAAATTAAAATAATGAATTAAAAAGTATAAATAAAAAACATAAATAAAAAATATTATAATTTCAAATTTCCGAACCTATAAATTTGATATACATTTTCATACTAAATAACAAAATTGTGTTAATGGTTATGATCAAAAAAATAAATAAAAAAATATGTAAAAAACAATTGCAAGAACTAAAATATTTTTCATAATAGATCACATTCTATTGGAGAGTTATATTCTTATTTTTTTTTTGCATACATGCACATACACACTCATTTAATTGTGAATATATATATATTTATACACACTTATGCAAAAAACAATAAGAAATGCAGTAGTATAAGATGTTGCGACTTGTTACTAAACTATTTTTCATGAATGAATTGAAAAAATTATTTTGTTGATTTTTTGTTATTATTTTCTATTTATATGTATAAGACTTTACTTGAATCACAATAAACTACTGCATTTCATACTGGTTCATCATTTTCATTTCTGAGTTACATAGTCACGCATTAGAACAACCTTTATAGGCCATATAATTATTTATAAGATTAATTATATATAACTAAAACATCTACCAACTTTCCCTTAGTATAAGAGTTTCATTTAAAACATGTGTTAATATACTGAGTGGTTAATGGAGATGTTGTGTTGCGGAACAATTTATATTGTGTAGTGTATAACTAGTAAGTATAATATATAATTGACAATGCTCTGCACTACACAACATCTTCATGTTAAGTTTTGATGTTAAATATTAATTACCGTTTGAGTGGTTGGGTCTTGTGTTGAATTATTCAGTATATAAACCTACATCCCATAAAGAATTCAAGCCTTTTGGTTTGCGTGTATCTAATGTGAATATCCAAAACGCTTGTTTTCTATTCAGACCCTTTAATCTGTCTCCTCCCTTAAGATTTTTGGGGACTTGATCAATTATTTTAACTGAAAAATGTGTCAATGGATTATCATGTGTTAAGAAATGTCTGGCAACCGGGGTTTTTGGTGGATCTTGATCTTTATTTGAAAAAGAAGGCATCTAAGTTTTTTTTTTGGTTCAGACCTCTGGACAGCACGTTTTATTGGTAGATGGATTTATCCACCAATCAGCAAGGACAACCCAGGTTGTTCACTAAAAATGGGCCGGCATCTAAACTTACATTCTTGCATTTCAAATAAAGATAGTATGGCCTAGATTACGAGTATTGCGTTAGAGGCTATGCGGTACTAACGAGCAGTTTTCCCTCACCGCTCACTTACCTACAGCGCTGGTATTACGAGTTTTCAGAAACCCGTCGTTAAAAGACAAGAAGTGAGCGTTGAGCAAAATTTTGCTCATTACCGCACTCCAATACCAGCGCTGCTTAAGTCAGTGGTGAGCTGGTCCTACGTGCTCATGCACAATTTCCCCATAGGAATCAACGGGGAGAGCCGGCTGAAAAAAAGTCTAACACCTAAAAAAAAAGCAGCGTAAAACTCACTAACGTAGCCCCATTAATTACTATGGGGAAATAAAAGTTATGTCTACACCTAACACCCTAACATGAACCCCGAGCCTAAACACCCCTAATCTTATACTTATTAAACCCTAATATGCCACCCCCGACTCTCCGACACCTACATTATAATTATTAACACATAATCTGCTGGCCCGGACACCGCCGACACTTACATTATATGTATTAACCCCTAATCTGCTGCCCCAACATCGCCGACACCTACATTATATTTATTAACCCCTAATCTGCTGCCCCCAACATCACCGACACCTACATTATATTTATTAACCCCTAATCTCCCGCCCCCAATGTCGCAGCCACCTACCTACAGTTATTAACCCCTAATCTGCCCCCAACGTCGCCGCCACTATATTAAAGTTATTAACCCCTAAATCTAAGTCTAACCCTAACACCCCCTAACTTATATATAATTTAAATAAGTCTAAATAAAATTACTATCATTAACTAAATTATTCCTATTTAAAACTAAATACTTACCTATAAAATAAACCCTAAGACTTCTCCCGGTAAGTCGATCTTCAGGGGGTTAGTGTTAGGTTTTTTTAAGGGTGTATTGGGTGGGTTTTATTTTTAGGTTAGGGACTTTGGACTGCAATAGAGCTAACTGCCCGTTTAAGGGCAATGCCGATCCAAATGCCGTTTTCAGGGCAATGGGGATCTTAGGTTTTTTAGATAGTATTTTATTTGGGGGGTTGGTTGTGTGGGTGGTGGGTTTTACTGTGGGGGGGGGTTGTTTGTATTTTTTTTTCAGGTAAAAGAGCTGATTACTTTGGGGCAATGCCCCGCAAAAGGCCCTTTTAAGGGCTATTGGTAGTTTAGTATAGGCTAGGTTTTTTTTTTATCTTGGGGGGCTATTAGATTAGGTATAATTAGTTTAAGTATCTGTAATTTGTTTATTATTTTCTGTAATTTAGTGTATTTTTTTTGTACTTTAGCTAATTTAATTTAATTTAGGTAATTGTATTTAATTTAGTTAATTTATTTAATTATAGTGCAGTTTTAGGTGTTATTGTAACTTAGGTTAGGTTTTATTTTACAGGTAAATTTGTATTTATTTTAGCTAGGTAGTTATTAAATAGTTAATAACTATTTAATAACTATTCTACCTAGTTAAAATAAATACAAATTTGCCTGTAAAATAAAAATAAACCCTAAACTAGCTACAATGTAACTATTAGTTATATTGCAGCTAGCTTAGGGTTTATTTTATAGGCAAGTATTTGGTTTTAAATAGGAATAATTTAGTTAATGATAGTAATTTTATTTAGATTTATTGTAATTATATTTAAGTTAAGGGGTGTTAGGGTTAGGGTTAGACTTAGGTTTAGGGGTTAATAACTTTAATATAGTGGCGGCCACGTTGGGGGCGGCAGATTAGGGGTTAATAAATATAATGTAGGTGTCGGCGATGTTGGGGCAGCAGATTAGGGGTTAATACATCTAATGTAGGTGGCGGCGGTGTCCAGAACAGCAGATTAGGGGTTAAAATTTTTATTTTAGTGTTTGCGATGCGGGAGGGCCTCGGTTTAGGGGTTAATAGGTAGTTTATGGGTGTTAGTGTACTTTTTAGCACTTTAGTTATGAGTTTTATGTTACGGCGTTGTACCATAAAACTCATAACTACTGACTTTTAAATGCGTTAGGGATCTTGACAGGGTAGGGTGTACCGTTCACTTTTTGGCCTCCCAGGACAGACTCGTAATACCGGCGCTATGGAAATCCCATAGAAAAAAGACTTTACAAAGTTTACGTAAGTCATTTTGCGGTAAGGCCAAAGAAGTGTGCGGTGACCCTAAACCTTCAAGACTCGTAATACCAGCGGGTGTAAAAAACCTCTTAACGCTGCTTTTTTACCCTAACACACAACTCGTAATCTAGGCGTAAGAGAATAAACAAAATTTGATAATAGGAATAAATTAGAAAGTTGCTTAAAATTTCACGCTCTATCTGAATCACGAGGAAAAAAATTTGGGTTCATTGTCCCTTTAATTTGGCATTCATATCCTGTTCTTGGATGTAAAAACTCTCTACCCCTAATCACTGAATTGCAATTCCCACAATTCAAACAGAGATAACAACCATGATTTGTTGATGTTATATAACTTTGCTTATCCTTTTTACAACTTCTGTTCTCACCAGTTTATCTCTAAGGTTGGGCACTCTTTTAAAGGCCATTATTGGGAATGTCTGAAATTATTTTATATTGCTGCAAAATAGGCCAATATCTTCTTATAATGGATTAAATCTTTTTACTATAGGGGTGCAATTGGGATACAAATACTACTCTTTTGGAGTTCTCCTTCACACTCTTTAAGTTAATGTCCAAATTTTGGCTCACATTAGATACATTTCTCTTCCTATCCCCATATATTTTATTAACTTCACTTTCAATTAAAAGTGTTGGGGTAACCACTTTCCAAAAAATATTTTCCCATTGTGTTTAGTTTATTTACTATAATTTTGTCATCACTTACGATTCTATTTACAAAAATTAATTGGCTACGTAGTAACGACTCAATTTAGGATTGTGAAAAATGGGATAGTGCAACATATTATTCCTATCATTTGGCTTACTGTAAATATCCAGTTTTAGACCCTCTACTTCCGAATCTCTACACACTGTATCCAAAAAACTGATAAACTATTCACTATATTCTACAGTGAATTTCAATCCACTTACTGTGCCATTCAATTCTGGTAGAAAAGTCAGCAGTGGTTCAATGTCGCCACCCCATATGCCAAACACATCATCAATGTATCTCCACCATATAGTACCAAACTGTATAAACAGGGGATTCTCATATACTTTTCCTTAAAGTTTCCCATATATATGTTGGCATATGAGGGGGTGACATTTGAACCCATAGCAGTACCCTGTCTTTGAACATAGAAAGAATCTTGAAACAAAAAGTAATTGTGATATAATATCACCCTCAATAACGCCTCAATAAAGGTCAATTGTTTCTCATGAAATTGCTGACTATAATGTAAGATTTTCATTACTGTTCATGTCTTATCGATGTTTATAGGCTTCCCACATCTAGGGTATACAAAATATACTTCTCATAAGGTAACTCTAATTGTTGTATTTGTATAGTGAATTCAATGGTGTCCTTTATGTAGGAGCTTAATTGTTCCACAAAAGTTTGTAAAATGTTGTCCAAAAATTTGGACACATTTGAAAAAATAGAATTTACACTGGCCACAATTGGACGGCCTGGTGGCTATTCTTAGTTCATATGCATTTTAGGCAATGTGTATATAACAAGCACTACTAGATTAGAGTTAAAGAGGATTTTTTAAAATCGATTATCAATAATTTTTAAATTCACTGCGTATTAACTTAGTTGGATCTGAATCAACCTTCAAGTAGACAGTAGGATCTAAACAAGAATCCAATCTGGTTTCTGAAGAGGAAGGCCCTTGGGCAGATTCTAGGACTGAAGTCACCAATGCAGAGACTTTTTTAGGTTTACAGGAAAGGAGATCTGGTGGGAAAAACTGCTGCATCTCCTGTCTTTTTCCTGAAAATGGCTTTGAAAGGGATGCATCCTCCAACTTGCCCATTTTACCATGCAAATGACAGATGCTATATGTCCTAGAAACTGCATTCATTGACGAACTTAAAGTTGTCTGACATGATGATGGTTCAAGAAATATTTTTTCAGGAACTGGATGAGATCTCTTGGAAGTGAAACAATTCCTTTCAAAGTTTTGAAATGAGCACCCAGAAATACCCCTGAGAAGGAACAGGATGACTCTTTTGGAAGTTTATAAGTCATCCATGTTTTTGAAGTTCTTGAAGTAAAATATTTATGTGAAGATCAGCCTGTTCCAGTGTATCTACAAAAAAAATGATATTGTTGAAATAATGGATGACAAATAATTCTTTGACTCGCAGTTGTGCTATCAGAGGAACCAGACACTTTGTGAATACCATTAGAGCAGTAGAAATACCAAAAGGAAGGGCTGCATACTGGAAGTGATGGCTTCCAACTGAAAAACATAAAAACTTTCTGTGGGATTCTGTGATTGGCACATGTAAGTACACATCATTGAGATCTACTGAGAGAAGATAAGTCTTTGGAGGAATCAGATTGATTGCTAAAAGGACAGACTCCATCTTGAAGCTTTGAACCTTCAGATACAAATTCAGGGCACGAAGAGTAAAACCTCCTGTTCCTGAATAACAAGCTCATCTAGGAGCTTGCTTGCTGAATAGCTTCCAATTTTGATGGATCTTTGGGGAGTGGCAAATTCACCAAGTGAGGAAGACTTTGTCCGAAATAATGGATGACCAAACCTCTCTGAAGCTGCAAAGTCTTCATCCAAGCAGAGAAGATTGGGTCTGCACACCATCATTGTTTCTTGGCCTGAAAGGAAGGAAAGGACTGACCATGAGAGTTAGATTTCCCCTCTTACAAACAAAATAATTATTGTCTTGAGGAAGCCTTGTAGTACTAATACTGGAGGCACTGCCTATAACAAAGGTTGGATTTCTGTGACTTCTAGAGGCCTGTGGAAGAAAAGGACTCTTACCTCCTGTTCTTTTGGATAGTAAAAGTTACAGCTTTTTCTCCAAAAAACATGCCCCTTCAAAGGGCAAACCTGATCTTTTTTGACAATCTAGTAATGACAGCATGTATGTGGGGTTGAAAATCGGGTATGCTCCGATTTATTTAAGGGAAAGTTCTTAAATAGTTTCTCAGGCACCCCAAGCTGCTTCTCAGGCTAAGAAAACTTATTTAAATACATAGGAGTAAATTTACTAAGTGTCGGGTGGACATGATTCACTGTAGCAAATCATGTCCGCCCGGCATCGCTAAATGCTGACAGCATACGCTGTCGGCATTTAACATTGTACAAGCATTTCACAAGAAATGCTTGTGCAATGCCGCCCCCTGCATATTCGTGGCCAACCAGCTGCTAGCAGGGGGTGTCAATCATCCCGATCGTATCTGATCAGAATGCTTGCAGTCCGCCACCTAAAAGGTAATGGACAAGATAAGGAGCAGCGGTCTTACGACTGCTGCTTCTTAACTTCAGTTTCGGGATCAGAGGATACATGGGGCAGTTCATCTTCAATTCCCAAAGTATTTTTAATGCCTTTAATACAATCAAAGAGCATAGAGGAATCAAATAAAGCAGGTTAATCAGCCTCAGGACTTTCCCCATCAGGAGCAGAGTCAATGGTCTGGAAATAATCCACAGAGCCCTCAGGTGCAACAGAAAAGCTTCCACCATATATCTGCCCGATACAGACTTTACATAGATTTTTGTCTTGCCAATAGGAGTCAGGACATAGGGAACAGGTGGGAAAAGAATGGGATTCATGGCTAGAAAAACATGCAAAATATTGCCAGCAATAAATACAGTTTAACAATATACAATATAGAGGTATTTACAAAACACCAGAGCAAATAGGGAAACAACACACCTTAAAGTCATGCAGGAACTTCCTTGGGCAAGACACAGGCTGAGGAGTCTCAGGCTCCATATTAGGCAGAAAAACTGCAGGCAGAAAGCAACAGGCTAAAAATATTCCCAAAGCTGTAAAAAACCAGACCGGCAACCGGCATACAAAAATCTGCTCAGGAATGATGTTACTCATGGAACACAGCAGCAGAAACAGCCACAACAAATCTTTATGGGATAGAGAGTTTAACAGGCACACCCTAAATCAGGAGCACAACTTTTGAAGGCCCATGCCGAGGCTAAATGAAATCACAAAAAAGGATCGCCCTCAGACGAGACCCCTGCGATGCCGCCTTCTAATGATGTTACGGAAACATGGTGGCTCCCACAAGGACATTAGAGGAACAGCTGCAACCGCCTTACGCCATGTCAGTGACAAGGTCAAAGTTTTAATGGCGCCGGAACACAAAGGGTAGGGCAGGCAATAAGTTAACCCAGAAAATAGTGAAAATAACATGACCAGGATCGACAATAACACTAAAGCATGGAGAGGGACTCCTAGTCCTGTTCACCATAGGGCTAGACAGAACTAGGAGAAGGAAGGGGTTGTTCTTCTGAGCTACATTTGTACAGTTAGCTAGGGGAGTGGGCAGTTCTGTCCATGCCCCTTGGGAAAGGGGTCTCACTGGTGTTACCAGGAGGGCCAAGATATATACATAAGCAAGCTCAAATGTATACATATTTATACATACAAACACACACAGGTATATATACATACACACACATACATAGACATACAGATGAACACTAATTCACACAAACAAAAGCATATATACCTACACAAACACGCCCATACACGCATATTCATATATACATACATGCATTATTATATTACACAAGATATACATACAAGTCCAAAATAAATGGACATCTTAAAACAGGAAATACACACCATTTGGATTTGTCCTTCAGTCTGGGAGGTTGATAACCACTCTTTGACATCAAAAATAGCACTCTGAGGACAGAAAAAAAGAGCATGATGGGAAATGTGAATACAAACCAGTCTTACAAGATACACAGTCCTTCAACACTCACCGAAGCGGGTGCAAGTGGAACATAGGAGGCTGCAGCTCAGCTACCTCAATAGCTGTGATCCCTAAAGACCAAACATCACAGAGCTCTGTGTATCCCCCCTTCAATTCCACAGCTGCAACTTCTGGGGCCATCCTGCAAGAGATGATTGTAAGCTCTTCAGACAAGTGATTTAAAATCTTCCTTAGGTGAATTTAGTTCTCCATAAGTATAATAAAAAATATAGGGAATTAATATTAAAACAGTGGGATGTTTTAGCACCTTGGGGGATGAATAGAGAAGTAGATTGGTGTCTGTCTTTATAAGATGCAGCTATTTATTTGATTTTCATGTATTTTGGTATGTTATGAACCTGTTAGGCTGACCAGATACATAGAGAAGGAGAAGTGCTCTACCAGGAACAAACAACAGCTCATTAGCTTGTTCTATGGCAAGTTACCACCTAGGAGCAGCCTCTTTTAGCTCAATTGTGGTTTTCACAGAGGAGAACGATCCTGAAGTATATTAGTCTGATCCCATTAGTCCAGCCTCAAAATACCAGGTGATTCTCCTCTCAACAAGGAACACGGCAACACCAGTGAGGTGCAACCATAAGCCTTTAAGCACATTGGGCAAGGATTCCATGGGGCCGATTTATCACGGCCCGAATGGGGCCATATACCCCTGTTTCCGCGCGAGCCTTCTTAAGACCGCTGCTCTTTAACTCGTCCGCTGCCTCTGAGAATCATACGATCGGGTTGATTGACACCCTCTGCTAGCGGCCGATTGACCGCGAATCTGCAGGGGGCGGCATTGCACAAGCAGTTCACCAGGGAAAGTATAAATACTGAGTAAAAAAAAACTTTTTGTATTAAGAAGTGATTATGGTGATGTTCCACTAGGGGGAGATATTGTATATACATTTTGGTGGTTATTTGGTATATGGAGGATTAAAGTGATAGTAAATCCTAATGTTTTTGAAACGCTAGGATTTACCAGTGCTACAAATAAAGGGAACTTTTGGTGGAGAATTTTTTCTTACTTTATCCTGTAAGTTCCTTTATTTGCCTGCAGTTTATGCCGCATTGAGGGAATCAAGCCTCCCATGGCAGACCGCTATTTTATCAATGAGGTGATGTTTCCACCTCTTAGCCAATAGAGGTGCGACCCAGCTGGCATTATGCTGTAAGGCTAGCACGCTATTTGCTAACATCACCTTACTGAAAAATAGTGTTCTGCTGCGGGAGGCCTGAGGCACTCAACGCAGCATACGCTTCAAACAAAAAAAGGAACTTTCAGCGTGAAGTATTTTATACTTCATGACTGAAAGTCCCCTTTATTTGCTACACTGGTAAAACCTAGTTTCACAAACACTAGGATTTACTATCACTTTAAACATAGGTAAGGGGATGGGTCTCTGGGGTATTTAAAAATTATGTAATTGATTATTTGAAATGACATGATTAAGGGTTAAGCCCCCAAATGTTATTGTTATGTTGGTTGTCTTTGGAGAATAAAGTAGTTTTTATTACAGTGATGGTGCCGTTACTCTGTTTGACTATGTTTTGAACATTTGCGGTTTGTAATGCAAAACCCTTGGTGCTGGAAATTATATTCTGTTACTTTACTGGAGAAAGTGCTGCCAAGATTTAAACTAGAATGTAAGCTCCTCAGTCAAAGGATTCTACTCCTCCTGATCAGTCTAGATCTATCTCTGTGCTATGATGAAACAGAGAGTTACAAACCTCCCAACATTTGTGGCTGTGTATTAGGGACCATTTTGTGGGTGGGGCCATTTTGGGAGGGGGTGTGTTATCTGGATAGTGGGCTGGATAGCAGGCATATCTGGGCAGTTGGTGGGCGTGTCTGAGTGGTCTAAGGTCAGGGCTAAGGGAAGTTCTGCAAGTCAGAAGATATAGCCGAGGGGCAGAGCATAGAATTAGGGGCTGTCCCTCTCAAATTGGGATATTTTAAAGGTCTGGAGTTAACATTGCTTCCCTTTAAACTCCAACTTTAATATGTATACCACCCAACCATCCAGCATCCTGCAGACCCATTTAAAGACGCCCACAGACAGCACATAAATCTTCCACACTTGGCCCATCTACTGACCACAAGCTTTTAACCCCCTACATCCTGGAAATCATCCGGCAGATGTTGGGAGGTATGAATATGAGATTCAATAAAATGTTAATCATTCTTTCAATATCTATTTACAGATGCAAGAAAAAGTTTGTGAACCCTTTGGGATTACCTGCATTTCTGCATTAAAGGGACATCCCAAACACCTAGTTTTTGTATAAAAAAATGTTACTTTGTTTCACACTCCCTAAAGAGGCCAAAAAGCAAAATCTGTAACTTAGATTGCCTAAACCAGCAATTTTTACACAAAAGCCGCAACAATAACCCATAATAAAACAAATAATTGTACGTCTTCTTGTCAATAACAAACACATTTTGTTTAACCCCTTAAGGCAGGGGCGGACTGATCAGCCGGGCAAAAAGGACCTGGACCGAGGGCCCAGTATGTAGAAGGGCCCACAAATAGCATCTCCATGACTCCTGGTGTCCTGCTTAAGCTGGGGCTGACAGCTGCCTTATCAGTAACTAAGCAGTTAAGTATGGGTTTAGTGGGGGCCCTGGCTCCAGAGTAGGGGCCTTGTGCCTGGATGTGGGGTTTGTTGCTCGGGGGGACATGTCGGACGTCTGTTGCTGTGAGGGCCATGGAGTGTGGCCCTTGATGATGGGGGTCCTGGCCCTAGAGATTTGGAGGCCTGTTGGGGGAAGGGAGGCTACCATGTTCATTTGCATACATTTTGGTTAGTGTGAGACAGCGGGAGCCCTTTCCTAATTTTTGCCTAGGGCCAAGATTGGTCTCAGTTTCCATGCTTAAATGACACAAGCCCGATCGCCGGGGTAGGAGCGGGTGGGAGCCCCCAGATCTCCCTTTAAGGTGGGAGAGTGCTAGCGATGGCTCTGAGCCGCCGTTAGCACCTGAGTGGGAAACTATGTGAAGGCTCAGAGCCGTCGCTAGCACTGTAAGGGTTAAAATAAAATGATAAAAACTTTAGTAAAATAAAATAAATAAAAAATATACAAAAACAAATGTTACACTTCTATCACTGTACGTGTTCACTGGGACAGAAAGGGAGGGGCCATGTCATTTTTGACTTGTGATCACTTTGAGTGGCTTCCGCAGTTATCACATGACCATGAGCCACTTTATGTGCATCACTTAACTGCCTCAATCCGGAGGCATGCAGTGATTGGCCACTGAGCGTGATACCAGAATCCATTGCATGGCTGTCACAGTGATTGTATATACTGTAGCTGTAATTTTTTACCTCTGCTGCCTTCCAGCAGCAGCTTGTGAAACACTCTGGATGCAGCAAGTATCTCATGCACCCTGTCCCTGCGATCGCTAGACTGGGGTGTCTTCTATTACGCTATTTCTGAACGGCCTCGCTCCTGAGGTATGCAGAAATAGCACAGTCACACCAACAGAGGAGAGACAGGCTTGCTAACAGCCCAGGACACAGCCGTCACTGGTCCTTAAAGGGACAGTCTAGTATTAATTAAACTTTCATTATTCAGATAGGACTTTTAATTTTAATCAACTTTCCAATTTACTTTTATCATCAAATTTGCTTTTTTCTCTTGGTATTCTTAGTTTAAACTAAACATTGGTAGGCCCATATGCTAATTTCTAAGCCTTTGAGGGCTGCCTCTTATCCCATGCTTTTTAAATCTCTTTTCAACACAAAGAGACAGAAAGTACACGTGGGCCATATAGATAACACTGTGTTCAGGCACAGGGGGTTATTTAAGATCTAGCACAAAACAATGCTAAATGCAAGACAATAGATAATAAACAGTCACAGGCCCATTTATCAAAGGGCTTGCGGACCTGATCCGACACTGCGGATCAGGTCCGCAAGACCTCGCTAAATGCGGAGAGCAATACGCTCTCCGCATTTAACATTGCACCAGCAGCTCACAAGAGCTGCTGGTGCAACGCCGCCCCCTGCTGACTCGCGGCCAATCGGCCGCCAGCAGGGAGCTGTCAATCAACCCGATCGTATTCGATCGGGTTGATGTCCGGCGATTCCTGTTCAGAGCAGGCGGACAGGGTTATGGAGCAGCGGTCTTTAGACCGCTGCTTCATAACTTGTGTTTCTGGCGAGTCTGAAGACTCGCCAGAAACACGGCCCTTCAAGCTCCGTACGGAGCTTGATAAATGGGCCTGTCACAGTCATGTGATCAAGGGGCTGGAAGAAGGTTCCTAGATACAAAGTAATCACAGAGGTAAAAAGTACATTAATATAACAGTGTTGTTTATGCAAAACTGGGGAATGGGTAATAAAGGGATTATCTATCTTTTAAAACAATAACAATTCTAAGGCAGACTGTCCCTTTAAGGGATAAATAACCAGCGCCGTACCCTGTATGGTGCTGGTCGTTAAGGGGTTTAAATAGTTTAGGTAGGAACAAGTGATACCTTGGGGTATATTTACCAAGCAGCGGATACTGCTCCTTAACTCGTCTGCCACCTCGATCGGGATGATTGACACCCCCTGCTGCGAATGTGCAGGGGGCGAGATTGCACAAGCATTTCAGTAGAAATGCTTGTGCAAGATTAAATGCTGACAGCGTATGCTGTCGGCATTTATCGATGTGGGGCGGACATGATCCCCTACAGCGGATCATGTCCGTCTGCACATTAATATATCGGCCCCAGAGGGTTTTCCCAGTTTCGATGCTTAAATGGCACAAGCAATTCTGGCATTTTTGCTCACTATTGGTTTCACCTTAATTGTCTGCTCTCTTGTTAAGTGCCCCCCATACAGTGCAGCGAATTATGTCCGCACGGCATTTGATAAATGTACCCCCTTATATTAAAGGGATATGAAACCCAAATATTGTCTTCTGTGAATCAGACAGAGCATACCATTTAAAAAAAGTTTCCAATTTACTTCTATTATCAAATTTGCTTAGTTCTCATGAAATTCTGTGTTGAAGAGAAACCTAGGGAGGCATCTGGAGCACTTACATGGCAGGAACAATTCTTTCAAAATGGCTGCCATATAGTGCTCCAGACATGGGCTGGCTATTAAGCATACGTCCCTGCTTGTCAGCAAAAGGTACCAAGAGAACGAAGAAAAATTGATAATAGAAGTTAATTCGAAAGTTGCTCAAAATCGCATGTTCTATCGGAATTATGAAAGAAAAATTTTGGGGTTCACGTCCCTTTAAAAGTACATAAAAGTAAAAAATTAACATTAACATTTCTTGGTTCAGGTTCCGATATACGGCGTAGTTTTCAGCGCAAGCGAGGGAACCCGCGCCGCCCGTAATTTCACCTCGCAACTCGAGCTATCCAATATACTGCGCCGTCAGATGCTAAACTAAGTAGGAAAAACCGGGCGATCAACTAAAATGTGCGCAAATACACATGTTAGTCGTCGCAAGTACTTACGCCAGTATTTTGTTCACGTAAAGTCTCAATAAAGAGTAGTTTTATGCAAATTAGGCTACGAATCGTAAAAAATAACCGCCAGTTCTAAAAGATGCGCAACGTAATTACGCGATTCAAAATTCATACATAAACCCATGCGCAGCCGCCATTTTCTTTAGTGTGTTTTGTTGGTTCTTGGAGCTACAGCACACTACAGTGAGTTCAGTGATTTAGTAAGAGCAGTGAGAGAGGCACAGATCAAAAAAGTTAGTTAGGTCGGATTTTTGTTTGGGTGAGCCTGTACATTTACTTACACTTTTTTTTACATATTGCACACATTTTGCATACACACATATACAAAATACACAACACTTTTTTTTTTATAACACCTCACACATTTTATTTATATTTTACAGTGTGATAGGCTGAGTGTCTGGTTGTGATTGTGTGTGATTGAAGTGGGAGTGAATGTGAGTGTGTGAGTTTGTGAAGTGTGAGGATGGCAGGGAGAGGTGGGGGGGGGGAGGAGGGGAGTGGAGTTGCAGGGAGAGGATTATTGTAGTGGTCAGGAGGAGCAGCAGGTTTCCCGTCAGGGAGTAAGTGGAGTGGGGAGAGGGAGAGCCAGAAGGGATGATGGGAGTGGGGTTGCCCTGAGACCAGGCACACTCAGAAGAGGGGCAGAGGGTGCACATGGGAACAGAAGGGGGGAGGAGGGAGAGGATAGGGAGGAATCCACACCAGGGACATCCCAAGGAGGAAGCCAGGCGGCCACGGACGATGAGCGCATGAGATGCCCGAACTTCTCGTTCGCAGAGAATGTGGCGCTAGTCCAGGCCGTCATGGACAACCACACTGCCCTCTTTGGCCAGGAGAAGGGCAAAGGAGTTGGCCGAAGGCGTAAGGATGCATGGCCGTTGGTCGAGGAGGCAGTAAACAGCGTGGCCCCGAAGAGGAGGACTGTCGAAGGCCTTAAAAAAAGATGGAACGATTGCAAGAGGCGGGTGAAGGAGAAAATGGGCCAAGAAGCCATGCTCGTCCAGAGGGGAACAGGCGGTGGTCCACCCCAGGAAGCTGAATACAACGAATGGCAGGAGATGATTCGCAGGTCCCTGAGCGTCACAGCAGTCCGTGGACTTCCAGGGACTCGTGACTCAGGGGCTGCAACATCAGCACAGCATGCTGGTGAGTAACATCCCACACACCAGTATTATATGTATTTGAGATATAACATCCTTTAATGTCACACATTCATGTACACAATGAGGAGCATGGTATTTGGCCTACTAACAAAAACATCTACAATTATATTTCACATTAAAGGGACATTAAACCAAATCTTTTTATTTCATTATTCAGATAGAGAATACAGTTTTAAACAACATCCCAATTTACTTCTATTATCTAATTTGCTTCATTATTCTGATATTCTTTGTTTATTAAATATCAATGCACATGGGTGAGCCAATCACATGAGGCATTGATGTGCAGCTTCTGAGCCTATCTAGATATGCTTTTCAGCAAAGAATATCAAGAGAATGAAGCAAATTAGGTAATGGAAGTAAATTAGAAAGTTGTTTAAAATTGCATGCTCTAGCTGAATCATGAAAGAATAAAAATGGGTTTAATGTCCATTTAATGCTACTTAACACATTGAAATTCATGATATGAGGTGGAATAGTGAAATACTAACATGTCTCAGAGTAACACAGGCCACAAGCCACATGTAGAGTTTTCAGTAAATGGACACTATAGCCATCACAATACTTTTAGCTCAAGAAAGCATGTTATGTGCCTACATCAGGCTAAAGGAAATTGTGACCATAGTGTCACTTAAAGAACACATTTTCTCCATCACTGACATGTACACAGAACTATTGTATGAAACACATACATGTATACTTTGCATATTAAAATCCCTCATATCACAAATCACAATCCCATGAGAATGAGTATAGGCCCTAGCATGTATCAATGTACATTGTATGCCCACATGGACATATATATGATTGTACTAATCTCTCTCATCATTTGACTCCTCCACAGAACCTCCTGTCACCAGGGTGCAAACAGGCATGCATCCACCTCCACCACCAGTCCAAAGAATGCATCCACCTCCACCACCAGTCCGAGGAATGCATCCACCTCCACCACCAGTCCGAGGAATGCATCCACCTTCACCACCAGTCCAAAGAATGCAGCAACAAGGACAGTATGCTCCCAGGCATGAGCTGGGTTGGATTGCCTCTGTTGAGGACCCAGACGTGATGCCACCAACATTATCAGATGAGCCCTGGCAAGATACCTGTCCAGATGATTATTTTTTTGGCTTTGAGGGGGAGCCAAGTCAGCCCCAAAGGGTACATGTCTTTACCCCCCCCCCTCAATATCAGGCCAGTCAGGGCTTTTACGCACAGGACATGCTAACTGGACAGGCTGAGTGGGCACACACTAGCTGTCAATGGTACCAGTCCACCCGGAGAGCTCCACCATCCTCTTCCCTTGGTAGAGCTCCACCATCTGAAGAGGAGCATATAGCTGTAGTCGTCCCTGATGCAGCACCAGCTGTAGTCGTCCCTGATGCAGCACCAGCTGTAGTTGTCCCTGATGCAGCACCAGCTGAGGATGTCCCTGATGCAGCACCAGGGACAAGACATGGCAGCATCCTTAAATGGAATAGTCCAAAACCAGTCTCAGATGATGAGAGTTATTTCGGATATGCAGATGCAGATTGACAACAGATGGCGGGAACAAAACCAACTGTTGGGTGTGTTGGTTGAGCACTTCACACACCAGCAGGACATTGCCTCCAGCCTCTCGTCTGTGGCCAGCACTCCAGCACATTCATCTGAATCCACACAATCCAGGAGAACCAGGAGATCCACTCCAGGCACCTCATCCCCCTCATCCAAGAAGCCTAAAAAAAAAAATATTGTTATATTTCAGCATAAATCTTGTCCTCTGTTATTTACCATATAATTGCCATCCACATCCATGTGAGGGGTGTTTTAGTACACTAATATTGTTGAAACATATAATAAGGCCTGTGTGGAAATGGCCCAAAAAAGGTAATATCATCATGTTTATGACATATTCATGTTCTATAAACCACATCACATAGTTATTCTGAGAACTAGAAGGGTGCAACCACACTACACAAATATTTGGGGGATGCCAGTAAAATGCCTACTGTCGGTAGACTTTATTTGTTGGCTGGAGTAATTATGCATAAGACAATGGTTTTTTTCTATAGCATTTCCGGGGATAATGCTATAGAAATGCATCCTGCAGCGAGTTAAAATTCCTTTTTTTAACTAATAGTGTTCCACATCACATAGTTGTGTATGAAGGGTACATATAGTTATATTCAATTATAAGATGTGAATCAAGGTTTCTCACATCCAATAGGAATTGACACATGTGCAGGGATAGGCACGAGCCAAGGCTGTGGCGGACATTTTCTAAGGTAAAGACCTTTAGTGAAGGACACCTTGCCTATCCCTGCACATGGGTATATATATCTAAATAATAATGTTTTTACAGAAGGTGTGAACATAAGGTATAAACATCCATTTTCA
Source organism: Bombina bombina (assembly GCF_027579735.1). Lineage (NCBI taxonomy): Eukaryota > Metazoa > Chordata > Amphibia > Anura > Bombinatoridae > Bombina > Bombina bombina. Next base: position 488,478,369 of record NC_069505.1, on the reverse strand, counting down.
TTCCTCGAAATGATAGTCAATAAATCATAGTGACCAAAACATGAATTAAACTAATGATATATTTTCAGTAATCAGGGTGGTAAAGGGAATGGGGGTGGGATGTAGTAGTTTTACTTACATGCAGTGGAAATCCGCAGTATGTAATTCGATGACCAGCTGTAGCAGGGGCAGCACCATGACCAGCGACCTCAGCAGCAACTATAGAATCAGCATGTGTAGACGGAACAACAGGGGATTGTAGGGCTTCCAGCACTCCTTGTGTCCCATGATGTGCCCTTGTGCCCAATGATACACCCTTGTGCCCAATGATGCTGCCTCTCTATGGAAAGCAGGAAAACATGGTGGCTAATGAGGATGTGCTTTGGCGGGTTTTAGGCTTCCTGTTGAGAGGTTGTGCTGTTTGTGATTGGTTTGACACACTTGCAGGGGCAAGTGCCTATCCTGGTTAATGTCAGCACAATTATTTGTGGAAAACAAATTGCAAGAAAGCACTTAAGTTATGGTTTAGTTTGTTAAAATAGGGTATTTTGAATTAATGAATACAATATATAACCAAAAGCTTATAGTAAAAGAAAAGCCTTAAGAATTTGGGGGGATTACATTAATTTGTTTTCCCCTGAAAAATATTTATATTATTTTAATGGATATTTACATGTTCCTGTTATCAATGAGGAGTAATAAATAATAAATGCTTTGAAGAGGTTAACTATTTGTGATCAAGCTGCTGATATGTATGTTGTTAAGCATGCATTTGTTAGGCCTTCAGAGAGTTACGTTGGTATCTAAGTCAGTGCAAGGGTTGCTGCGCCTGCAATTTGTGGCGAGATGAGAATGGAGTAGATTTTCTGAATTCTGCGCGCGTAAGTCCTTACGCTGTATATTGGATACCAAATTGCGCCTGTTTTGTATGTCAGTCTATGGGTCAAAAAAACTACGGGCGAAGGCTGAAATATACACGCATAACTTCTAAGTTACATCGTATATAGGATACCAAACCCGCGCAAAATTTGGCGTTGCCGGCTTTTGCGGGCGACGCTGCATATCGGATCGGGCCCCCGATGTACAATTTAAAACAAAAAGAAAAGTTCCAATTTACTTCCATTATTAAATTTATTTTTTTCCCTATTTTTCTGCCATATACCAACAGGGATTGCAGGAACACGGTCGGTAGAGTGAGATATTACAGTTATGCAAGAAATCGATGGCTCTTTAGTTTAAATAGTAGAAACAGCACCTTTTACAAAAATACTTTTTTACAGTGTGGGAAATGTTTCACAATTGACTATTGTGAACTGAAAAAGCCACAGACATTTTTTTTTTATCTACACTGCACTACACTGATCTACACTGCTTTCACCTCCCAGCCAGGCTTTTGAGATTCACGCTACAGGCCAGAGTCACACGCGGGACGTGAGGACGTACGCTGTGAGCGTTGGAAATTGAGATTCCCGCTCCAGGCCAGAGTCACACGCGGGACTTGAGGACGTACGCTGTGAGCGTTGGAAATTGAGATTCCCGCTCCAGGCCAGAGTCACACGCGGGACGTGAGGACGTACGCTGTGAGCGTTGGAAATTGAGATTCCCGCTCCAGGCCAGAGTCACACGCGGGACGTGAGGACGTACGCTGTGAGCGTTGGAAATTGAGATTCCCGCTCCAGGCCAGAGTCACACGCGGGACGTGAGGACGTACGCTGTGAGCGTTGGAAATTGAGATTCCCTGGAAGAGGATTTTGAACGAGTGATAGACACACGGGGAGTTTTTAGGTTTTAACTCTCATTTAGTATTACTTTGTATTATCCTTCATTCTGTCAGAAGGCTCGTTGGGATCAATCAACATGCAATAAAGACTGTCAACATTGTAAGTGCAATACAGTAGTGTTGTGAACTCATTTTTAATTACCTACACTTGATTCTGGTTGCGCTTTATTTTTCTCACAGATATTTGTTAGACATTTTTTTATGTGTGTTTACTCTTTGCACTCAATGAAAGTATAGAGAGCATTAGTTACAACGCGACTTGTAATCTAAGTCGTTATATTAGGCACTTGGTATTGGCGCTAAGTTTAAAAATGGAACAAGCTAACATAGAGCAGGTGTGATTATATGTATAATGCTACTCCGCCTATGATAGCTGTCAATCACCACAGACCTCCTTTAATGCCCTTCAGCTCAAATAACTCATTATTTACTTTACTAGTATTCAGATCTCTGTCCTGCAATAATTGTGTCATGACTTATTGTCTGTTGTCTGTTAATGAACCATAGCCACCTGTACTGACTTTCTGTCTGACATGGTTTATGAACTATAGTCACTTGTCCTGACCTCCGGCCTGACTTATTGTTTATGAAACATAGCCACCTGTCCTGACTTATTGTTTATGAACCATAGCTACCTGTCCTGACTTATCGTTTATGAACCATAGCCACCTGTCCTTACATTGTTTATGAACCATAGCCACCTGTCCTGGCTTTTTGTATATGAACCATAGCCATCTGTCCTGACTTATCGTTTATGAACCATAGCCGCCTGTTGCTGACCTTCTGCCTGAATTATTGTTTATGAACCATAACCACCTGTCCTGACCGTCTGCCTGACTTATTGTTTATGGACCATAGCTGCCTGTCCTGACTTTCTACCTGACATTGTCAGGACCGTCTTTAACACAGGGCAAAAGGGGCAGCTGCCCTGGGCCCAGTCTCTGTTGAGGGGCCCAAGAGTCCTAAAAAAAAAAAAAACAATTTTTTTTTTTTTTTTTTTTTTTATTGTTCATACCAGACTGCTGATGTGACATGGGGAACACACACATTCAGTCCTAATACTGTCACAGTCAAAAGTACTCTGCTTATATTTTTTTTAAAAAACTGTGCCAGACCGTGCCGGTGTCATGTGACATGCCAAGCTAGTGCTATTTGCTGTTTTAGATGTGCACTGTGCAGCACTGAATGCAAAGCCCTAACTCGGCATCCAGCCATTTCCCACTGCATCAGAAAAGGTCCTATTGGGGTTACCACTGTTACCAGGTAACTGCTCTGGTGGTGGGGATTGTTTCTGGGTAGGGCTGACTGTAGGCGCATGCAGCAGAAAGCTGGAGCGGCAGGCACATGATGATTTGAGCATCTGTGCAGCTGCATACACTGCTCTCTTCAGTCTTGAGGCTGTGTGACTCATCTCACACTGTATCCATGCAGCCTTGGACAGACAGCATCCAGTCTACTGGTCCCCTTAGCCCTGCTCTTTCTGCTGTGGCCCTAAGATCAACTAACTGAAGTTTGTTAGGAGAATAGTGCTTTGTAGAAAGGTGTCAGTGGGAAGAATAAGTGAGTGCACACACGCCCCTCCCCATGCAGCATTGTCTAGTTCAGGGTGAGAGGGAACTTGTTCCTAGCAAAGAAGCAACATGTGCTGGTGTGGCTGATGTATAGCGTCATGCTGATACTTCACACATTAATGTAAGGTTTATTTTTATAGTTTTTATTTTCTCTCTGTCTCAGATTTTACAGCTTCCCATAGTAGTTCTGCTGTTCCAGTCAGTAAACTTATATTTGTCTGCACCTCCATGCTTCCTCCTTTACCTTGCTTTGCTCCTGTTGGCTGCCCTAAATCTCTTTAACCAGCAAACCTCACACCAGAATCACATTCAAAAGAATATTAAATGAATCCACAGTGGAGGAATTTATATATTTATTTACTTATTAGTACTGCTTAGGTCCAGTTTCACATATTGAAATTTTTTTTTTTTAAATGATTAGCCCAGCAGTGGATGATCCACCGCTGGGCTAATAATAATAAAAAAAAATTGATTTAGTTTTTTTTTGGGATGTTGGGGTGGAGATCAAAATTGCATGGGGTAGGGGGAGGGGCAAGAAAATTTTTGCCCAGGGTCCAATCAATATTAAAGACGGCCCTGGACATTGTTTATAAACCATAGCCGCCTGTCCTGACCTTCTGCCTGACTTGTTTGTGAACCATAGCTGCCTGCACTTATCCTGGACTGTTATTTGATAACGCTTTTGGATTGCCTATTCTACATCAATGGGCGCCATCATTCACACCTATTGTACTCTTTTCTATTTTTTGCCGAAGTTGCATAAGGACAGATTAAATCCACCTGGAAGGCTGATTATTTCTGAAATAGACTCTTTGTTGGAGCCCATCTCTGAACTAGTCGATGCCTTTCTACAGCCATTAGTGAGTGACCTTATGATTCTACCCAAGTTTTGAAAATTGTACAGAATTATTCCTGGGAAAAAAAAAACTATAGATTTATCACTATAGATGTTCCATCGCCATATACCTCCAACCCATCAAAAGCTTTTTTTTTTTTTTTTGCTAATTTTTAAATTATTCAAATGATGTTAAACATTTTTGTTTGAGCTTAACAATTTAATTTTTGTTATAATATAATCATTTTTTGTTTGAGTGTAATTGCTACCTCCAGAGATGTGGAACAGCTATGGGGCTAAATTTGCTTCCTCCTACGCTAACCTCTTCATGGTATTTATGGTATTTATGGAATTCTATTAGCCGATCGGAATTAAGGTAGAAAAAAACCTATTGGCTGATGCAATCAGCCAATAGGATTGAGCTGGCATTCTATTGGCTGTTCCAATCAGCCAATAGAATGCGAGCTCAATCCTATTGGCTGATTGGATCAGCCAATAGGATTGGAATTCAATCCTATTGGCTGATTGCATCAGCCAATATGATTTTTTCTACCTTAATTCCGATTGGCTGATAGAATTCTTTCAGCCAATCGGAATCTAAGGGACACCATATTGGATGACGTCACTTAAAGGTACCTTCATTCGTCTTTAGTCGTCAGATGAAGAGGATGCTCTGTGTCGGATGTCTTGAAGATGGACCCGCTCCGCGCCGGATGGATGAAGATAGAAGATGCCGTCTGGATGAAGACTTCTGCCCGTCTGGAGGACCACTTCGCTCGGCTTGGATGAAGACTTCTCTCGGCTTCGTTGAGGACTTCGGCCCGGCTTGGATGAAGACTTCTCTCGGTAAGTCGATCTTCATGGGGTTAGTGTTAGGTTTTTTTCAGTGTGTATTGCGTGGGTTTTATTTTTAGGTTAGGGACTTTGGGCCTGCAAAAGAGATAACTGCCCTTTTAAGCGCAATGCCCATTTAAATGCCCTTTTCAGGGCAATGGGGAGCTTAGTTTTTTTTAACAGTATTTTATTTGGGTGGTTGGTTGTGTGGGTGGTGGGTTTTACTGTTGGGGGGGTGTTTGTATTTTTTTTTACAGGTAAAAGAGCTAATTACTTTGGGGCAATGCCCTGCAAAAGGCCCTTTTAAGGGCTATTGGTAGTTTAGTTTAGGCTAGGGGCTTTTGTTATTTTGGGGGGCTTTTTTTAATTTTGATAGGACTATTAGATTAGGTGTAATTAGTTTAAATATCTGTAATTTGTTTATTATTTTCTGTAATTTAGTGTTTGTTTGTTTATTGTACTTTAGCTAATTTAATTTAGGTAATTGTATTTAATTAATTTAATTTATTTAATTATAGTGTAGTGTTAGGTGTTAGTGTAACTTAGGTTAGGTTTTATTTTACAGGTACTTTTGTATTTATTTTAGCTAGGTAGTTAGTAAAAAGTTGAAAACTATTTAGTATCTATTCTACCTGGTTAAAATAAATACAAACTTGCCTGTAAAATAAAAATAAATCCTAAGCTAGATACAATGTAACTATTAGTTATATTGTAGCTAGCTTAGGGTTTATTTTACAGGTAAGTATTTAGTTTTAAATAGGAATTATTTAGTAAGATTTATTTAAATTATATTTGTTAGGGGGTGTTAGGATTAGACTTAGGTTTAGGGGTTAATAACTGTATTATAGTGGCGGCAACGTTGGGGGCGGCAGATAATAATAAACTAATGTTTGCGAGGCGGGAGTGCGGGGGTTTAGGGGTTAATATGTTTATTATAGTGGCGGCGATGTTGGGGGTGGCAGATTAGGGGTTAATAAGTGTAGGTAGGTGGCGGCGATGTCCGGAGCGGCATATTAGGGGTTAATAAGAATAATGTAGGTGTCGGCGATGTCAGGAGCGGCAGATTAGGGGTTAATAAGTAAAATGCAGGTGATGGCGATGTCAGGGGCGGTGGCGATGTCAGGGGCGGCAGATTGGGGTTAATAAGTGTAAGATTAGGGGTGTTTAGACTCGGGGTTCATGTTAGGATGTTAGGTGTAATATGATTGTGTGTGTGTGAAGCGCTAAGGTTAGTCCCACTTAGCCAATCTATGATAACTGCCTCCTTCCTTGGCAGTAATTACAAATAAGAGTTTTCTTTAAAAAATAGTTTGTAGATGGCGCTAAAAGCTGTGGGGGATAATTCTCAAACTAAAATATAAATATAAATGTATGTAGATAGACCCTTAATTCTAAGGGGACCAATAATAATCAAATGCAAATAATTTTCTTAGTGAATGAAAACACTTCACTATGAAATGAGTAATAACTATTTTATTCTTGATGATTAAAAACTCCACTTTCAAGTAAATGATAACCGATTTATTCTTAATTTTAGCACGATCTTAAAATATACAATAAACAATTTTCATTCAAACTACCTCATCCAAAACATTCATCCATCAAAATCATCAATGTAAAAAATTCATCAGAAAATATAAAACATATATAAACTATTTTTAAAAAACAATTTGATATATCCTAGGATAAAATACAGCTCTGATTAACCCTCAAACAGTCTTTTAAAAAACAGCCATTAATTGAATTGAATACAATCTGATCGTTACACGTCAGATGCTCAAAACAGTTATTTGTATAAAGTGTCCTTTTTTAATCAAAATAACCAAATGACAAAAGTGGCAAGTTGTAGCTCTAAATGGCAAACTGTATTTTTAAGTATTAGGGTTGATTTCCTTATATTTTCTTTATGTTTCGTTTTATTGTGTGTGTATATATGTATAAGAAACACAAAACGCTAGTCCTTATTCAGGCATCTTTTTCCAAAATCTCTGTACAATGTGTTTTTTTGTGGTATCGCAAACAAGTGTGCATTAAGTTTGCATTCAGATTTTACTTATCACAGTCTCAAAGGCAATGCTGTCGAGAGAGTTCAGATTACATGCATATCGGATCCAAATAGCTTTTTAGCTTCACTAAAGTAAGTCTTACCGCCAAGGTGTATGAGCTGGATTCTGTGTATATCGCTCTCACCTGCAATACCTCCGACTCTTCCAGTTAGTACTCTGCCGGGAAGTCCTCACGCTGCTAGCCTTGTGTCTGACGTCACCGGTCTCGATCAGCTGTAAAGTAAAGACTTGTAGATGTTTGTATGATACTTGCGCAAGTATTACAAGTTGGATTTTTTCTTTTTGGCCGCCCTCTATCCACCACCTCTGCACTTTAGTACTTCGTACGCAGAGATATAGCTTGTCCGGGCTTTGATGTTTCTTTCCTCTGATGCAGGTTATTTTCTTTAGCACAGTCTTTCTACGCGTTTCACCCCTGTCAAACGGGGCTTTTTCAAGATACTGTGTCTTCCACACCTGCTCCTTAAATACATGGCTGGTTCCGGTAGATAATTTGGATTTGCTACTTCCTTTCTGGTTAAACCTGTACATTTACGTTTTAGTGGGATCCTCATGTTCTTCTTTTGCCTTCTTATGCCTTTCATTATCTCTTACTGAGCCTTTTCTTAGAGTATAGGATGCCATTCTAATTGAAACTCAAACTTTTGCCATAAAGAATATAAACAATATATTACAGGGTCATGAGGAGAAAATCTAAAATTCTAAATTTCATTTATTTAACTTATTTTAAAATTATATACGTATAAACCATTCATCAATACTTCTTAAAAATGATATTTAATTCACACTTACTTAAGATAAACATTCTTACAAAACCATATTAATACCTATAACCTTTACCTATGTGTATTAGATTTCAAGATCTTATATCTAAAGAAAATTATTGAGGTGAAGAATTAATTGATGGGAGGTACTCCACGTCATTTTATGAAACAATTTTAAAAAAATTGAGGAATTAATTTAATATTAAAAATATTTTTAAATTTATTTTTAAATGGATGACTTAAAATTCAATAACTTTTTAATGGGGCATTATTTATAAATCATCTTTATCTATAGATATTAACTAAAAATATTATTACCCACAGATGTTATTTTATACTATTATTATTTATTTTTTATCAAATGTAGAGGAAATATCTTATCTCTATTTTTATTAGTTATTCTTTATCAAATATAGAGGGAATTAATTATCTCGATTTATATGATATATTATCTAAAATTATTATAAAAGGATTGCTATCCAGAAGCTCTTTCTAGGGGTAAAGGATTGTACTCTAAGTTAAATGACATATTAAATTTAAGATGCATTAAGTTCAATTTCTTAAAAACGAAATTCATATAAATTATCATGATCTATAAAAAAGGACTAATTTCTATCTCTGAATTTAACCCATACGGATAGAGTAAATTAAAATTATAAATAATTTCGGCTTCTTTTCTTAAAAGTTTCATCTCATAATCCCCCCCTCTCCAGTCTCCCTTAACTTTACACATGCCCCAGAATCTAAAATCTTTCAGGTTATTTTTGTGAACATCCCTAAAATGCTGATAAAGGTGGGTTTCCAGCTTTCCCTTTTCTATGTTCCAGAGATGCTCCCGCATTCTATCCCTAAGCATTCTAGTTGTTTCTCCTAAATAAATAAGGTTACATGAACATTGTATAACATAAATAACTCCCTTGCTATTACACCTTAAAGTATCCTTAATTTCAAAGTTTATATTCATATTTGGGACTTCAAAATTCTTCTTTTTCGTACTGTATTTGCAAGACCTACATGTTATACAAGCAAAAAATTATTTTACTTCCTTGCCCCATAGATCTCTATCCTTATTAAGGCCTAATCTCTTTCTTTTAAATTCACTGGGTGCCAGTATGGATTTCAAATTCTTTGTTTTTCTGTATACCATTTTTGGATATAGTGGGAGTTTATCTCCTAATATTGTATCATTCTGTACAATGTGCCAATGCTTTTTCAAAATCTTCCGTATTAAATTGTGATTATCACTGTATTCCGTTATGAATGGCACATTGGAATCTTCTATTTGAGGATTCTTAATTTTATAATTAAGAAGTAAATCCCTGTCCGTATTCCTCGCTCTTGTTACTGCTTTTTTAACATTTTCTTCCTTGTACCCTCTATTTTTAAATGTGTCTTCTAAGAGTTTAATTTGATCTTCAAAGTCTTTAATTTTAGTACAATTTTTCCTAATTCTGAGGCTTTGCCCTACCGGTATGTTACTTTTCCATTTTGAATGATGGCAACTGGTTGCATGTATATAATTATTTGCATCTGTAGATTTAAAGTGTGTCTTTGTGACAAGTCTATCAGTATCTACTAATATATCCAGATCTAGGAATGTAATACTTTCCTTACTAATTTGGTATGTGAATGTTAATCCTCTATCATTATTATTCATTATCCCAAAAAATTCCTTCAAATCTTCTTCGCTACCCCTCCAAATAATGAGGATATCGTCAATGTATCTTTTGAAAAGCACGAGATTCGTTCCGTCAATTTGCAGAAAATATTTGCTATCAAAAGAGAAATAATTATGCTCGAGGATAAAGCGTATACAATCTATTAGAAACTATTTTTGTTCCTTCGGCACCTCTTTATCTTTTTTCAGGAAACTCTCTATGGCTTCTAACCCAAAATTATGTTTAATGTTAGTGTACAATGACATAATGTCACAGGTAGCCAGCAAATAATCATTTTTCCATTCAACATCTTTTAGATGTCTCAAAACACTAGTTGTATCTTTTAAATAGGAATCCAGTTTAACAACATATTTCTGCAAAAACTTATCTACGTACTCTGATAAGTTAGCTGTAAGGGAACCTATCCCCGAGACTATTGGCCTACCTGGGGGGTTAATCAGGCTCTTATGCACTTTTGGTAAAAAGTAGAAGATAGGTATTTTGGGGAATTGTTGCATAATGTATAAATATTCATTTTCATTTAAAATTCCTTTTTCCTTCCCTTTATCTAATATCTTCTTTAATTTTATCAAATATCTATTTGTTGGATCTAATTCCAGTTTTTTATATGTTTTCTTATCATTTAACAATCGCTCTGCTTCTAATATATACTTCTCAGTATCCATTATTACCACGCCTCCGCCCTTGTCTGCCATTTTTATGGTTATATCCTCGTTACTTTGAAGTTCTTTTAATGTCTGTCTTTCTTTTTTAGTTAAATTTCTTTTGGACCCCTCTTGTATACAATTGCTCTTTTTTAAGTCTGCTAAAACCACTTTCTCAAACGTTTCTAAATTACTTCCCTTATCATTTTTGGGGTAAAATTTCAATTTTAATTTTAAAGTGGTATGTTCATAATTATCTTCATTCTTTACAGTATCTGTTTTCACATATCTCTTTTTAAGGTTAAATTTCTTACGAATTTCCTTATGCTAATGTGAGTCTCAAACTTATTTAAGGGTTTGGATGGGGCGAAAGACAGGCCCATTTTAAGGATCGTTTCCTCTTCTTTACTTAATACTTTTTTGCTTAGATTAAAAATACCCTTTTCACTACTCTTTATCTCTGTCTTTTTGGTTCCATTTTTTCGCCTTCCTCCTCTGACTCCTCTATTTGTCTTTTTCCTGCTCTTTGTCCTCTCGCTTCTTTTTCCTGTCCTTTTACATTTTTTAAAGATGGTCCTTCTCTTGGGGGGCTCTGGCCTAAAAAAGCTAGTTCTGCCTTAGACAATTGTATTTGTTTTTCATTCTCTAACGGTGCAAATTTATTCTGGACAGGGATTGTCCAATGTTTATTTTCCCACCTTCTATCCTCTTTACCCTTTTGTTGATAGTTTCTATCTTGATATGTATTATCTCTGTCATTCTTTTTGGAATCACCTGTATTTCGAAATGTATTTTCTTTCTGTTGGTATGTGCCCTCATTAACATTCCTTCTAAATTCACCTCCATATCTATAGTTATTACTATTCTGTTTCCAATTCCCATTATAATAGTATCTTCTATTATTTTGATAGTAACCTCTATCTTGATTAAAACCTCCATACTGTCTAAAATTTCTGCCTTGGTTATAGTAGCCTCTATTGGAGTTCCTATTACCATTGAACTGATTTTGGTAATTACCATACCACTCCTCCCTTTGATTATAAGGTCTACTCTCGGGATAATATCTTCTATCGTTATGTTCCTGAACTCTTTCTCCCTTCTTAGTGTCTAGATTACTTATTCCTTTTGTTTCTAAATCCTCAGGTTGTATATTTGAGGCTTCATTTATATCTCTTTCAAATTTCTTATATTTTATTGTTAGAATTTCTTTCTTTGCATTATCCAGCCTCTCAATCACTATTTTTTGTTTCTCTTTTAATGTTTGGTCCTCTTTAACAACCTCAAGTTTTTCCTTAATTTCTAAGATTTTATTATCAATTTGTTCCAGGCTCTCATTTCTTGATTTTTTGATAATCCCTATTAGTTTTTTTGATGCTTAATTTAAAACATCATCCCATTCATCTTGTAAGGTCTTACTTAATTCAAAAGTACATTTCTTTTTCAATTTTAGACCTCTAGGTATAATGTTCTGGTCTAAATAACGTTCCAAAAAGATTAGCTCCATTTTCTGTCTCAATTCTTTATTTAGAACTTTTTCTAAATCACCTACCCATTTTAGCATATCTGCTTTATTAACCTCTTCAATTGGTTTCTGAAATTCTTTATTTGAAAGTTCTGAGAGCAATTTATCTCTATATGTGAAAATATCCTTTTTTACACCCTGGCTGTTATCACACTTTGGAAGAGAAAAAAAGGGACCATTTTAATATGATTGTGTGTGTGAAGCGCTAAGGTTAGTCCCACTTAGCCAATCTACGATAACTGTATAACATGTAGGTCCTGCAAATACAGTACGAAAAAGAAGAGTTTTGAAGTCCCAAATATGAATAATTTAATAAGCACATAGGTAAAGGTTATAGGTATGAATATGGTTTTGTAAGAATGTTTATCTTAAGTAAGTGTGAATTAAATATCATTTTTAAGAAGTATTGATGAATGGTTTATACGTATATAATTTTAAAATAAGTTAAATAAATTAAATTTAGAATTTTAGATTTTCTCCTCATGACCCTGTAATATATTGTTTATATTCTTTATGGCAAAAGTTTGAGTTTCAATTAGAATCGCATCCTATACTAGAAAAGGCTCAGTAAGAGATAATGAAAGGCATAAGAAGGCAAAAGAAGAACATGAGGATCCCACTAAAACATAAATGTACGGGTTTAACCAGAAAGGAAGTAGCAAATCCAAATTATCTACCGGAAGCAGCCATGTATTTAAGGAGCAGGTGTGGAGGACACAGTATCTTGAAAAAACAAAATTTATGCTTACCTGATAAATTTCTTTCTCTTGTGGTGTATCCAGTCCACGGGTTCATCCATTACCTGTGGGATATTCTCCTTCCCAACAGGAAGTTGCAAGAGGACACCCACAGCAGAGCTGTCTATATAGCTCCTCCCCTAACCCCCACCTCCAGTCATTCGACCGAAGACAAGTAAGAAAAAGGAGAAACTATAGGGTGCAGTGGTGACTGTAATTTTAAATATAAAAACACCTGCCTTAAAGTGACAGGGCGGGCCGTGGACTGGATACACCACAAGAGAAAGAAATTTATCAGGTAAGCATAAATTTTGTTTTCTCTTGTAAGGTGTATCCAGTCCACGGGTTCATCCATTACTTGTGGGATACCAATACCAAAGCTTTAGGACACGGATGAAGGGAGGGACAAGGCAGGAACTTAAATGGAAGGCACCACTGCCTGTAAGACCTTTCTCCCAAAAATAGCCTCCGAGGAAGCAAAAGTATCAAATTTGTAGAATTTAGAAAAAGTATGAAGTAAAGACCAAGTCGCCGCCTTACAAATCTGATCAACAGAGGCCTCATGTTTAAAAGCCCATGTGGAAGCTACCGTTCTAGTAGAATGAGCTGTAATTCTTTCAGGAGGCTGCTGGCCAGCAGTCTCATGAGCGAAACGGATTATGCTTCTCAGCCAAAAAGAAAGAGAAGTTGCCGAAGCCTTTTGGCCTCTCCTCTTTCCAGAATATACAACAAACAATGCAGATGTTTGACGAAAATACTTAGTAGCTTGCAAATAAAATTTTAAAGCACGAACCACGTCAAGATTGTGTAACAGACGTTCCTTCTTTGAAGAAGGATTAGGACACAGTGACGGAACAACAATTTCCTGATTGATATTCTTATTAGATACCACCTTAGGAAGAAACCCAGGTTTGGTACGCAAAACTACCTTATCTGCATGGAAGATCAGATAAGGGGAATCACACTGTAAGGCAGATAACTCTGAAACTCTTCGAGCCGAAGAGATAGCTACTAGGAACATAACTTTCCAAGATAAAAGCTTGATATCTATGGAATGCAAAGGTTCAAACGGAACCCCTTGAATAACTTTAAGAACTAAATTTAAACTCCATGGCGGAGCAACAGGTTTAAACACAGGCCATGATTCTAACCAAAGCCTGACAAAACGCCGGAACGTCTGGAACATCAGCCAGACGCTTGTGCAAAAGAATAGACAGAGCAGAAATCTGTCCCTTTAAGGAACTAGCCAATAATCCCTTTTCCAATCCTTCTTGGAGAAAAGATAATATCCTAGGAATCCTGACCTTACTCCATGAGTAACCCTTGGATTCACACCAATGAAGATATTTACACCATATCTTATGATAGATTTTCCTGGTGACAGGCTTTCGAGCCTGAATCAAGGTATCAATGACCGACTCGGAGAAACCACGTTTTGATAAAATCAAGCGTTCAATCTCCAAGCAGTCAGACACAGAGAAATTAGATTTGGATGTTTGAATTGACCTTGGAGTAGAAGATCCTGCCTCTGCGGCAGAGTCCATGGTGGAAAGGATGACATCTCCACCAGATCTGCATACCAAGTCCTGCGTGGCCACGCAGGTGCTATCAAAATCACCGAAGCTCTCTCCTGCTTGATCTTGGCAATCAGACGAGGGAGGAGAGGAAATCGTGGGAACACATAAGCCAGGCTGAAGGACCAGGGCACTGTTAGAACATCTATCAGCATTGCCTGGGGATCCCTTGACCTGGACCCGTAACGAAGAAGCTTGGCGTTCTGACGAGACGCCCTCAGATCCAGTTCTGGTTTGCCCCATAGTTGAATAGGCTGGGCAAATACCTCCGGATGGAGCTCCCCCTCCCCCGGATGAAAAGTCTGCTGACTTAGAAAGTCCGCCTCCCAGTTCTCTACTCCTGGGATATGGATAGCTGAGAGATGGCAAGAGTGAACCTCTGCCCAAAGAATTATCTTGGAAACCTCCATCATTGCCAGGGGACTCATTGTTCCCCCCTGATGGTTGATATAGGCTACAGTCGTGATATTGTCCGACTGAAATCTGATGAATCTGACCGCAGCTAGTTGAGGCCAAGCCTGAAGAGCATTGAATACCGCTCTTAGCTCCAGAATGTTTATCGGAAGGAGGGCCTCCTCCTGAGTCCACGAACCCTGAGCCTTCAGGGAATTCCAGACTGTGCCCCAGCCCAGAAGGCTGGCATCTGTCATCACTATAGTCCACTCTGGCCTGCGGAAACTCATTCCCCTGGACAGATGGACCTGAGATAACCACCAGAGAAGAGAATCCCTGGTCTCTTGATCCAGATTTAACAGAGGAGACAAATCTGTGTAGTCCCCATCCCACTGATTGAGCATGCAAAGTTGCAGTGGTCTGAGATGTAGGCGGGCAAACGGAACTATGTCCATTGCCGCTACCATCAGGCCGATCATTTCCATATACTGAGCCACTTGCGGGCCGATAAGTGGAATGAAGAGCACGGCAAAAAGTTAGAAGCTTTGATATCCTGACCTCTGTCAGAAAATGTTTCATTTCTACTGAATCTATCAGAGTTCCTAGGAAGGAAACTCTTGTGAAAGGGGAGAGTGAACTCTTTTCTCTGTTCACCTTCCACCCGTGAGACCTCAGAAAGGCCAGAACAATGTCTGTATGGGACTTGGCGATTTGAAAAGTCGACGCCTGGATCAGGATGTCGTCTAGGTAAGGAGCCACCGATATGCCCCGCGGCCTTAGAACCGCCAGTAGAGACCCTAGAACCTTCGTAAAGATTCTTGGCGCTGTGGCTAATCCGAAGGGAAGAGCCACAAACTGGTAATGCCTGTCTAGGAAGGCGAACCTGAGGAACTGATGATGATCTCTGTGAATCGGAATGTGGAGATAAGCATCCTTTAAGTCCACGGTAGTCATATATTGACCCTCCTGGATTATAGGGAGGATGGTTCGGATTGTCTCCATCTTGAAAGATGGGACCTTGAGAAATTTGTTTAGGATCTTGAGATCCAAGATTGGTCTGAACGTTCCCTCTTTTTTGGGAACTATAAACAGGTTTGAATAGAAACCCTGCCCCTGTTCCTACCTTGGAACTGGGTGGATCCCTCCCATAACCAGTAGGTCTTGAATGCAACGTAAGAATGCCTCTCTCTTTATCTGATTTGCAGATAGTTGTGAGAGGTGAAATCTCCCCTTTGGAGATGAACCTTTGAATTCCAGAAGATATCCCTGGGAAACAATCTTCAATGCCCAGAGATCCTGGATGTCTCTTGCCCAAGCCTGAGCGAAGAGAGAAAGTCTGCCCCCTACTAGATCCGGTCCCGGATCAGGGGCTACTCCTTCATGCTGTCTTAGAGGCAGCAGCAGGTTTTTTGGCCTGCTTCCGCTTGTTCCAAGCCTGGTTAGGTCTCCAGACTGGTTTGGACTGGGCGAAATTTCCCTCTTGTTTTGCATTAGAGGAAGCTGAAGCTGCGCCACTCTTGAAGTTTCGAAAGGAACTAAAATGATCCTGTTTGGTCCTTAACTTATTGGACCTATCCTGAGGAAGGGCGTGACCTTTTCCTCCAGTAATATCAGAAATGATCTCCTTCAGACCAGGCCCGAATAGGGTCTGTCCCTTGAAGGGGATGTTAAGAAGCTTAGACTTTGAAGTAACGTCTGCTGACCAGGACTTAAGCCATAGCGCCCTACGCGCCAGAATGACAAAACCTGAATTCTTAGCCGTTAGCTTGGTCAAATGAAAAACGGCGTCAGAGATAAAGGAATTAGCTAACTTAAGAGCTTTAATCCTGTCTAAAATCTCATCTAACGGGGTCTCCACTTGTAGAGCCTCCTCAAGAGACTCGAACCAAAAAGCAGCTGCAGCAGTGACTGGGGCAATGCATGCAAGAGGCTGGAGAATAAAACCTTGATGTATAAAAAATTTCTTAAGGAGACCCTCCAATTTTTTATCCATAGGATCTATAAAAGCACAACTGTCCTCGACATGGGATGGTTGTGCGCTTAGCTAGGGTAGAGACTGCTCCCTCCACCTTAGGGACCCGAGACCCGTATGGCGGCATCTATGGGGAACATCTTTTTAAAAGCAGGAGGGGGAGAGAACGACACACCTGGTCTATCCCATTCCTTAGTAATAATTTCCGAAAACCTCTTAGGGACTGGAAAAACATCAGTGTAAACAGGCACTGCAAAGTATTTGTCCATCTTACACAATTTCTCTGGAACTACAATGGGTTCACAGTCATCCAGAGTCGCTAAAACCTCCCTAAGCAATAGGCGGAGGTGTTCGAGCTTAAATTTAAACGCTGTCATTTTAGAGTCAGACTGAAGCAACGCCTTCCCTGAATCTGAAATGTCACCCACAGATAGAAGCTCTCCTGCCTCGTCTTCTGAGTATTGTGAGGGTATATCGGACACAGGTATTAAAGCGTCAGAAAGCTCTGTATTTGTTCTAGCCCCAGAGCTGTCTCGCTTTCCTTGTAACCCTGGCAGTTTGGACAATACCTCTGAAAGGGTAGCATTCATAACTGCCGCCATGTCCTGTAAGGTAAAAGAATTAGACGTGCTAGATGTAGTTGGCGTCACTTGAGCGGGAGTTATAGGTTCTGACACATGGGGAGAGCTAGATGGCATAATCTCCCTTTTTTCAGTCAGAGAATCCTCTGGAGATAAATCTTTAAGCGCCATAATATGGTCTTTATAGTTTATAGAAATTTCAGTACATTTGGTACACATTCTAAGAGGGGGTTCCACAATGGCTTCCAAACATATTGAACAAGGAGTTTCCTCTATGTCAGACATGTTTAACAGACTAGTAATGAGACAAGCAAGCTTGGAAAACACTTTAATAAATGTGAAAACAGCAATTAAATAAAAACGTTACTGTGCCTTTAAGAGAAAACAACTAGCACTTAAACTGCAAAACAGTGTAAAAATATAGTGAAGTCTTTGAAATTTTTACAGTGTGTGTAAGGGACTAAAGCAACATTGCACCCACTTGCAAATGGTTGATGATTAACCCTTTAGGCCCCAAACCGGATTCAAAAAACGTTAACCACCATTAAAATACAGTTAAACACCCTGCCACAGCTCTGCTGAGGCTCCTACCTGCCCTCAAATACGATTTAGGGAAGAAATAAACCCTCTATAGAGGTCCTCAGATGCCAGAGGACTCCTCTAGGGAAGCTGGATGTCTCAGTCTGAAGGAAACTGCGCATCTAGAGTGCGAAAATAGGCTCCTCCCACCATGTACTGGATGCCAGAGGGGCCTTAAGAAAATACTCCTAGGAGTATCTGACTAGCCATGTGGAAAACTAGGCCCCAAATAAAGACTTATCTCCCTCAGAGAAAAAACGTCCTATTTATGAAACATGTAAACGTTTTGTCACTAAGTAATATGAGTATTAACATGAGTATTACCCTGTTTTGTAAGCATGATCCCAGTCGCTGTTAAATCACTGCATCAGGCTTACCTCAAATACACAAGGCTCTGTCAGCATTTTCTAGAACTTATCATCTCTCTAGAAAAAAAAATACTGAACATACCTCAAAGCAGGTAATCTGCAGACCGTTCCCCCAACTGAAGTTTTCCCATACTCTTCAGTTATGTGTGAGAACAGCAATGGACCTTAGTTACAAACCGCTAAGTTCATCAACCTCCAGGCAGAATTCGTCTTCTAATTTCTGCCTGAGAGAAAAACAGTACAACGCTGGTACCGTTTAAAAATAACAAACTTTTGATTGAAGGTAAAACTACACTAAGTCACCACATATCTCTTGATACGAGAGCTGCAAGAGAATGACTGGGGTGGGGGTTAGGGGAGGAGCTATATAGACGGCTCTGCTGTGGGTGTCCTCTTGCAGTTTCCTGTTGGGAAGGAGAATATCCCACAAGTAATGGATGAACCCGTGGACTGGATACACCTTACAAGAGAAAGCCCCGTTTGAAAGGGGCAAAACGTGTAGAAGGGCTGTGCTAAAGAAAATAACCTGCATCAGAGGAAAGAAACATCAAAGCCCGGACAAGCTATATCTCTGCGTACGAAGTACTAAAGTGTAGAGGTTGCGGATAGAGGGCGGCCAAAAAGAAAAAATCCAACTCGTAATACTTGCGCAAGTATTATACAAACATCTACAAGTCTTTACTTTAGAGCTGATCGAGACCGGTGACGTCAGACGCAAGGCTAGCAGCGTTAGGACTTCCCGGCAGAGTACTAACTGGAAGAGTCGGAGGTACTGCAGGTGAGAGCGATATACACAGAAGCCAGCTCATACACCTTGGCGGTAAGACTTACTTTAGTGAAGCTAAAAAGCTATTTGGATCCAATATGCATGTAATCTGAACTCTCTCGACAGCATTGCCTTTGAGACTGTGATAAGTAAAATCTGAATGCAAACTTAATGCACACTTGTTTGCGATACCACAAAAAAACACATTGTACGGAGATTTTGTAAAAAGATGCCTGAATAAGGAGCAGCGTTTTGTGTTTCTTATATATATATATATATATATATATATATATATATATATATATATATATATATATATATATATACACACAATAAAACGAAACATAAAGAAAATATAAGGAAATCAACCCAAATACTTAAAAATACAGTTTGCAATTTAGAGCTACAACTTGCCACTTTTGTCATTTGGTTATTTTGATTCAAAAAGGACACTTTATACAAATAACTGTTTTGAGCATCTGACGTGTAACAATCAGATTGTATTCAATTAAATTAATGGCTGTTTTTTAAAAGACTGTTTGAGGGTCAATCGGAGCTGTATTTTATCCTAGGATATATCAAATTGTTTTTTAAAAATAGTTTATATATGTTTTATATTTTCTGATGAATTTTTTACATTGATGATTTTGATGGATGAATGTTTTGGATGAGGTAGTTTGAATGAAAATTGTTTATTGTATATTTTAAGATCGTGCTAAATTTAAGAATAAATCGGTTATCATTTACTTGAAAGTGGAGTTTTTAATCATCAAGAATAAAATAGTTATTACTCATTTCATAGTGAAGTGTTTTCATTCACTAAGAAAATTATTTGCATTTGATTATCAGTGGTCCCCTTAGAATTAAGGGTCTATCTATATACATTTATATTTATATTTTAGTTTGAGAATTATCCCCCACAGCTTTTAGCGCCATCTACAAACTATTTTTAAAGGATGTTAGGTGTAAACATAAAATGTGTTTCCCCATAGGAATCAATGGGGTTGCGTTACTGAGTTATACACTGTTTTTTTGCAGGTGTTAGACTTTTTTCTCAGCCGGCTCTCCCCGTTGATTCCTATGGGGAAATCGTGCACGAGCACGTTACACCAGCTCACCGCTGACTTAAGCAGCGCTGGTATTGAAGTGAAGTGTGGAGCAAAATTTTGCTCTACGCTCACTTTTTGTCTTTTAACGCCGGGTTTGTAAAAACTCGTAATACCAGCGCTGCAGGAAAGTGAGCGGTGAGAATAACGTGCAAGTTAATACCTCACCCCTGTTACCGCAAAACTCGTAATCTATGCGTATGTTTTCTAATACCAGTATGAGTTGGCGTCTCACTCTAGTAGTGCCATCTCTTACAGGTCTTAGTTTATTTAAGTATATAGTTGATCTGGATAATTTAGTACATTTGTTCTGTTATTTATTTCCATATAAAGTATAGATATAAAGTTTTGTGACTTTTTTAAAACTGCTCAATTATTGTTCACATTCTGGTCTCACTCCTGTGTATGGAGACTTTTGAGATTAATAGCTCATCTAACTACAACATGTGGTTATTGGTGCTTTTTGAGAATTTGAGATACTTTTCATCCCATGAAAATGCAGTCTATCAGGATATAGCTTATGTCAGTAATACATTTTAAAAGGTTTTGAACTCTCAAATTATCATTCTTTATGAAGAACCTTGGCAGCTTCAGGGATGTTTGTTGATGAAAGGCTCTTTAGCAACTACACATGAGTGTCTATGAGGTCATCATCACAGGGTCTAGTGATGTAATAATGCTCTGAGCATATAAATTCAATAGTTCAGTGTTTCCTTACATCAGTAGCCAGAGAATCTTAAGAGATTGAGATAATCCAGCAATTTTCAAGTGAGAGGACAACAGTTAGAGACCAGTAAAACGGCATCAGCCAGTGTCCACTAAGAAGCAGAGTCAGTGTCTATAGAGAGGTAAATATCAGCATCCATTGATAGGTGAAGTTTTTAGAAAAAGGCTAAAGGTCTAATCTATATCTAACATTGTTTTGCAGTTTGCCAGTCCTGACCAGTACTGCTGAATAATGAACTACCAGTTCATCTGCGTTGTCTACTTTCTTCTGTGGTCTGAGCTCTATGCCAGACCACTCCCTGCAAGCTGGAGTGGAGAGTCAGTTGAGGTCACCAACAGCGTTGATCTTCTAGAGAACCTGCGGGAGAAGCGTTCCATAGTAGGAGATATTCTGAAAGGAGCAGCGAAGAAAGCAGCAAAAGCGGCAGCAAAGAAAGCAGCACAATTGGCGGCCAAAAAAGCAGGCGACTGGGCGAAAAAGAAAGCAGGAGAGGTTATCAAGGGAAAGTCCAAGGAATCGAGTAAAGACTCAGATGAGGCTGTTCCCACAATTGATTCTAATCAATAAAAATATAACCTTAAAAAATGATGGATTAGGACTGGTCTGTTTATACAAAATATGAGGTTTTCCTTAGTGTTAGTTATATATAGTCGTGTATGTGTCTGTGTCTCTCTGGTAGGTGCTTTTATCAGTGTTTTCTTTGTATGTGTTGTACATGGCAACAAAAGGCTGTAAATAGGTTATATGTACAGCGGGGCTTGTGGGGTGTGTAAGCAGCAAATGGTATAAAATAGTTTTAATTCTGCTAATATGTATCTACAACATCACACATACTTTAAAAAAAAACTAGTTCACTGGGACGTCTCCCAAATGAAAATGAGGTATAAGTAAAAATTCATGCGCATGAAACAAAGTCACAATATAAAAAAGTCTCCAAGATACAAAGTGATAAATGTGCAAGAGTACAAATATTGCAGTGGGCAGATATTATCCTTCAAATCTGGAGGATGAGTGTGGTGATTAGTATACAGTATTTT
Source organism: Bombina bombina (assembly GCF_027579735.1). NCBI lineage: Eukaryota > Metazoa > Chordata > Amphibia > Anura > Bombinatoridae > Bombina > Bombina bombina. The sequence goes on along the minus strand of NC_069505.1, from coordinate 488,456,855 downwards.
TCCTTAGATCCACAGTCCTGTTTGGGTTTAAGAAAGGTGGTTAGCTACTTTTGTGTTCCTTCTCCTCCTTATCATTCTTTTTGAAGAACCTTGGCAGCATCAGGGATGTTTGTTGATGAAAAGCTCTTTAGCAACTACACATGAGTGTCTATGAGGTCATCATCACAGGGTCTAGTGATGTAATAATGCTCTAAGTATACAAATTCAATAGTTCAGTGTTTCCTTACATCAGTAGCCAGAGAATCTTAAGAGATTGAGATAATCCAGCAATTTTCAAGTGAGAGGACAACAGCTAGAGTCCAGTAAAACGGCATCAGCCAGTGTCCACTAAGAAGCAAAGAGTCAGTGTCTATAGAGAGGTAAATATCAGCATCCATTGACAGGTGAAGTTTTTAGAAAAAGGCTATAGGTCTAATCTATATATAATATTGTTTTGCAGTTTGCCAGTCTTGCTGAATAATGAACTACCAGTTCATCTGCGTTGTCTACTTTCTTCTGTGGTCTGAGCTCTATGCCAGACCACTCCCTGCAAGCTGGAGTGGAGAGTCAGTTGAGGTCACCAACAGCGTTGATCTTCTAGAGAACCTGCGGGAGAAGCGTTCCATAGTAGGAGATATTCTGAAAGGAGCAGCGAAGAAAGCAGCAAAAGCGGCAGCAAAGAAAGCAGCACAATTGGCGGCCAAAAAAGCAGGCGACTGGGCGAAAAAGAAAGCAGGAGAGGTTATCAAGGGAAAGTCCAAGGACTCGAGTAAAGACTCAGATGAGGCTGTTCCCTAAGACACTAATAAATAGTGATATAAAACCTAAAGATGGCTAAAGGAGTGGTCTGTTTATACAAAATATGAGGTTTTCCTTAGTGTTAGTTATATATAGTTGTGTATGTGTCTGTGTCTCTCTGGTAGGTGCTTATATCAGTGTTTTTTTTTCTATGTGTTGTACATGGCAACAAAAGGCTGTAAATAGGTTATACGTACAGCGGGGCTTGTGGGGTGTGTAAGCAACAAATGGTAGTTTTAATTCTGCTAATATGTATCTACAACATTACACATACTTTAAACAAACTTTCTTCTGTGGTCTGAGCTCTATGCCAGACCACTCCCTGCAAACTGGAGTGGAGAGTCAGTTGAGGTCACCAACAGCGTTGATCTGCTAGAGACCTTGCGGGAGAAGCGTTCCATAGTAGGAAATATTCTGATAGGAGTCGGAAAGAAAGCAGCAAAAGCAGCAGCAAATAAAGCGGCACAATTGGTGGCCAAAAAAGCAGCCCAATTGGTGAAAAAGAAAGCAGGAGAGGTTATCAAGGGAAAGTCCAAGGATTCAAGTAAAGACTCAGATGAGGTTGTTCCCTAAGACACTAATAAATAGTGATATAAAACTTAAAGATGGATAAAGTAATGGTCTGTTTATACAAAATATGATGTTTTCCTTAGTATTAGTTATATATAGGTAAATAAAACTACTAGGATAGGGCACAGGCGTAAATAGGGCAAAAAGTCCAATAAAGACTGGTGCTTTAAGTAATATAATTTATAAGTACTATTTTTCAACATTTACTATTAGCTATATATAGTTGTTATGTGTCTGTGTCTCTATGGTAGGTGCGTTTTTGTTTGTATGTGTTGTACATAGCAACTAAAGGCTGTAATAGGTTATATGTACTGCAGGGCGTGTGGGGTGTGTAAGTGTAAACTCACAAATAAAAGTGTTAATATTTGTGTATAGAATTCAAGTGTAACAACGCTGATAAAGTGCTTCATGATATATTTATAATTCATCCTTATATCACTACTGCAACTTTTATAAACCACTGAAAGTTTGACCAGACAGGTATGGGTGAAAACAGAATTTATGCTTACCTGATAAATTACTTTCTCCAACGGTGTGTCCGGTCCACGGCGTCATCCTTACTTGTGGGATATTCTCTTCCCCAACAGGAAATGGCAAAGAGTCCCAGCAAAGCTGGTCACATGATCCCTCCTAGGCTCCGCCCACCCCAGTCATTCGACCGACGGACAGGAGGAAATATATATAGGAGAAATCATATGATACCGTGGTGACTGTAGTTAGAGAAAATAATTCATCAGACCTGATTAAAAAAACCAGGGCGGGCCGTGGACCGGACACACCGTTGGAGAAAGTAATTTATCAGGTAAGCATAAATTCTGTTTTCTCCAACATAGGTGTGTCCGGTCCACGGCGTCATCCTTACTTGTGGGAACCAATACCAAAGCTTTAGGACACGGATGAAGGGAGGGAGCAAATCAGGTCACCTAAACGGAAGGCACCACAGCTTGCAAAACCTTTCTCCCAAAAATAGCCTCCGAAGAAGCAAAAGTATCAAATTTGTAAAATTTGGCAAAAGTGTGCAGTGAAGACCAAGTCGCTGCCTTACATATCTGGTCAACAGAAGCCTCGTTCTTGAAGGCCCATGTGGAAGCCACAGCCCTAGTGGAGTGAGCTGTGATTCTTTCAGGAGGCTGCCGTCCGGCAGTCTCATAAGCCAATCGGATAATGCTTTTAAGCCAAAAGGAAAGAGAGGTAGAAGTCGCTTCTTGACCTCTCCTTTTACCAGAATAAACAACAAACAAGGAAGATGTTTGTCTGAAATCTTTAGTAGCCTCTAAATAGAATTTTAGAGCACGGACTACGTCCAAATTGTGTAACAAACGTTCCTTCTTTGAAACTGGATTCGGACACAAAGAAGGTACAACTATCTCCTGGTTAATATTTTTGTTGGAAACAACTTTCGGAAGAAAACCAGGCTTAGTACGCAAAACCACCTTATCTGCATGGAACACCAGGTAGGGCGGAGAACACTGCAGAGCAGATAACTCTGAAACTCTTCTAGCAGAAGAAATTGCAACCAAAAACAAAACTTTCCAAGATAATAACTTAATATCTACGGAATGTAAGGGTTCAAACGGAACCCCTTGAAGAACTGAAAGAACTAGATTTAGACTCCAGGGAGGAATCAAAGGTCTGTAAACAGGCTTGATTCTAACCAGAGCCTGAACAAATGCTTGAACATCTGGCACAGCTGCCAGCCTTTTGTGAAGTAAAACAGATAAAGCAGAGATCTGTCCCTTCAGAGAACTTGCAGATAATCCTTTCTCCAAACCTTCTTGTAGAAAGGATAGAATCTTAGGAATTTTTATCTTGTTCCATGGGAATCCTTTAGATTCACACCAACAGATATATTTTTTCCATATTTTATGGTAAATTTTTCTAGTTACAGGCTTTCTAGCCTGAATCAGAGTATCTATTACAGAATCTGAAAACCCACGCTTTGATAAAATCAAGCGTTCAATCTCCAAGCCGTCAGTTGGAGGGAAACCAGATTCGGATGTTCGAATGGACCTTGAACAAGAAGGTCCTGTCTCAAAGGTAGCTTCCATGGTGGAGCCGATGACATATTCACCAGGTCTGCATACCAAGTCCTGCGTGGCCACGCAGGAGCTATCAAGATCACCGAAGCCCTCTCCTGATTGATCCTGGCTACCAGCCTGGGAATGAGAGGAAACGGTGGGAATACATAAGCTAGGTTGAAGGTCCAAGGTGCTACTAGTGCATCTACTAGAGTCGCCTTGGGATCCCTGGATCTGGACCCGTAGCAAGGAACCTTGAAATTCTGACGAGACGCCATCAGATCCATGTCTGGAATGCCCCATAATTGAGTTATTTGGGCAAAGATTTCCGGATGGAGTTCCCACTCCCCCGGATGGAATGTCTGACGACTCAGAAAATCCGCTTCCCAATTTTCCACTCCTGGGATGGGGATTGCAGACAAGTGGCAGGAGTGATCCTCCGCCCATTGAATTATTTTGGTCACTTCTTCCATCGCCAGGGAACTCCTTGTTCCCCCCTGATGATTGATATATGCAACAGTCGTCATGTTGTCTGATTGAAACCTTATGAATTTGGCCTTTGCTAGTTGAGGCCAAGCTTTGAGAGCATTGAATATCGCTCTCAGTTCCAGAATGTTTATCGGGAGAAGAGATTCTTCCCGAGACCATAGACCCTGAGCTTTCAGGGGTTCCCAGACCGCAGCCCCAGCCCACCAGACTGGCGTCGGTCGTGACAATGACCCACTCTGGTCTGCGGAAGCTCATTCCCTGTGACAGATTGTCCAGGGTCAGCCACCAACGGAGTGAATCTCTGGTCTTTTGATCTACTTGAATCGTCGGAGACAAGTCTGTATAATCCCCATTCCACTGTCTGAGCATGCACAGTTGTAATGGTCTTAGATGAATTCGTGCAAAAGGAACTATGTCCATTGCTGCAACCATCAATCCTATTACTTCCATGCACTGCGCTATGGAAGGACGAAGAACAGAATGAAGTACTTGACAAGAGCTTAGAATTTTTGATTTTCTGACCTCTGTCAGAAAAATCCTCATTTCTAAGGAATCTATTATTGTTCCCAAGAAGGGAACTCTTGTTGACAGGGACAGAGAACTTTTTTCTTTGTTCACCTTCCATCCGTGAGATCTGAGAAAGGCTAGGACGATGTCCGTATGAGCCTTTGCTTTTGACAGAGATGACGCTTGAATCAGGATGTCGTCCAAGTAAGGTACTACTGCAATGCCCCTTGGTCTTAGAACCGCTAGAAGGGACCCTAGTACCTTTGTGAAAATCCTTGGAGCAGTGGCTAATCCGAATGGAAGTGCCACAAACTGGTAATGCTTGTCCAGAAAAGCGAACCTTAGGAACTGATGATGTTCCTTGTGGATAGGAATATGTAGGTACGCATCCTTTAAATCCACGGTAGTCATAAATTGATTTTCCTGGATAGTAGGTAGGATCGTTCGAATAGTTTCCATTTTGAACGATGGAACCTTGAGAAATTTGTTTAGGATCTTGAGATCCAAAATTGGTCTGAATGTTCCCTCTTTTTTGGGAACTATGAACAGGTTGGAATAAAAACCCATCCCTTGTTCTCTTATTGGAACTGGATGAATCACTCCCATCTTTAACAGGTCTTCTACACAATGTAAGAATGCCTGTCTTTTTATTTGGTTTGAAGATAATTGAGACCTGTGGAACCTTCCCCTTGGGGGTAGTTCCTTGAATTCCAGGAGATAACCTTGAGAAACTATTTCTAGCGCCCAAGGATCCTGAACATCTCTTGCCCAAGCCTGAGCAAAGAGAGAAAGTCTGCCCCCCACCAGATCCGGTCCCGGATCGGGGGCCATCCCTTCATGCTGTTTTGGTAGCAGTGGTAGGCTTCTTGGCCTGTTTACCCTTGTTCCAGCCTTGCATTGGTCTCCAGGCTGGTTTGGGTTGTGAAGTATTACCCTCTTGCTTAGAGGATGTAGAATTAGAGGCTGGTCCGTTTCTGCGAAAGGGACGAAAATTAGGCTTATTTTTAGCCTTAAAAGACCTATCCTGTGGGAGGGCGTGGCACTTTCCCCCAGTGATGTCTGAAATAATCTCTTTCAAATCAGGTCCAAATAATGTTTTACCCTTGAAAGGGATGTTAAGCAATTTTGTCTTGGAAGACACATCCGCTGACCAAGACTTTAGCCAAAGCGCTCTGCGCGCCACGATAGCAAACCCTGAATTTTTCGCCGCTAATCTAGCTAATTGCAAAGCGGCATCTAAAATAAAAGAGTTAGCCAATTTAAGTGCTTGAACTCTGTCCATAACCTCCTCATACGAAGATTCTTTATTGAGCGACTTTTCTAGTTCCTCGAACCAGAAACACGCTGCCGTAGTGACCGGAACAATGCATGAAATTGGTTGTAGAAGGTAACCTTGCTGAACAAAAATCTTTTTAAGCAAACCCTCTAATTTTTTATCCATAGGATCTTTGAAAGCACAACTATCTTCGATAGGAATAGTAGTGCGTTTGTTTAGAGTAGAAACCGCCCCCTCGACCTTGGGGACTGTCTGCCATAAGTCCTTTCTGGGGTCGACTATAGGAAATAGTTTCTTAAATATAGGGGGGGGGACAAAAGGTATGCCGGGCCTTTCCCACTCTTTATTTACTATGTCCGCCACCCGCTTGGGTATAGGAAAAGCGTCGGGGGGCACCGGAACCTCTAGGAACTTGTCCATCTTACATAATTTCTCTGGAATGACCAAATTGTCACAATCATCCAGAGTAGATAATACCTCCTTAAGCAGTGCGCGGAGATGTTCTAATTTAAATTTAAATGTCACAACATCAGGTTCAGCTTGTTTAGAAATTTTTCCTGAATCTGAAATTTCTCCCTCAGACAAAACCTCCCTCATGGCCCCTTCAGATTGGTGTGAGGGTATGTCAGAACAGTTATCATCAGCGTCCTCTTGCTCTACAGTGTTTAAAACAGAGCAATCGCTCTTTCTCTGATAAGTAGGCATTTTGGATAAAATGTTTGCTATAGAGTTATCCATTACAGCCATTAATTGTTGCATGGTAATAAGAATTGGCGCACTAGATGTACTAGGGGCCTCTTGTGTGGGCAAAACTGGTGTAGACACAGAAGGGGATGATGTAGTATCATGTTTACTCCCCTCATTTGAGGAATCATCTTGGGCAATATCATTATCTGTGGCATTGCTGTCCCTACTTTGTTTGGACACTATGGCACAATTATCACATAAATTTAAATGGGGAGACACCTTGGCTTTCATACATATAGAACATAGCTTATCTGATGGTACAGACATGTAAAACAGGCTTAAACTTGTCAACAAAGCACAAAAAACGTTTTAAAATAAAACCGTTACTGTCACTTTAAATTTCAAACTGAAAACACTTTATTACTGAATATGTGAAAAAGTATGAAGGAATTGTTCAAAATTCACCAAAATTTCACCACAGTGTCTTAAAGCATTAAAAGTATTGCACACCAAATTTCAGAGCTTTAACCCTTAAATTAACGGAACCGGAGCCGTTTTTACATTTAACCCCTATACAGTCCCAGCTATATGCTTTGCTGAGACCCAACCAAGCCCAGAGGGGAATACGATACCAAATGATGCCTTCTATAAGCTTTTTCAGTGATTCTTAGCTCCTCACACATGCATCTGCATGCCTTGCTCTCCAAAAACAACTGCGCATTAGTGGCGCGAAAATGAGGCTCTGTCTATAACTAGAAAAGGCCCCCATCTGAAAAAGGTGTCCAACACAGTGCCTGCCGTTTTTCTAAACAATCCCCAAGATTATAGTAACCATTAATAGTTAGAATCTGCAAAATATGCCTAGCAAAGCAATCGTTTTAGCCCAGAAAAATGTCTACCAGTTTTTTAAGCCCTTATGAAGCCCTTTATTCTTTTATTTAACTAAGAAAATGGCTTACCGGTCCCCATAAGGGGAAATTACAGCCTTCCAGCATTACATAGTCTTGTTAGAAATATGGCCAGTCATACCTTAAGCAGAAAAGTCTGCCAACTATTTCCCCCAACTGAAGTTACTTCATCTCAACAGTCCTGTGTGGAAACAGCAATCGATTTTAGTAACTTCTGCTAAAATCATCTTCCTCTTACAAACAGAAATCTTCATCTTTTTTCTGTTTCAGAGTAAATAGTACATACCAGCACTATTTTAAAATAACAAACACTTGATTGAAGAATAAAAACTACATTTAAACACCAAAAAACTCTTAACCATCTCCGTGGAGATGTTGCCTGTGCAACGGCAAAGAGAATGACTGGGGTGGGCGGAGCCTAGGAGGGATCATGTGACCAGCTTTGCTGGGACTCTTTGCCATTTCCTGTTGGGGAAGAGAATATCCCACAAGTAAGGATGACGCCGTGGACCGGACACACCTATGTTGGAGAAAAGGTGCTCCTAAGATGGAGGATATTCTTTTTAATATTAGAAACTCACAGCCATGGTTCCTCATTAAAATACAGGTTACTCACATAGAGGGCCCATAAAACTCCAAAGGAAATATACTGTATTTGCTATGTAGGAGATAACCATTGTTAAAAATATATGAAACCCAAAAATCTAGCTGTACACAATTCTGCACAAGTATGGTTCACACATTACCATGTACAATCTGTCATGAATAGGGTTAATTTGTACATATGTTTTTAATTAAGTGTATACCTTTAAATTGAGTCTTGGGGAATTGCTTGCTGAGCAGTGAACAAGTGCGGAGATCGACCCGCATGTAATGCGTTTGTGTGCTGGGACTATTCTGTTTTTATGCCGCACACAAATAAAGTTTTTCTACTTTTAAGAAGCTATTTGTTGAATTTTTTGCTTTGATCCAGAGCGGTCAGGTTGTGCCGTAAACAAATGTGGCTGCTTACTGCGTATCTTTGGCGTTTAAACGAGGATGCAGTTTACCTGGCACGCTAGAGTTCTGGTTTGTATTGCAGGATGATCACCATGGTTCACATTAACAGATTTTTCACTACCCAGAACTTACAGCATGTTTATTTATATTTATACGAGTCCTAAAGCCCGTGTACACAGGCCATTTTCTGCAGTGCAGCGATCCCACCGGCCCGCGAGCGCTCCAGACCGAACCCCGCCACGCCCGCTCCTGCCCGTCCATGCCACCATCACACCCGATCTGCCCAGCTACACCTCTGTCAAACCCGCTCCCGCCCACCCTCTCTGCTGTCTGATGCTCAGTTACGGTGTCAATGGCCAGGTGTGTTTGTCCTCGCTCAGTCTCTACTGCACATGAAAGCTTCGGACAAACATACCTGGCCTTTTATTATAAAGGAAGGTAGTCCACCTCCAACCCACAAATTTAATCTCCTCTCATTGACTGGAACTTGATTTCAATTAGCTTTGGGAAAATCTATTATTCTAGGGTCTCAGATACAATTTCCAGTCGAGACTGAGGGAGTTTAAACAATGTGTTCAACATTGACAAAAAGACGTATGAACGTTTGTTATTTCTTTAAACATATTTAGTAGAAAACCGGTGCTCATTTTTAAAGATTCATTCTGTCCAATTTTTCATAAACCTTTTCTTTCGACTGTATGTTTTTTGTTCTGTTATCGTACATTACCAGTAAGGCGTCCCAATAAAGGAATTTCTTCTGGCGAAAGTGGCAGTGAGTTGGGCGGAGATTCCAAAATCCGCTGCAGAGAGAATTTGAGTGTGAGAGACAGAAAATTAAGGGGATTAACGAGAAGAAACCTTAAAATTGTTATTGCAAATAATGTAAGAGTACAAAAGCTATATAAGCCATATAAAATACTAGACAGATTGATATTAAAATAGCGCATTCATTTCCGGGGATTGTCTCTATATAAGGACATGAATAAAATGTAAAGGGATAACCCAAAATCTTTCTTTCATGATTCAGACAGAGGGGCCGATTTATGAAGCAGTCAAGTTGCTTATTCAGGCTCACCAGACTCAGGAGTTAAAAAGCAGCGGTCATATGACCGCTGCTCCTTAACTCGTCCGCCACCTCTGAGGAGGACGACAGCAATCATCCTGATCGTATCCGATGATTGGCATCCCCTGCTAGTGGCCGATTGGCCGTCAATGTGCAGGGGGCGGTATTGCACAAGCATGTCACACGACAGCGTTGGCATTTATCGATGTCGGGTGGACATGACTTGCTACAGCGGATCATGTCCGCCCGACAGTTGATAAATAGGCCCCATAGCATGCAATTTTAAACATCTTAATTATTTACTTCTATTATCAATTTTTATTTTATTTTTCTTGGTATCTTTTGTTGAAAAGCAGGGGCAGTAGTTTTGGTAGAATGTTATCCATTTGCAAGAGCACTAGATGCCAGCACTATTTCCTGCCATTTACTGGTCCAGACACCTACATAGGTATCTCTTCAACAAAGAATATCATGAGAACAAAGCAAATTTAATTATAGAAATAAAATGGAAACTTTTTAAAAATGTTATGCTCTGTCTAAATCACAAAAGAAAATTGTTGAGTTTCATATCCCTTAAAGAAGGAGGGTCAATGAAATGATCTATGATCTGTAACAAGAAACCGTCATGGTCTCGATATAAACATGAAACAAAGGTAAAATAATTAAGGTTCAAAGATCAGTACGTAAGAAAATATGAAGACTAAGACATAAATGTTGTCACAGCTGATTTATCTAGTCCGAAGAGCAGATACTCACCGACTTTTACATCTCCACAGTCATTTAGAAGGATATTTGCTCCCTTAAATAAATAAGTAATAATGATATAATCAAATGCAAGTACAATAACATCATTCTCACAAGTTGCATGAGTCAAACAAGGTAGATAAGGAGCAGAAGTGAAATAGGACATGAGGCTAGTGGGATAATCACAAGGACAATAATGACACAGAATGTGAGGCTAGAGGGATAATCACAAGGACAGGAATGACAAACAACGTGAGGCTACTGGGATAATCACAAGGACAGTAATAACACAGAACGTGAGGTTAGAGGTATAATCACAGGACAGTAATGACACACAACGTGACGTTGGTGGGATAATCACAAGGACAGTAATGACACAGAACGTGAGGCTAGTGGGATAATCACAAGGACAGTAATGAAGCAGAACGTGAGGTTAGTGGGATAATCACAAGGACAGTAATGAAGCAGAACGTGAGGTTAGTGGGATAATCACAAGGACAGTAATGACGCAGAACGTGAGGTTAGTGGGATAATCACAAGGACAGTAATGACACAGAACGTGAGGTAAGTGGCATAATCACAAGTACAATAATGACACAGAACATGAGGTTAGTAGGATAATCACAAGGACAGTAATGACACAGAACGTGAGGTTAGTAGGATAATCACAAGGACAGTAATGACACAGAACGTGAGGTTAGTAGGATAATCACAAGGACAGTAATGACACAGAACGTGAGGTTAGTGGGATAATCACAAGGACAGTAATGACGCAGAACGTGAGGTTAGTGGGATAATCACAAGGAAAGTATAGACACAGAACGTGAGGTTAGAGGTATAATCACAGGACAGTAATGACACAGAACGTGAGGTTAGTGGGATAATCACAGGATAGTAATGACACAGAACGTGAGGTTAGTGGGATAATCACAAGGACAGTAATGACGCAGAACGTGAGGTTAGTGGGATAATCACAGGACAATAATCACACAGAATGTGAGGTTAGTGGGATAATCACAGGACAATAATCACACAGAATGTGAGGTTAGTGGGATAATCACAGGACAGTAATGACACAGAACGTGAGGTAAGTGGCATAATCACAAGTACAATAATGACACAGAACATGAGGTTAGTAGGATAATCACAAGGACAGTAATGACACAGAACGTGAGGTTAGTAGGATAATCACAAGGACAGTAATGACACAGAACGTGAGGTTAGTAGGATAATCACAAGGACAGTAATGACACAGAACGTGAGGTTAGTGGGATAATCACAAGGACAGTAATGACACAGAACGTGAGGTTAGTAGGATAATCACAAGGACAATAATGACACAGAACGTGAGGTTAGTAGGATAATCACAAGGACAGTAATGACACAGAACGTGAGGTTAGTAGGAAAATCACAAGGACAGTAATGATGCAGAACATAAGGCTAGTGGTATAATCACAAGGACAGTAATGACACAGAAAGTGAGGCTAGTGGGATAATCACAAGGACAATAATGACACAGAATGTGAGGCTAGAGGGATAATCACAAGGACAGGAATGACAAACAACGTGAGGCTAGTGGGATAATCACAAGGACAGTAATAACACAGAACGTGAGGTTAGAGGTATAATCACAGGACTGTAATGACACACAACGTGACGTTAGTGGGATAATCACAAGGACAGTAATGACACACAACGTGACGTTAGTGGGATAATCACAAGGACAGTAATGACACAGAACGTGAGGCTAGTGGGATAATCACAAGGACAGTAATGACACACAACGTGACGTTAGTGGGATAATCACAAGGACAGTAATGACACACAACGTGAGGTTAGAGGTATAATCACAAGGACAATAATGACGCAGAACGTGAGGTTAGTGGGATAATCACAAGGACAGTAATGACGCACAACGTGAGGTTAGTGGTATAATCACAAGGACAATAATGACACAGAAAGGGAGGTTAGTGGGATAATCACAGGACAGTAATGACGCAGAACGTGAGGTTAGTGGGATAATCACAAGGACAGTAATGACGCACAACGTGAGGTTAGTGGTATAATCACAAGGACAGTAATGACGCACAACGTGAGGTTAGTGAAATAATCACAAGGACAATAATGAAACAGAAATTGAGGTTAGTGGGATAATCACAAGGACAGTAATGACGCAGAACGTGAGGTTAGTGGGATAATCACAAGGAAAGTATAGACACAGAACGTGAGGTTAGAGGTATAATCACAGGACAGTAATGACACAGAACGTGAGGTTAGTGGGACAATCACAAGGACAGTAATGACACAGAACGTGAGGTTAGAGGTATAATCACAAGGACAGTAATGACACACAACGTGAGGCTAGTGGGATAATCACAAGGACAATAATGACACAAAACGTGAGGTTAGTGGGATAATCACAAGGACAGTAATGACGCAGAACGTGAGGTTAGTAGGATAATCACAAGGACAGTAATGACACAGAACGTGAGGCTAGTGGGATAATCACAAGGACAGTAATGAAGCAGAACGTGAGGTTAGTGGGATAATCACAAGGACAGTAATGACGCAGAACGTGAGGTTAGTGGGATAATCACAAGGACAGTAATGATGCAGAACGTGAGGTTAGAGGTATAATCACAAGGACAATAATGAAACAGAATGTGAGGTTAGAGGTATAATCACAAGTACAATAATGACATAGAACGTGTGGTTAGTGGGATAATCACAAGGACAGTAATGACACAGAACGTGAGGTTAGTGGGATAATCACAAGACAGTAATGACACAGAACGTGAGGCTAGTGGGACAATCACAAGGAAAGTATTGACGCTGAACGTGAGGTTAGTGGGATAATCACAAGGACAGTAATGACGCAGAACGTGAGGTTAGTGGGATAATCACAAGGAAAGTATAGACACAGAACGTGAGGTTAGAGGTATAATCACAGGACAGTAATGACACAGAACGTGAGGTTAGTGGGATAATCACAGGATAGTAATGACACAGAACGTGAGGTTAGTGGGATAATCACAAGGACAGTAATGACGCAGAACGTGAGGTTAGTGGGATAATCACAGGACAATAATCACACAGAATGTGAGGTTAGTGGGATAATCACAGGACAATAATCACACAGAATGTGAGGTTAGTGGGATAATCACAGGACAGTAATGACACAGAACGTGAGGTAAGTGGCATAATCACAAGTACAATAATGACACAGAACATGAGGTTAGTAGGATAATCACAAGGACAGTAATGACACAGAACGTGAGGTTAGTAGGATAATCACAAGGACAGTAATGACACAGAACGTGAGGTTAGTAGGATAATCACAAGGACAGTAATGACACAGAACGTGAGGTTAGTGGGATAATCACAAGGACAGTAATGACACAGAACGTGAGGTTAGTAGGATAATCACAAGGACAATAATGACACAGAACGTGAGGTTAGTAGGATAATCACAAGGACAGTAATGACACAGAACGTGAGGTTAGTAGGAAAATCACAAGGACAGTAATGATGCAGAACATAAGGCTAGTGGTATAATCACAAGGACAGTAATGACACAGAAAGTGAGGCTAGTGGGATAATCACAAGGACAATAATGACACAGAATGTGAGGCTAGAGGGATAATCACAAGGACAGGAATGACAAACAACGTGAGGCTAGTGGGATAATCACAAGGACAGTAATAACACAGAACGTGAGGTTAGAGGTATAATCACAGGACTGTAATGACACACAACGTGACGTTAGTGGGATAATCACAAGGACAGTAATGACACACAACGTGACGTTAGTGGGATAATCACAAGGACAGTAATGACACAGAACGTGAGGCTAGTGGGATAATCACAAGGACAGTAATGACACACAACGTGACGTTAGTGGGATAATCACAAGGACAGTAATGACACACAACGTGAGGTTAGAGGTATAATCACAAGGACAATAATGACGCAGAACGTGAGGTTAGTGGGATAATCACAAGGACAGTAATGACGCACAACGTGAGGTTAGTGGTATAATCACAAGGACAATAATGACACAGAAAGGGAGGTTAGTGGGATAATCACAGGACAGTAATGACGCAGAACGTGAGGTTAGTGGGATAATCACAAGGACAGTAATGACGCACAACGTGAGGTTAGTGGTATAATCACAAGGACAGTAATGACGCACAACGTGAGGTTAGTGAAATAATCACAAGGACAATAATGAAACAGAAATTGAGGTTAGTGGGATAATCACAAGGACAGTAATGACGCAGAACGTGAGGTTAGTGGGATAATCACAAGGAAAGTATAGACACAGAACGTGAGGTTAGAGGTATAATCACAGGACAGTAATGACACAGAACGTGAGGTTAGTGGGACAATCACAAGGACAGTAATGACACAGAACGTGAGGTTAGAGGTATAATCACAAGGACAGTAATGACACACAACGTGAGGCTAGTGGGATAATCACAAGGACAATAATGACACAAAACGTGAGGTTAGTGGGATAATCACAAGGACAGTAATGACGCAGAACGTGAGGTTAGTAGGATAATCACAAGGACAGTAATGACACAGAACGTGAGGTTAGTGGGATAATCACAAGGACAGTAATGACGCAGAACGTGAGGTTAGTGGGATAATCACAAGGACAGTAATGACACACAACGTGAGGCTAGTGGGATAATCACAAGGACAATAATGACACAGAACGTGAGGTTAGTGGGACAATCACAAGGACAGTAATGACACAGAACGTGAAGTTAGAGGTATAATCACAAGGACAGTAATGACACACAATGTGAGGTTAGTGGGATAATCACAAGGACAATAATGACGCAGAACGTGACGTTAGAGGTATAATCACAAGGACAGTAATGACACACAACGTGAGGCTAGTGGGATAATCACAAGGACAATAATGACACAGAACGTGAGGTTAGTGGGATAATCACAAGGACAGTAATGACGCAGAACGGGAGGTTAGTAGGATAATCACAAGGACAGTAATGACACAGAACGTGAGGTTAGTGGGATAATCACAAGGACAGTAATGACGCAGAATGTGAGGTTAGTGGGATAATCACAAGGACAGTAATGACACACAACGTGAGGCTAGTGGGATAATCACAAGGACAATAATGACACAGAACGTGAGGTTAGTGGGACAATCACAAGGACAGTAATGACACAGAACGTGAGGTTAGTGGGACAATCACAAGGACAATAATGACACAGAACGTGAGGTTAGAGGTATAATCACAAGGACAGTAATGACACACAATGTGAGGTTAGTGGGATAATCACAAGGACAATAATGACGCAGAACGTGAGGTTAGAGGTATAATCACAAGGACAGTAATGACACACAACGTGAGGCTAGTGGGATAATCACAAGGACAATAATGACACAGAACGTGAGGTTAGTGGGATAATCACAAGGACAGTAATGACGCAGAACGTGAGGTTAGTAGGATAATCACAAGGACAGTAATGACACAGAACGTGAGGTTAGTGGGATAATCACAAGGACAGTAATCACGCAGAACGTGAGGTTAGTGGGATAATCACAAGGACAGTAATGACACACAACGTGAGGCTAGTGGGATAATCACAAGGACAATAATGACACAGAACGTGAGGTTAGTGGGACAATCACAAGGACAGTAATGACACAGAACGTGAGGTTAGAGGTATAATCACAAGGACAGTAATGACACACAATGTGAGGTTAGTGGGATAATTACAAGGACAATAATGACGCAGAACGTGAGGTTAGAGGTATAATCACAAGGACAGTAATGACACACAACGTGAGGCTAGTGGGATAATCACAAGGACAATAATGACACAGAACGTGAGGTTAGAGGTATAATCACAAGGACAGTAATGACACACAACGTGAGGCTAGTGGGATAATCACAAGGACAATAATGACACAGAACGTGAGGTTAGTGGGATAATCACAAGGACAGTAATGACGCAGAACGTGAGGTTAGTAGGATAATCACAAGGACAGTAATGACACAGAACGTGAGGTTAGTGGGATAATCACAAGGACAGTAATGACGCAGAACGTGAGGTTAGTGGGATAATCACAAGGACAGTAATGACACAGAACGTGAGGTTAGTGGGATAATCACAAGGACAGTAATGACGCAGAACTTGAGGTTAGTGGGACAATCACAAGGACAGTAAAGACGCAGAACGTGAGGTTAGTGGGATAATCACAAGGACAGTAATGACACACAACATGAGGCTAGTGGGATAATCACAAGGACAATAATGACACACAACGTGAGGTTAGTGGGATAATCACAAGTACAATAATGACATTACAGTAGGGGCGTATGGGTTGAGCATTTATCACCTTGATGTCTCTGTGGATCTTCCCTTGTTTGTGTAGATAAGACAAACCCTGTAAGAGGAGTAAGATAACATTGAGCTTCTGACCCTTGTTAAGCTACACACAGAATGATCATCTGCTCATCTATCCATAACAATACATAAATATTAATACCTATATGTTAGTACCTATCAGGTAGAATATGTGAGTATTCATCAGCCAGGGTCTATCAGTCAGTACTTATTTTTAAGTCCCTTATATTTAAGTCAAACCTTTCAGTGAGTACTTGCAATACTCATCAGTCATTACCTATCTGTCAGTAACCATTAGTACCTCCCAGTTCCCATCCATCTGTCAGTACTCATCTGTTACTACCTATCAAACAGTACCCATCTATCACTTTGTCAGTCTCTAAACATCTGCCATTCCTAAATCAATGCCATACGGACTTTAGTTACTGCTAGCGCACCAGTGAATATTGGCTATAAGAAAGGGCCCAGTCTCCTCTAGTCACAAGGCACTGAAGTGTAGGACTCAAGGAAAATGAGCGTGTTGCCAAGGAGTATCTGATTCATGTAGAATACAACCAGATAAACCTAAAGGAGAAGTCATTTACTTTTGCAATATCCCCTGTGGTTATGAACAATAGACCTACTATATCAGATGAAACCACTAGCCAGTATACGTAAGTGAGCCACCACATTATATATTTTACATAGAGAACGAAACATTCTCATACTGCTTTGTGGAACAAAAGACATACATTTCATTTCAGGAATGACCAGCTGGTGGCCCATAGACTACATGCGGCCCAGTGCACCCATTTTTGCAGCCCCCAGGAAAAACAAGGAGTAAGAATGTGCGCCATAATTTTTGTGGCCCCAGGAAAAAGCGGAACTAAAAATATGGGCTTTGGGGACTTCTGGTGGATGGAGAAACAAGGTTTTCACAACAAACATTAAATTTCCCTTTAAAGGGACATAAAACCCCACATTTTTCTTTCATAATTCAGATAGACCATACAGTTTTAAACAACTTTCCATTTTACTTATTTTATCAAATTGTCTTTATTGTGTTGGTATCTTTTGTTGAAAAGCAGGGATATGAGCTCAAAAGTGTGCACGTGTCTGGAGCATTAAATTGCAGCAGTTTTGCAAAAATGCCATCCATTTGCAATATAATTAGTTCCAGCCATGTAGAGTACCAGACACTCTTCAACAAAGAATACAATGAGAATTATGCAAATTCAATCATTGTAGTAAATTGGAAAAAAAAAAAAAATTATTCTCTGTCTGAATCATAAAATAATTTTTTTGGACTTCCTATCCCTTTAAGTTATCAGAAAATAGATGTCTGAGTGCAGCTGAATACAGTTTATTGTATCCAAAAAGCTAGGACGTATGTTTTACTGAGTAAGGTTTTTTGGGGGGTAATTTCCAAAGTTCCTCATTAACTGGGGGTTGAAATGATATAAATATTCTTACTTTTTATAATAAATATGACATGAACAGCTGTATTTTGAGTAACAGAAGAAAGTTGTACAAATGTGGAAGTGAAAAATAACTATTTTTAGTAAGAAGGAACTGGACGAGATCTTAACAGAGAACCATTCATATTAAAGGGCTGAGAATAAGAACAGAGAGACAAAAACAAAATGTTTGCTTACCTCATAAATTCATTTATTTTGAGGTGGTGAGAGTCCACGAGTCCATTACTTCTGGAATTCAACTCCTGGCCACTAGGAGGAGGCAAAGATTCCTAAAACTCCAAGAGTATTCTATCCCTCCCACCTCACTGATAAGTCTTACCAGTAAGCCAAGTAAGGAGAAGTAGAAAGGTAGGAAAGGGCAGAACAGGGAAATGAGGTGCAAAACTGTGACCAGAAAATCACAACTAAAATAAATAGGGTGGGCCTCATGGACTCTCACCACCTCAAAAGAAATACATTTATCAGGTAAGCATAAATTTTGTTTTCATAAGGTGGTGAGAGTCCATGACTCCATTACTTCTGGGAAACAAATACCCAAGCCGTGGAGACCACTTATAATGATGGCGGGATAAAAAATATGAAAGAGGCAGGCACCGAATTTCTAGACACTGCTGCATGAAGGACTTTCCTACCAAAAGCTGTTTCCGAAGAAGCAAAAAACATTAAGGGGTAGATTATGAGTGGAGCGCTAACAGTTACGCACGTGCGAAAAGTGGCTTATCACTGGTGTTTGCACGCATCAGGTTTTTCGCTCGTATTACAAGGCAAATGCAATCCCTTGAGCGCAATTGAAGTTTATGCATGTCGGGATAGTGTAACCTCAGAACTCTGGTTAAAGGGACAGTCAAGTCCAAAAAAACCTTTCATGTTTCACATAGGGCATGTAATTTTAAACAACTTTCTAATTTGCTTTTATCATCAATTTTGCTTTGTTCTCTTGGTATTCTTAGTTGAAAGCTAAACCTAGGATGTTCATATGCTAATTTCTTAGACCTTGAAGGCCGTCTCTAATTTAAATGCATTTTGATAGTTTTTCACCACTTGAGGGCATTAGTTCACGTGTTTCATATAGATAACATTGAGCTCATGCACGTGAATTTACCATGGAGACAGCTGTGATTGGCTAAACTGCAAGTCTGTCAAAAGAACTGAAATAAGGGGGCAGTCTGCAGTGGCTTAGATACAAGGTAATTACAGAGGTAAAACGTGTATAATTATAACTGTGTTGGTTATGCAAAACTGGAGAATGGGTAATTATCTATCTTTTAAAACAACAAAAATTCTGGTGTTGACTGTTCCTTTAACTGTTTTGCAAAACAAACAACTGTCACAAAAAAAATAAAAAAATAATTGTACAGTTACACTCATAATTACACCATCTTATAAAAACAAAATGTATGCTTACCTGATAAATTTCTTTCTTTCTTGACACAGTAAGTACATGAATCATCATTAAATACTGTTGAGAATATCACTCCTGGCCAGCAGGAGGAGGCAAAGAGCACCACAGCATAGCTGTTAAAGGGACAGTCTACACCAGAATTTTTATTGTTTTAAAAGCTAGATAATCCCTTTTATTACCCATTCCCCAGTTTTACATAACCAACACAGTTATATTAATATACTTTTAACCTCTGTGATTATCTTGTATCTAAGCCTCTGCAATCTGCCCCTTTATTTCAGTTCTTTTGACAGACTTGCAGTTTAGCCAATCAGTGCCTGCTCCCAGATAACTTCACGTGCACAAGCACAATGTTATCTATATGAAATACATGAACTAACACCCTCTAGTGGTGAAAAACTGTTAAAATGCATTCTGAAAAGAGTGGCCTTCAAGGTCTAAGAAATTAGCATATGAACCTCCTAGGTTAAGCTTTCAACTAAGAATACTAAGAGAAGAAAGCAAAATTGGTGATAAAAGTAAATTGGAAAATTGTTTAAAATTACATGCTCTATCTGAATCATGAAAGTTTTTTTTGGCTTAGACTGTCCCTTTAAGTATCACTTCTCACAAACCCCAGTCATTCGACTGAAGGAAAAGGAGAGAAAGGAAGCAACACAAGGTGCAGAGGTGCCTGAGGTTTATATAAAAAAAACTGTCTGAAAACCGGGAGGGCCGTGGACTCACGGTGTCAAGAAATAAATACATTTATCAGGTAATCATAAAATTAGTTTTCTTTCTTAAAACACGGTAAGTCCACGGAATCATCAATTACTGTTGGGAATCAATACCCAAGCTAGAGGACACAGATGATTAGGGAGGGCAAGACAGACAGACCTAAACAGAAGGCACAACCGCTTGCAGAACCTTTCTCCCAAAAGAAACCTCAGCCGAGGCAAAAGTATAAAACTTATAGAATTTAGAAAAAGTATGCAAAGAAGACCAAGTCGCAGTCTTACAGATCTGTTCTACAGAGGCCTTATTCTTGAAGGCCCAGGAAGAAGACACTGCCCTAGTGGAATAAGCTGTAATTCTCTCAGGAGGCTGCTGTCTAGCAGTCTCATATGCCAAACGAATAATACTTCTCAACCAGAGAGAAAGAGAAGTGGCAGTAGCTTTCAGACCCTTACATTTACCAGAAAAGCAAACAAACAATGCAGAAAACTGTCGAAAGTCCTTCGTAGCCTGCAGATAAAATTTAAGAGCCTGCACAACATCTAAGTTGTGCAACAAACGTTCTTTATGAGAAGAAGGATTAGGACAGAGAGAAGGAACAACAAATTCCTGATTAATATTTCTGTCAGAAACAACCTTAGGAAGAAAACCAAACATGGTACGGAGAACTGCCTTATCTGCATGAAATTTGAGATAAGGAGAATCACACTGCAAAGCCAAGAGTTCAGAAACCCTCCGAGCAGAATAAATAGCTGTAAGAAACAAAACCTTCCAAAATAATAACTTAATATCTATGGCTGGGCTCGACAAACCCAGGAGCCTGGGAGCCACTGGCTCCTAGAATTTTACCCCTGGCTCCTAACTTTTTGGGTTATTCTCCATATATCTATATACAAATCCAACTGTCTGGCTCCTAAAAATATACCTGGCTCCTAAATATTCTTACTGGCTCCTAATTTTTAAACACATTTGTCAAGCACTGATCTATGGAATGCATAGGATCAAACGGAGCCTGTAGTAAAACTTTAAGAACAAGGTTAAGGCTCCAAGGAGTAGCAAATGATTTAAACACAGGCCTGATTCTGACCAGGGCCTGACAAAAGGATTGTACATCCGGCATGTCTGCCAGATGCTTGTGCAGCAGAATGGATAGAACAGAAATCTGACCCTTAAGGGTACTGACAGATAATCCCTTCTAAAGGCCATCCTGGAAAAAAGATAAGATCCTGACCTTACTCCAAGAATATCCTTTAGACACCAAAAAGAAATTTATGCCATATCTTATGGTAAATTTTGCTAGTGACAGGCTTACAAGCCTGAATCATGGTCTCAATGACCGATTCAGAAAAAAAAATTCCTGCTTAGCTAAAATAAAGCGTTCAATCTCCACGCAGTCAGCTTCAGAGAAAGGAGATTTGGATGAAGGAAGGGCCCCTGAAGCAGAAGGTCCTTCTTCAGTGGTAGTCTCCACGGAGGTAGGGACAACATCTCTACTAGATCTGCATACCATATCCTGCGAGGCCACGCATGAGCTATAAGAATCACTGATGCTCTCTCCTGTTTGATCCAAGCAATGACTTGTGGAAGGAGCGCAAACCAAGGAAAGAGGTATGCTAACTTGAAGTTCCAAGGAACTGCCAGAGCATCTATCAGAAAGGCTTGAGGATCTCTCGATCTCGAACCGTACCTTGGGAGCTTGGTGTTCTGACAAGACGCCATCAGATCCAATTCCGGTAACCCCTATTTGGTTGTTAATCTGGAGAACACTTCCGGATGGAGTTCCCACTCCCCAGGATGAAAAGTCTGTCTGCTCAGAAAATCTGCTTCCCAATTGTCCACTCCTGGAATGTGAATGGCAGATAGACAGCAATTGTAGGCCTCCGCCCACTGGATGATCCGTGTTACCTCCTTAATGGCTAAGGAACTCCGAGTTGGTTGATGTAGGCCACTGAGGTTATGTTGTCCGTCTGGAATCTGATAGACTGGGCTAGGGCCAGCTGAGGCCAAGCCATCAAGGCATTGAACCAGAATGTCATCCAGATAAGGTGCCACTGCAATGCCCAAGCCTGAATTACTGCCAATAGAGCTCCCAGGACCACAGAAAAAATCCTGGGAGCTGTGGCAAGGCCAAAAGGAAGCGCTACAAATTGAAAATTTTTGTCCAGATAGGCAAACCTCAGATATTTGTGATGATCCCTGTGAATGGGAACGTGTAGGTATGCATTCTTCAGGTCTATGGTTGGCATGATTTGACCCTCTTTGATAAGGGGCAGAATGGAGCGGATAGTCTCCATCTTGAAGGAGGGTACTCTGAGGAATCTACAAAGAAACAAGCCGCAACAGCACTACACCAATGTTTGCAGGGATATCTGTAATATGTTGCTTTAATTTGCAACTTATTGTTAGTTGGAGTGCTTATGCATAGATAAACTTTAAACAAAGTACAGTCAACATCAAAAGAGGAATTGACTACAAACAGGATGCATCTAATTAGAACTTCCTAGGTCCCTGGTAAATTGTTTGTAGGGCATTACCACTCCATGCAAGTTTAATGCCCTACAAACAATTTACCAGGGACCTAGGAAGTGCTAATTAGATGCATCCTGTTTGTAGTCAATTCCTCTTTTGATGTTGACTGTACTTTGTTTAAACTCTGAGGAATCTGTTTAGTAACTTTAGATCTAGAATGGGCCAGAAAGTTCCCTCTTTTTTGGGAACCACAAACAGTTTTGAGTAAAATCCTAGACCTTGTTCCAGACTTGGGACAGGAACTATCACACCCAAGAGGGAACGGTCTTGAACACATTTCAAGAACGCCTCTCTTTATATCTGGTCTACAAATAATCTTGAGAGGTGGAACCTGCCCCTGGGAGGAAGAGTTTTGAACTCTAACTTGTACCCCTGGGAAACTATGTCCACTGCCCATGGGTCTGGGACATCCCGTTCCCAAGCTTGCGCGAACTGAGAGAGTCTGCCCTCCACTTGATCCGATCCCAGATTGGGGGCAAACCCTTCATACTGACTTTGATTAATCTGCGGGCTTCTTGGATTGGTTCCCCTTGTTCCAAGACTGACTAGGTTTCCAAGAGGGCTTGGATTGTTCTTGTTTGGAAGAGACAGGGAAGACTTACCTCTGAAGTTACGAAAGGAACGAAAATTATTCTGATGTCCCTTCATTTTGTTTTTCTTGTCTTGAGGCAGAAAAGATCCTTTACCACCCGCGATATCGGAAATAATTTCTGCCAATGCAGAATATACATCTTCTTTAAAAAGGCCTCCAGCTTTTTTATCCATAGGATCCTTGAAATAGCAACTATCCTCCATAGGGATGATAGTTCTCTTAGCCAAAGTGGAAAGCACCCCTTCCACCTTTGGAACCGTCTGCCACGACTCCTTGATGGAGTCGGCTACTGGGAACATTTTCCTTAAGACAGGGGAGGGGGAAAATGGTATTCCTGGTCTCTCCCATTCCCAGGTAATAATCTCCGTGGCACGGTCTGGCACTGGAAACACCTCCGCAGGTGAGGGCACATCGAAGTATCTATTTAGTATACTAGATTACGATAGGCGTCCATTGGAGTCATCCAAGGTAGCTAAAACCTCCTTTAACAAAACACTGAGGTGCTCAAGCTTGAATCTGAAGGAAACCACTTCAGCATCAGAAGAAGGAATTACACTATCTGATTCACCCTCAAAGGCTACCGTAGTATCCTCCTCTTCCAACTTATCGGAAAGAGCGACCTGGTTAGCCTGAGTCGGATCAGATACCTTACTGTCTGATTCAAAAATCTTCCTCTTACGCCTCCCTTACAGCATAGGGATGGCCGCTAGCGCCTCAGATAATAATTGGATACTTGTATAACGTACAACCTTCGAACTTAATCGACTCGCGGCACTGATAACAGATATTGCTGAGGAAACCTGGGCCACAATTTCAGCTTTCAAAAACACTCCTTCAGGAGATAGTGAGGATGCACAGGGCACTGCGAGAGACGATGGCACAGTTTGGGACACTTGTGGAGAAGGCTGTGGCATAGCCTGAACAGCATCCACTTGAGAGAATGGTGGCTCAGGATCAAACAATCTATCTTTGTACAATAAAGTTCTTTCAACACAAGAATTACAAAAAGGCAAGGGTGGTTCAACTTGGGCATTCAAACAAAGTTTGCATTCCTCAGCAGATATAGCCGTTAAGTCCATTTTGCAATGAATGAGAAAAAAAAACGGAACTGTCTCTTTAAGACTCCAGTTAATGAGAATAACAGCACCCGACACTTATGAATAACGAACAAACAAAGCCTTAATAAGATAAAATTATTCTCCAAGCCCCCAATAATTTTACTATACCTCTCAGGCACCCCTACACTACAGTGCTACGCTGCAGTGCCTACCTGACCTCACTCAAGCTGTGGATTCCGTTCTGGAACAAGCAGGGGTCAAACGAGGAAGAGAACACAGACGTAGGGACTCTCTAGAGAAAAAAAGTGCCAAGTAAAAGTGCGCGCTGCGTCTGGAGAGAAGCAGCCCGCCTCTATGAAGTAATCGCAGTGAATACGGGCTGATCTAAGTTTTTAGTAAAAAAACGGAAAAGACCCCTTCAACACAAACTGTAACATAAGCAGACTACCCCTAAATCTGTGGGTTTCTGACTGAGCCACCAATAAAGTTATACATGTAAGCCTTTACACCACACACACGCTCTCTCTAGGACTCTAAAGTCCTATCTCACACAGTGTCCTGCCAGCCTGTCTAAATAATCCTGATCTTGTCCCAGTATGAGGTGCAGAAATAAATTCTTAAGTGCCAGGGTTCTCTGTATAAGACATAAAATGGCACTTACCTGCACCCTTGCCTGTCCGACAGGGAGACAGCACCAGGAATGAGAGGAAGCCGCTCCTCACAGAGTCCAGTGAATGAAAGGATGAACAGAGTAAGCCTACTCTGGCATACTGTAGAAGGGCAGCAAATATTGTCAGGAATACGCAGTGAGGCCCACACCATAAGTTCCTAACTGCTTTAAAGCTACCACAGCCCTACTGAAGAGACTAACGTGTAATACAGCTAAGTTAAAAATATTTTTTTACAAACAAAAAAGTTATAAGGGCTCAAAGATATGTGGTCTCATTGTTAGAAACAAAATGGCTGCAAAGGCCTTTAACATAAAGATACATTATTTATTTATTTATTTATAAAATATTTTACCAGGAAGGATACATTGAGATTTCTCTCTTTTTTAAGTATGTCCTGGGTCCACAAAACATTGCATTGATACAATAGGGTACAATAAAATACAGAAACAATATTAATAAACAATATTACAAAATGTAACATAGAACAGGTAGGAAATATATAATCAACCACGACAGGTGCATTCTGTTTTGAGATATGTAGAGAGGGATCTCTTAAAGGATTTTAGGCTTGGGGAATGTTTTAAAGTGTGCGGGAGGTCGTTCCATAATTGTGGTGCTCTGTAGGAAAAGGAGGATCAAGCTGCTTTCTTTTTGTATGGAGGCAAACTAAATAATGTGCTGGTAATGGATCGGAGGTTATAGGAGGTGGGAACAGCCGGAGAGAGCATTCTGCTCAGGTAGGGTGGGAGATTCCCACAAAAGCTCTTAAACACAAGATGAAGGGTGCTTCTGGATTGCAGCGACAGCCAGTTTAGTTCTTTTAGCATGTCACAATGGTGGGTCCTGTAGTTACATTGTAGCACAAAGCGGCAGAACGAGTTATACAATGTATTAAGTTTATTAAGGTGAGTTTGCGGTGCAGGTGCATAAACTAAGTCCCCGTAATCCATGATAGGCATCAGCATTTGCTGTACAATCTTTTCCTTTACTGTAGGGCTGAGGCAGGATTTGTTTCTGTACAGGGCATCTAGTTTTTGATAGAGTTTAGATGCAAGTTTTTCTATGTAGAGGCCAAAAGATAGATTGGGGTCTAACAACATACCCAAGTATTTGAAAGAGTGGACTGCGGTAAGCGTGCAATTTGATTTGGTTTTGATGCATAGATTTGTAAATTTGTAATTTGTGTAATTTAGGTCCCGTTCCAAAGATCATTGTGACAGTTTTGTCAGTGTTTAGGAAGAGTTTGTTTTTTGAGATCCACTTTTCTACCTCTGTGAACTGAATACATACATATATATACACATGTCAAAATATGTATATGTGTATATATATATATATATATATATATATATATATGTCTATATGTCTATATGTATTTACAGACCTATATACACATATAAACACATAAATACATATGATGTACACACATATAGACATATATATATATAAGTGCATTGGAGTCCTTTGCAGTTAAGTAGATGAAGACATGTAAAAACATATTTATACAATATTCATATTTAATAA
The DNA here is from genome assembly GCF_027579735.1 of Bombina bombina. Lineage (NCBI taxonomy): Eukaryota > Metazoa > Chordata > Amphibia > Anura > Bombinatoridae > Bombina > Bombina bombina. The sequence continues at coordinate 488,430,483 of NC_069505.1, read as the reverse complement.
AGTGTTATACTGTGTATTAACTGTAAATATTTCACATTCCAAAGTTCTGCACATAGCAGAGGCCGGAATCTCAAGAACACAAAGCAGGCTTACACAGGTAAGTAACAACTATACAGCCTTTAATCAAAAGGTAATACGAATTGGCCTCTTGACAAACGTTTCAACTCGCACAGGAGCTTTCCTCAAGTAGACGTGAGGAAAGCTCAGATTAAAGGCTGTATAGTTGTTACTTACCTGTGTAAGCCTGCTTTGTGTTCTGGGGATTTCCGGTTGGCTCTGGGATACTTCTTGGAAATCTACACTACTTATTGGCAATGCTCTAGGGAGTTGCTTATGTTAGTGTGTGCCATTCATACTAGATGTTTATATATATGTATGTGTTAAAGATATATACCAGCACTACTCTAAAATAACTAAATAACCTTAAGGTTGACGGTATAGGAGAACCTAATTACAACCGTCTACCTGTGCACGGAAAGTCATTAGAATAGTATTGCAAAAAAATAAGAAAAAATAGTGACTCTTAAGCCAGCACTTAGGTATCAAATTCAAAAGGAAATAGATATACAAGGTTGATTGGCCACAAGGGAAACCAGGTGTGCTAATAAAGTGTTACATTTATATTGCTCAAAAAAATTAATACAAAAAAACGTGAATCTATTGGAGGGGTAACAAAGTCAAGCCCTGGAAAAGCCAGTCACAGAATGAACAGCAAAGAACGGTAAGGCGTGGGTAACCACTAGGTGCCTTTTGAAAGACGGAACACTGACTTGGTAAATATATGGAATTTTAATAGAAATAGTACCGCAAAAATGACAAGTGTTACAGCTTTAAATGAACAATCATAATAGGGAGGTTCATTTGGCCCATAAATCACTGACCGGAATTAGCCCTAAGCAATTTCTTAGGAGAGCTACCCTGTTACTAATCAGCTACACTTGTTGCTTACAAAAGCGGCGAAAACAAGTCAGATATATTGTCACTACAAGCTCAAGTTCCAAAATCTGCTCTGTATTAATTTATCAATGTGAACTGTTTCTGCTGGTTTGCTGATAAAGAGGCCCCCCTTTTTCCAAAGTCACAGTATGGGATATCATTTTCTCACACCAAACTCATGAAATGAATGGACATAGTGACCCGATTATTAGAGGTCTCTAAGGGTATTTTATATAGGACTCTGTTTACACTAGTATCCTATAATGCTTTTGGAATCACTACTATTTTATACAGTTGCCACTTGTAATATCATTTTTTTGTTTGTTTTTTTTTTAGCAATATAAATGTAACACTTTATTAGCACACCTGGTTTCCCTTGTGGCCAATCAACCTTGTATATCTATTTCCTTTTGATACCTAAGTGCTGGCTTAAGAGTCACTATTTTTTCTTATTTCTTTGCAATATATATGTGTGTATATATATATTTGTCAAAAAACCCTCACATATATAGAGGAATATGTATTTAAGAATAAATATTCTTAAGAACATATTTTTCTATGTGAAGAACATTGTAATGTGAAATATACATATTTTCATGTCGGGTTATCGCACTATGTGATCGGGTTTGCGCACAAGTAGGGTGTTAGGGTTTTTCCCACTTTTTTGCTACATTGACGTCTATGGAGGAATACGTTATCGTGCATGCAATATTCTAAGTTCTGCTTTTCACGTGCATCGGGTTAGTGCAAGAGCAAAAACCTTTTACTTTCAACTTGTATTATGAGCGCTACCTGATATGCACAAAAACCTTACTTCTAGCGCAAGCGGGAGCATTAAATATTGCTCCACTTGTAATCTGGCAGAGAGCAGAAATACGCTTTTGAGGAGACTTTCCCGTCTCCAAGTAAGCTTTATGGAAGCCACAGTAGTGGCCTTAGCCTACTGACCTTTGTATGGACCTAAGAAAAGAATGAACAAGCTTGAGGATAACCAAAAATCTTTATTAGCCTAAAGATAACATTTTAAAGCTCCAACTACATCGGAATTAGGTAAAAGCCTCTTCTTAGTTTTCTGAATGTTAGGACAAAGAAAAAGAAACACATTTCTCTATTAATCTATTGATTGTTGTCTGAGGAAACTACCTTTCGCAAAAAATCTAATTTAGCTCTAAAAACCACCCTATTCTGATTGAAATCTAGATAAGACAGATCAAACAAAAGGACAGACTCTTCTGGCAGAAGAAATCAATACTTTCCAAGACTGAAGCGAATGTCCATAGAATGCCAAGGTTCAAACTGTGAAAATCTGCGAAACCCTTAAAATTAAATTAAGGTTCCTAAGGAAGAGAAAGCGGCTTAATAACTGGATACAATCTAACTAAAGTTTAGACAAAACCTTCAACATCAGGAAGTTTAGCAATCTTGTTATGGTATAAAAATATATAGAAATTTGACTTTTTAAAGAGCTAGCAGAAAAACCTTTGTCTAAACCTTCTTACAAAAATTGCAGAATTCTGGGAATTCTGAAAGAGTGCCAATTGAAAATGTGTTTTTCACACCAAGAAAGAAAAAACGATACAAATGTTGACATACGTTTCTAGAGACAGGCTTTCTAGCCTGAATAAAAATATTTATCACAGGCTCTCAGAAATCTTGCAGTTTCAAAATGATGCATTCAATCTCTAAGCAATTAGGTTGAGAGGCTTGCGATCTAGATGATAAACATTAAACTTTCAGGGATCATTTCTATAGTTTGAGATCTAGATGATAAAATAGAACATGAGAAAAAAGGTTAAGATGAAGAGGAAGAGACCACGGAGGAAAAGTGGACATGTGTACTAAGTCCACCAACCAAGATCTGCAATGCCAAATAGGCGCCATTAGAAACATAAATTATGCTTACCTGATAATTTAATTTCCATCTGTGGGAGGAGAATCCACTGCTTCATTCATTACTTGTGAGAATTAAGAACCTGGCCAACCAGGAGGAGGCAAAGACACCCCTGCCAAAGGCTTAAATACCTCCCCCACTCCCCTCGTCCCTCAGTCATTCTGCCAAGGGAACAAGGAACAGTAGGAGAAATATCAGGGTATAAATAGTGCCAGAAGAATAAAAAGTAAATTTATGCTTACCTGATAAATTAATTTCTTCTACGATATGACGAGTCCACGGATTTCATCCTTACTTGTGGGATTTATCCTCCAGCTAACAGGAAGTGGCAAAGAGCACCACAGCAGAGCTGTATATATAGCTCCTCCCTTCCCTCCACCTCCAGTCATTCGACCGAAGTTAGGAAGAGAAAGGAAAAGCCAAAGGTGCAGAGGTGACTGAAGTTTATAAAAAATATAATCTAGATCTGTCTTAAAAATGACAGGATGGGCCGTGGACTCGTCATATCGTAGAAGAAATTAATTTATCAGGTAAGCATAAATTTAATTTTCTTCTACAAGATATGACGAGTCCACGGATTTCATCCTTAATTGTGGGATACAATACCAAAGCTACAGGACACGGATGAAAGGGAGGGACAAGACAGGAACCTAAACGGAAGGCACCACTGCTTGAAGAACCTTTCTCCCAAAACCAGCCTCAGAAGAAGCAAAAGTATCAAATTTATAAAATTTGGAAAAAGTATGAAGAGACGACCAAGTTGCAGCCTTGCAAATCTGTTCAACAGAAGCATCGTTTTTAAATGCCCATGAGGAAGCCACAGCCCTAGTAGAATGAGCCGTAATTCTTTCAGGAGGTTGCTGTCCAGCAGACTCATACGCCAGACGGATGATACTCTTCAGCCAAAAAGAAAGAGAGGTAGCCGTAGCTTTCTGACCCCTACACTTTCCAGAAAAAACAATGAATAATGAAGATGATTGACGGAAATCCTTAGTCGCCTGCAAGTAAAACTTCAAGGCACGGACCACGTCCAGGTTATGCAACTTACGCTCCTTCTTAGAAGAAAGATTAGGACATAATGAAGGAACAACGATTTCCTGATTAATATTCTTATTAGAAACAACCTTAGGAAGGAAACCATGTTTGGTACGTAATAAAAAATTATACTAAGCAGTTCCAATTTGCCAAAAATATTGCACTAATTGAGCAAGCTAAATCACCCCGTAAAAAGTCTTTTTATCTGGTAAATAAACTTTAAACAACGATAACAGCCCCTGCACCTCGCCAAAGCTCTGCTGTGGCGCCTACCTGCCCCTAAGGAACTCAGGAAAGATTCAACAACGATCCGGTGATTGAATATCCACCTTAGGCCCCACCGGAGCTAGTGCCTGCTGCCTTCTAGTGAGGAGGAAACTGCGCGTCTGAGCTCGCGAAACAGGCCCGCCCACCATGGGCGTCGTATTAACAAACTCCATAACTGCATGGGAAGCGGTTTCAAAAAGCCATGTGGTCCCCAAAAGTTCCTATACACACATTCATTATGCTATTTTGTTTAACCCTTAATAAAAATAGCAAATGTCACAGTTGTCTCTCCCAGTGTCAAGCCTCAATTGAGCTACATAATCGTAGTAACCCTTATGTATACACCAGTAAAACACAGTAACCCATAATCCCTATATGTCTACTGCTTACCCTTTCCCTTACAGGGAATAATGTCAGCCAGTTCTGATATAACAAGTCTCCTCAGAAATAAAAGACTGAACATACCTCAATGCTGCTTGTAGCATGACACCGGTCTCCACACTGAAGATTTTTCTTGCACTACCTTCAGAAACTCTGTGGGAACCAGAATGGATCTTAGTAACATCTGCTAAGATCATCAATCTCAGGGTAGAAAAAAGATCTCTTCATTCCTCTCAGGAATCCAGACTGATGATTTCTCCCTGAGAAAAATAGTACACACCGGTACCATTTTAAAATAAAAAATATCTTGATTGAAGAATCTAAAACTAACACCATCACTTTACCTCTTCCTATTACTAACACAGGCAAAGAGAATGACTGGAGGTGGAGGGAAGGAAGGAGCTATATATACAGCTCTGCTGTGGTGCTCTTTGCCACTTCCTGTTAGCAGGAGGATAAATCCCACAAGTAAGGATGAAATCCGTGGACTCGTCATATCTTGTAGAAGAAATAAAATTTAGGTCCGCCCACTGGAGACACGGGCGGGGGCAGTGGACTCACCTCCCACAGATGGAAATGCAATTATCAGGTAAGCATAATTTATGTTTTCCATCTTAATGGGAGGAGAGTCCACTGCTTCATTCATTACTTGTGGGAACAAATACCCAAGCTCTAGAGGACACTCAATAAAAAAAAGGGGAGGGCAAAAGGAGGCGGACCCTAAACTGAGGGCACCACAGCCTGCAGAACCTTTCTCCCAAAAGCTGCTTCCGCTGAAGCAAAAACAGCTTTTATTTTATAAAATTTTATTTATAAAATTTTGCAGAAGTATGTAAGGAAGACCAAGTGGCCGCCTTACAAATCTGCTCCATAGAAGCCTCATTCTTAAAGGGACAGTATACACTCATTTTCATATTATTGCATGTAATAGACACTACTGTCAATAATAAGATGCACAGATACTGATATAAAAATCCAGTATAAAACTGTTTAAAAACTTACTTAGAAGCTCACAGTTTAGCTCTGTTGAAAAGGTAGCTGGAAAGCCCACTGCAAGTGGGAAATATCAGACACTCCCCCCTCCCCCTTCTTTTGCATATGAAAAGACCCTTTACACAAACAGGAGCAAGCTGGAGAAGGTAGCTGACGGTATTCACATAAAACTTTGGGTCTTGGTTAGGAGTCTTAAAATCAGAGCAATGTTATTTAAAAATAAGCAAAACTATACATTAAAAAAAACAACTTGATGGGCTATATAAATAGATCATCTACAAAACATTTATGCAAAGAAAAAATGAGTGTATAATGGCCCTTTAAAGGCCCAAGAAGAGGCCACAGCTCTAGTGGAGTGAGCCGTAATCCTCTTAGGAGGCTTGTGTCCCACTGTCTCATATGCCAGATGGATCATACTCATCAACTAAAATGATAGAGAAGTGGCAGAGGCCCTCTGCCCCCTGCGCTTCTCCGAATACACAACAAATAAGGACGAGGTCTGTCTGAACTACTTTATGGTCTGAAGGTAAAACTTCAATGCCCGAACCATGTCCAGATTAAGAAGTAACCTCTCCATCGAAGAAGAAGGGTTAGGACATAAAGAAGGAACTACTATTTTCTGATTGATGTTATGACTCAACACCACCTTGGGAAGAAATCCCAATCCAGTGCGAAGAACAGCCTTATCAGCATGAAAAACCAAGTAGGGAGGCTCACATTGCAAGGCCGCCAGCTCAGAGACTCTGCGTGCCGATGCAATAGCCAGTAATAATAAAACTTTCCATGAAAGAACCTTAATGTCAAGGGCATGCATAGGCTCAAATGGAGCCCTCTGCAAAACCTTAAGAACCAAGTTTAAGCTCCAAGAAGGAGCCGGATTTCTGAAGACAGGCCTGATCCTAACCAGAGCCTGCACAAAAGACTGAATGTCAGGAAGCTCCACAAGCTTCTTAAGCAACAGTACAGAGATCTGTCCCCTTAGGGAATTGGCAGCAAGACCCTTATCCAGACCGTCCTGGAGCAAGGCCAAAATCCTGGATACCCTGACCTTATGCCAGGGATATCCTCGTTCCTCACACCAGGACAAGTAGGTCCTCCATACCTTGTGATAGATGAGTCGAGTGACCGGCTTCCTGGCCAGAACGAGAGTGTCAATAACTTTTTCCAAAAATCCTCTCTTAGCTAAGACTAGCCGTTCAATCTCCATGCAGTCAGCCTCAGAGAATCAAGATTTTGATGTAGAAACGGACCTTGAACCAGCAGATCCCTGTGACAAGGTAACCTCCACGGTGGAGATGACGACATCCCCACCAGATCCGCAAACCACATCCTCCGAAGCCACGACGGAGCAATTAGAATAGCTGAAGCTTGCTCCTGCTTGATGCGGGCCACTACACAATGTAGAAGAGGTGGAAATATGTAAATTAGGTTGAAGTCCCAGGGTACCGCCAAGGCATCTATCAGTTCCGCCTGGGGATCCCTGGATCGCGACCTGTATCTGGGTAGCTTGCAATTGAGTCTGGACGCCATGAGATCCATCTCCGGAGTCCCCCATCTGCTGCAGATTCCATTCCCCTGGATGAAACATCTGTCTGCTCAGAAAATCCGCTTCCCAGTTGTCCACACCCGGGATGTGGATCGCTGAGAGCGAACAATTGTGAGTCTCTGCCCATTCCAGATACTTTCCTCATGGCTAGGGAGCTTCTCGTTCCCCCCTGGTGGTTTATGTTAGCCACCAAGGTAATGTTGTCCAATTGGAATCTGATGAATCGGGACGACCCAAAAGGGGGCCAAGCCCTCAGAGCATTGAATATCGCTTTAAGTGCCAAAATATTTATAGGTAGTCTCGACTCCTCTCGGGTCCATCTGCCCTGTGCCCTTCTGGCACCCCAAACAGCTCCCCATCCTGAAAGACTTGCATCCATGGTTACAATCTCCCAGGATGGTCTCAAAAAGAATGACCCCTGGGACAATTGCCCCGGTCGGGTCCACCGAGATAGGGACTCCCTCACCAGTCTGTCCAGAAAATATCTGTTGGGACAGATCTGAGTGATCGCCGTTCCATTGTCTAAACATGCACAGCTGAAGAGGTTGGAGATGGAACCTGGTGAATGGAATGACATCTATGCTGGATACCACGATCACCTCCATACACCTGGTCACAGATGTCCTGGAGGATGTCTGAAGAGCTAGACAGTTGGACGCAAGCTTGCAACTTTTCTGATCTGTCAAGAATATCTTCATGGCTGAAAAATCTATTGTACCCAGGAATTCCACCCTGTTGCTGGGGACCAATGAACTCTTTCCTTTGTTTATCTTCCACCCGTGGGACCCAAGGAGAAGAACTCTTGAGTGATCCTCCGCAAGACTGTAGGACAGAGCCTGGACCAGGATCTCGTCCAGATAAAGTGCCACTGCAATCCTTCTGGCTCTCGCTACAGCGAGAAGAGCTCCCACAACCTTTGTAAAGACTCTGGGGGCAGTCGCCAGACCAAATGGAAGGACCACAAACTGGAAGTGCTAGTCCAGGAAAGCGAATCATAGAAACCTGAAGTGATCCTTGTGGATTGGAACGTGAAGGTAAGCGTCCTTCAGGTCTATAGTCGTAATGAATTGCCCTTCTTGAACCAGGGGCAAAATTGACCTGATCGTCTCCATCTTGAACGATGGAACTGACAAAAACTTGTTTAGGGCCTTTAGGTCCAGAATTGGACGAAACGTGCCCTCCTTCTTTGGGACCATGAAAAGGTTTGAATAATACCCCAGATCTCCTTCTGACGGAGGGACTGAGACGATTACCCCGAGAGATGAGAGATCCCTCACACGCCCCAGGAAGGTGTCTCTCTTTTCTGGTCTTGAAGATATGCTTGACAGGAGGAATCTGCCTCTGGGCGGATATGACTTGAAACCTATCCTGTAACCCTAGGCTACAACCGCCAGAACCCAAGGGTCTATAACGTCTCTTCTCCAGGCCTCCGCAAAAAGAGATAGTCTGCCCCCTACCTGATCCGAGGACAGATCGGGGGCTGCCCCTTCATGCCGACTTTGACTCAGCAGGCTTCTTGTTCTGCTTGGACTTATTCCAAGAGTTAGCTGGTTTCCAAGATCCCTTGGATTGCTCAGACTTTGCTTCAGGCTGCTGACGCTGAGACTTGTCCGCACGAAAGGGACAAAAAGAAGGCACCCTTGCCACCTGTGACCGTAGATATGATAGAATCCAGGACCGGCCAAACAAAACTTTCTCCTTGAATGGGAGGGAAAGCAGGCGAGACTTGGAAGTCATGTCCGCAGACAACAACTTTAGCCACAGAGCCCTGCTGGCTAAAACAGAAAAACCTGATGTCTTAGCATACAGGCAAATAATCTGCATGTTAGCATCACAAATGAACGAATGTGCTACCCTTAAGGCTTTGATTAGTTGTAGAATCTCATCAAGGGGATGAGCGTCACACCAGTAGGTAGCTGCACCAACCATCGCAGCGACCACTGCCGCCGGTTGGAAAACGAACCCCGTGAGTTGGAACATCTTCTGCAACATGGACTCCATCTTTTTATCCATGGGATCACTGAAAGAGGAGCTATCCTCTAGCAGAATAGTTGTTCTCTTTTTTTTTTTTAAATAATTTTTTATTGAGGTTTTTGCATAACAAACATAAAACATAGTACACCTTTTTGTCAAAAGAACGAAATACATACAAGATTGACCGAGACATTTCGGCAGCTATATAATACATTGGTGAAAGGCTAATGAAACCTCAGTTTTTCAATAATATATCATGAATGACTGACCAGTTGGGAATATAGTTTAAGGCCCCATGGGCCAAAAGTATAGAATATAAAAGATATCTGATGGCCAGATGTCCAGCTCTTTAGGAGCTTCAAAAAGCGCGTGAATGCGTATATAGAGAAGGGGGAGGGGGAAATTCAGCGGGTAAGCACCGCTATATATAGGGGGGGAAGGGTGGAGGGCGGAGCCATAGATATATGAAAGTATTTTAGGGAACTTGAGTAGCATGAGGAATAAACTGATACTATACATGGGAGAGAAAGTAACCGTTAAAACATAGCAATAAAGGCTAAAACCATGTCTGACATACGTAACCTAGAGAGCCACTGAGCCTGACAGTGATAGGGTGATATCATAGTTCCTGAGTTTTGGTCGATGTCTCAATGTCACTGTACTATTAATATTACTATGATCCCTACTAAACTGTGGGATGTTAAAGTGTGAGACTAAAAGTATTAAATAGATGCATAAAAGAGTTAAGCCATAAATTTCTAGAAGGTAAACCCTAGATATATTCCCCTAAAAGCCTTACTTGTGTGCATCTTATAAACTAAGTAAGAAGATTACATAAGCATAACTATAATATATTTACAAGGCTTACTGTTAACTATGTCATTTGCGCTGAGACCCCAATGACACTATTAGGGATAGGCAAGGCATAAAATATATTTAAAGCATATGTAAGGTGCAGTATAATACATAATATCAATATATTTCTAAGGGACCTCTAGTGTCTTTCTAAAGACAAAAACTCAGACCTTAGATTGCAAACTCTATCTGTATTATTTTGTCTTTGATACTTGCTCTGACCTTATAAGGCTGGATACTGAAATATAAAAGCAATGCCTCCTTTACCATTCTATATCAGTGACTCTAAGTGTCAGCCAGAAAAGTATACCCAAGTATATAATAAGCAGCTTATGAGCTATCAGTGGAGCTATAATAGTTTTAACATGGCTATATGCAAAGGATCTAGATAGCAAATTAGGGGTGTTACCGCAATAGATTATAGAATGAGAGATGATCCCATGTATAATGTCTCCAGGCCATTGAAACTAGCTTATATTGACATCTTTGAGGCTCAGACTCCAGATTTAGGTATCTTGTATAAAGATAATGTCAACATGTGGAGCTCTAAAACACACTAACATCAGCATAAGCACCAGTAAACTAAATCCAGCTAACTCAGTAGTATGTATATCCGTTACTACAGGGTAAAGGATACCTGGGTATAGTAGCTGTAGGTGGTGTCCTAGCACATATATAGCAACTTGATTTCTACAACAATATATCTTGGCATGTAGATGCTAACATAATAATGAAATAATATAGCTGCCAAGATTTATTAATAGGAGACCCTGTGACAATATTTTAAGGTGTATGGGCTGCTGGGGATTCATGTCTTGTAATATATAGTGTTTTATGGGAACTACAAGATCATGACTAGAGGCGTAGTCAATATATAGACTGCAGAAATGATAGGTTTTGTGAAAAATATGTCTTTGCTATCTCCTCTAATTGCAAATATGGTAGGGAAGATTTATCTATAGTCATATGGGAGTTTAGGCATGAAATTGCAACAATTCCTCAGTCCCCTATTCATATTCTAGGGAATAGCTGATCTCAAATAGGAATGTTAGTAGGCCTAGATGCATATGTAGTATGTTGTCGTAGATAAGGACATGTTGGAGAATACAATTCAGTGAGCTAGGTTACATCTCTCTTTTTTTGGTTGGCTATAAGTAGTAACACTAGTGGTTAAGGTAGTTAGTACAATATAGTTATAATATGAGGTGGAAGCAAACATATGTATCCGAGCCTGTAGAGAAAGCCATAAAACATATTTAGACATGCAAATATAGCAGGTGACAATAGGCTAATGTAAGGTATGTCACAGACTAATTGCTCAGCTTCTAAATAGCTACCTAATGTAATATAGAGCTCTATTAAAATAGTTGTGGGCTGTTTGGTTAAGGAAGAAGGTATAAGACCCTTTATATGAGAAAGCATTCTGGTCATAGGTAAAATAAACACAGATAATGAGCATAAACATAGCAACTACATAAAAACAAGCCTAATGCAAGACTGGCGCAGTCTCCAATACCACTACACATGCATTTATACAAAAACATGAAGCATAGGTCCAGGCAGCATATCTAGATCAGTAGGTATGCTGATCGCGAAACAGATTGTAGCTCTATCTAGGAGTATTAAAGCACCCCTGACAAACTAAAGAGGTGGAAAATAGGAATAATGCAAACTATTCTTTGGGATATAACATAAGTCACTTGCTGAACTGTAATTCTCAAACTTGAAAGGTGCCATCTTGTCAGAGTAGCTGATCTCTTAGCCTACATCACTGCCAGATAACCCAGTTTTCCTATGTGTGCTGTGTAGACTGGGAGTGAATAAAACTCTAAAATGAAATATACTGGAGTTCAGTTAATAATTTTGCAGATAATCAAACATTTTAAGCATCAAGTGTCCTGTGAAAGCTCTTTCGTTAACACACAAGGATTGTCTCTATGTGGACCAAAATGTAGGTAGTCAATAATCAGATCCATACAAAAATCTTCATCAGTACCCACATTAAGCCTGATGAGAAAGGGCTACTGTTCAATAAACGTGTTCTAAACAAGATCCATATACTACCATAAATGGCAATAAGGTAAGCATGGAGTTTTCGAAAGTCCCATTTTAGCCGATACCCAGTCTACTAACACAAAACACCTCGGAGAGGCCTGTCATGCGGCAAATGCTAGTCTCTTCTGATGTGAACTGGCCCGCATGGCAAGGGAAGCTAACAGTTCCGACATAGAATATCTGGGCTTTCGGCCAAAGGATTGACCCTTTCTCTGTAATGTAGGGGGATCTAGACTCCAGTAGCTGACCTTCCAATACCTGCTTGTAGTAGGGTAAGCAAGAGGTCGACCGTGTTTCTATGTGTACACTCGGATCCCACACTTCTACATGCATCCCCCAGCTCCGTAGGTCAGTCGCCTACTCGCGTGGGGCGTCCGTAACTCCAGGGCCCTGAGCAGTTGTTGCATCCACAGATACAGTAGGTTGAAATGTCTCTGAAAGTTGCCTCATGTCGCTATTTACTTGTTGTAGAGGAGCTGACCCGGACCGGGACTCCGGTATCCACGCAGCTGGTCTGTCTGTAGGAACGTCATACCTATTAGGTAATAACCGGTCTGTCTCCCAGGGTGTCTCCAGTTCACCTAGTTTGTTGCCGATTTCTCCACTGAACGCCTTCTCCAACGTGCCCATTAGGTCCAGGAAGCAGCTTTCCATCTGCCGATCTAGGTCTTGGAGTAGATCCTGTAGCCTCCCATGCGCCTCCATTATAAGTGAAGCTGCGTGTAGATTAGAAGCTAGGAGTTGACTCTGTTGTTTGTTATAGTAAGTGAACTGGCTGTCATCTGCCTTTGCTGGCGTTTTGCTCTATTTAGAACCGCTTAAGATATCAGATGTTGTGTCGGCACTGTGTTACAATGAGGTCACAGCAAATCTTCCATAGCAGGCCACATCCACGGTCCTTCCTACTGCTCTACCCGATACCTCTGCGTTGAGAATTATTGGCACGCTTTGTAGGTGCCTGTTGTATACTCAATATTAAAGCAAAGCTTTAAATCTTTGGATTTCAGTGTTTCTGATGTCTTAAATTATATTTTCTAGTTATTCTTTGCAGAGCACCATCTGAGTGCGTCTGCTCTACTCGGCAGTTGGCTCCGCCCCCCAGAATAGTTGTTCTCTTAGCGAGCATGGAGATAGCACCACCCACCTTAGGGACGGTCCCCCACAGCTCAAGCTGCGCGTCCAGGAACGGGGAAAAGCTTTTTAAAAGAAGAAGAGGGGGAAAAGGATGACCCAAGTTTCTACCATTCATTCTTAATAATGTTAGCCATCTTGACTGGAAGGCCTGGGGCACTACCTCGTAAACCCTATCCAGTTTAGGGATCAAAGGTTCCTCCGGTAGCTTCCGTTCTGGAACCTCTAACATAGCAAGCACCTTTTTCAGCAGAAAGCGCAAATGCTCCATCTTAAATTTAAAATCTGGTTCCTCCACGGATGGAGGCCTAGAAGTAGCCGATTCCTCAGCGGATAATCTGTCTGAGACATCCAGCGGAGTCAAGGACCTCTGAGACAGATAGCAGTGCCGTACCTTCCATTTGCGCTTAGTAGGACGAGGCATTGCATTAATGGCCGCAGAAACCGCCGTCTGTAACTGATTGGCGAAGTCCTGCAGGAGGATTAGTAGTGCTCTGGGGAACTGCTTGTGTAATCGGAGATGATTGTAGGGAACGCACCTCACGGGGCGGAGAACCCTTAGAGGTGGACGGCCTAGTCATACTAAATACTTTATTCTTTTTAGATATAGCAATATTGTCAAAGCATGTGGAACACAGTATACACAGTTAATAGATTTAGATAAAGAGGGAGTATCCTCTAACATAATCAGAGTCCTCCATAGCTTGTGCCTTTATTATGGAATTGATCAAAAAATAAATGGCACCTTTATATCCCAAATGGCTGGGGCACTCACCACCTCCTATGACCTGGACTACAAGAAACAGCCTTCGTCTCCTCTGAACACAGGTCGAGAAAGAGGAGTGCCATGCAGGACTGCACCTGTACTCGAGAGAGAGACGTGCAAAAAAAGCCCACCTCAATCTCTCGCTATTGAACTGATTGTTCCACACTGACAGAGCCTCATCTCACACAAGTGCAGCAGAAAACACAATAAACAATATAATGCATAATAAAATCCCCCCTGTCCAATAACCCCCTTCCGAGGGTATTACCCTAGATTCTATAAAGATAAAGGAGCCACACTGTGACCCTGTCTTCTTGCGTTATCACATATATATAAATGAAACGATCTTACCAGAATCAACGCTGTGGAACAGGAACACGGCCCTTCAAGTGTGACAGGGTAGTAGCATCGCTCCTGACATGGACTTGAGAGAAGAAAAGCAGGCAGTGAAACTCGTCAACACTGATTGCTAATGGAGCTGTTAAACTGAGTCGGGATGGGTTCGCAGAAAGACTCTCCCTGCATCTCCGGACTCTAACATTCACCCATGCTCTCACTGAGAGGCTGGCAGGACTACTTAAATCTCCAGTCCCATTTCGAAGAGTACTACCCTCCATAAGAGACTACTCAGAATCTTCCGACACTTCTCAGCCAACCTCCTGTGACGAAAGGCAAAGAATGACTGGGGGATGAGTGGAGTGGGGGAGGTATTTAAGCCTTTGGCTGGGGTGTCTTTGCCTTCTACTGGTGGCCAGGTTTTTAATTCCCACATGTAAACAAAGTAAATAGAGAAGTGAATCCAAGGTGTATCCAAAAGACCAGGAGAATAGCACCCTCCCTAAATAAATCACAGCAACACAAGGGTTAAATATGCAAGATAAGAAATTTTTATATTTATCAGATCATAAATAAATACACAAAAACACACATAGTTCGACACATATACACACACAAGACAACACATGGGCCCCTTAACAATTCTAAGAGAGACTAAGCCGGCTATGAATGACCTGAATAGTGCACCATAGTAGCAACAGAGTTGAATGCAAAATAATGTTCAGTATAATCACAGCGCAAAGTCACTCAAAGATGAGTTTATCTAAAATACGCTGTGGCCCTATGTGGGGTATCCACATGAGTAAATACAGTCGGTAGTATAGAAAGACAAATGGTCGTCAGCACAGGCTTGGTGCAGCACCACAACCGTGGGATCCCCCCACTCATCCCTGTTGCTGTTATCTTTCCCTGTGTGGAGGAGTAGTGAGTTGGACTTCCATCTGTCAAGGAGAGGTAGTATATACAGGCTATTACAGCTACCGGAGGAGGTAACAGCCTGTGCTGACAACCATTTGCCTTTCTATACTACCAACTGTATTTACTCATGTGGATACCCCACATAGGGCCACAGCGGATTTTAGATAAACTCATCTTTGAGTGACTTTGCCTGCATGTACTAGCCTACACTATACATGATGATCTGCTTGCTTGCTCACTTATTTGCCTGTCACTTCATTCCAGTTGCTTGATTGGTCTATTGCATCCGCATTTACAGGATATCATCTGCGACTTGACTTTGAACATTATTGTTTACTTTACCATCTCATATAAGTGTGACTACAAGCACTGCGATTATACTGAACTTTATTTTGCATTCAACTCTGTTGCTACTATGGTGCACTATTCAGGTCATTAATAGCCGACATGGGCCTCGCTTCCATTGAGTCGTAATTCAGTTTGCGTGCACTCGCAAACCGTTAAATATGCTGTCGAAAGCAATAGCGTTTAACGACTGTTTCCAATGGCGCGTTATACCTCAATATCGGCTGCCGAACTTCGGCTGCCGAAAAGATTTTTGCGTCCCATAGAAAGTAATAGAAGCCGTTAATCGATAAATTATACCAGGTTTCCAATGAAAGCGCTAACCGTTAATACATTGTCGGAGGCTGTCGATACATTGAGATATATTACCCCCAGCTCAACTAGGTGTAAAAGAGGAAAATTGTGCTTTTTGAGACCTATTTTCTATTGAAATTATAAAACTTGCAAATAATGTAAGTGTTTTAATGTAGAAATAAATTGTTATAAGTAATATTTATTGTTGTCTCATGTATAGAAATAGTTGAACTTATATTCTAATAGAAATATCAGTATATATTTAAATATAATAATATATGCAAGAACATATCTACAGAATGCAAACTAGACCTATGCCTAGGGCAGCAAGAAATATTACTTATATTTATGAAGTGTTAAATATAATTATATTAGAAAATAGTATTTGATTATTAAAAATATGGATACGTTTTTTTTTATTTTTCTTGAGAGGCGATCACAGGTAAGAAGCACGGACGTTAAACGTAAATTCTATAGCGTAAGGTCGGGTTACCTTAGCAACTAATTGATTTTCAAGAAATCCGACGTCAGATGGAAGCGTTAACACAACGTTAACTTACAGCTACACGAAAAGAGCGACTGCGCGCAACACGCTAATCTTTTCAATGGAAACCTGGTACTAAAATGCAGCCGTAAATTACTTTTAGCTGTCGGCCGCTTCGGTAGCTTACGGCTCCATTTTTAACGACTCAATGGAAGCGAGGCCTTAGTCTCTCTTAGAATTGTGAGGGACCCATGTGTTGTCTTGTGTGTGTCTATGTGTCAAACTATGTGAGTTTTTGTGTATTTATTTATTTATGATCTGATAAATATAAAAAAAAATATCTTGCATATTTAACCCTTGTGTTGCTGATTTTTTTAGGGAGCGTGCTATTTTCCTGGTCTTTTGGATACACCTTATACCGGTGCATTCACTTTTCTATCTACTTTGTTTGCATATAAATTTACCAGGTTGCACCTCCCGCATTAGGATTAAGCTTTATATATACTTGATATTATTACTATTATTATTATTTTTATAGTTGAGCTTATTAGTCACTTTCTTTTCTTTGATCTTAATTCCCACAAGTAATGAATGAAGCAGTGTACTCTCCTCCCATTAAGATGGAAATAACTGACTCTTGCTTGATTTGAGCTATCACTCTTGAAAGCAGAACAGACGTAGGAAATATGTATGCCAGAAAAAAAAAAAGCTACAAACTCTGCCTCAGTATCCTGGACCTCACACAATATCTGGGAAGCTTGATGTTTAAATGAGAAGCCATTAGGTTTATCCACAGAAAAACTCCACTTCTTGATTATCTGGTTAAAGACATCATAGTAAAGAGACCATTCCCCTGGATGAAGGGATAGGCAACTGAGATAAACTGCTTCCCAGTTGTTCACGCCTGGAAAATGGATTGCAGAAAGATATAGCAATTGTTCTCTGTCCATATGAGAATTTGAGATACCTTCTTCATCACTAAAGAAATCAAGTTCCTCCTTGATTAATGTTTTCACCATACCTGTGAAATTAACTGATTGAAAACGAAGATGCGGTTCTTCCTTCAGAAGGGACCAACTCTGGAGAGCCCCAAAGATTGCACAGAGCTTTAACATTTTTATAGGCAACCTTGCTTCCTGAGATAATCAAACTCCCTGCACTCTCCTGGACCCCAATACTGCACCCCCAACCTAAAAGACCATCATCTGACTTGATTAATGTCTATGATGGACTATGAATAGAAGCCCTACGAGAAATGGACTGGAGAATTGCCTCCTCCTAGTGGCCAGAGAAAGCCTTGTTATAGGATCCAATAGAATCCTTTGAGAAAGCCGATTGTAATCCTTGCACCATTAACTAAACATGCAAAGAAGAAAAGGCCTCATGAGAAATATGCAAACGGAATGGCATCTAGTACTTCCATACAAAGAGCTATCGTAGGGATGGGAGATGACTGAAGCTTTGCACAAGATGACTGCAACTTTAATTTCCTCTGATCTGTTAGGGAAAAATTAATAGAAATTGAGTCTATGACCACTCCCAGAAATGATATCCTGGTCTGAGGAGTATAAGAGCTCTTTGTGATTTTGATTCTCCAACCATGTCATCGAAGAAACAACAAAAGATTGTTGGTAATAGAATTTTCTAAATGAAAGATAGAACCTGTACTAAGATATTTCCAGGTATGGAGCTACCGATATGCCCTGTGCTCTGAATACAGATAACAGGGTTCCCAGATGTGAAAATTCTGGGAGCTGTAGCTAGACCAAACGGTAGAGCGACAAGCTGAAAATGTTTGTCCAAATAAGTAAATCTGAGGAATTGAAAAAACTCTCTGAAAATTGGGATATGAAGGTAGGCATCCTTCAAATCTATTATAGAGATAGAATAGTTCTGATTGTTTCCATTTAGAAAGTCGGAAATGTAACAATTATTCAAGGTTTTTAAATCCAGAATAGGCCTAAAAGTTCCCTTTTTTGGTGGGGAACATCCAAAAGGTTGGATAAAAAGCCTGGTCTTGTTCCTTCAAAGGAACTGGATGAATTACTTCCATGAGTTCTAGATCTCGAATACATTGAAAAAAAAGTTTTGAGCCTTTTCAGGATTTTTTGGAATTTTGGACAGAAAATGCCTTATTTTCGATCTGACTCCTGTTGTTTAGGGATCTTGAACAGACCAAGCCCAGATCAACCGAAAAAGGAGTAATGTGCCCCCTATCAGAAGAAGATCCAATCGGAGACCACATCTTAATGATAACTTACTATCAGTGAAGAGTTTATTTGACTGCTTAGACTTGTTCCAACTGGAGGAAGACTGACGAAAGGAAAGATAATGATTAGGAGTCCTAGTTTTCCCCTTTTTTCTTATCCTGAGGAAGAAAAGCACATTTACCTCCAGATACGGTAGAAATAATAGGATCTAAAGCAGGACCAAATAAAATCTTACCCTGAAAAGGGAAAAGACCAAAGTCTGGTCTTAGAAACCATGACAGCTGATTAAGATATCAGCCACAATGTTATTTTAGACAGCTAGGGCCATATTTTTGGCATTAATCCTGATAACGTCAATAATTGCACAGATGAATGCATTAGCCAACCTAATCAAATATAGGCGATTTTGAAAATTCTCATCCATAGAGTAGTCAGA
The DNA here is from genome assembly GCF_027579735.1 of Bombina bombina. Classification (NCBI taxonomy): domain Eukaryota; kingdom Metazoa; phylum Chordata; class Amphibia; order Anura; family Bombinatoridae; genus Bombina; species Bombina bombina. The sequence goes on along the minus strand of NC_069505.1, from coordinate 488,411,630 downwards.
AAAACTGTCACACCACATATAAGAAGCTGTCTCAACATAAGCAATACTAATAGCCAGTGGTGAGATTCCAAACTTTTAGCAACAGTGTCTGGTGGGATTCCAAAATTTAAGCAACAGGTTCTCTAACTTCTCTATAATACAAAACCTTTATACTTTCTAAATTTTAGGAACAGGTTCTTAAGAACTGCTGAAAACCCAGCTAAATCCCACCACGGCTAATAGCCAGTCTGAATAAAAAACCTACTAGCTGGAAAAACATTCTATGGTAAGACTATAAATTTCTGTCCATAGGATTTTTAAAGGAAGTACTGTCCTCCAAAGGAATTGTAGAATACTTTGTCAAGGTAGAAATGGCTCCACCTACCTTAGGGATTGACTATCAAAGATCCAAATTAGAGGATGGTAATGGAAAACCTTCTTAAATTTTGAAGCTGGATTATAAGAAATACCATGCCTAGCCTATTCCTTAGTAATTATTTCTGTAATAGCATTTGGAACGGGAAAACTTCAAGAGCCTCGGTAGGCTTGAAGATTGGATCTAATTGATTAAAGGAAGATAAACCTGAGGATTCTAAGACTGAGTCCTTTAAAGGATTTTATCTAATTTAGATCTTAGCAAACCAAAATTAGAAGATAAATCCACAGTAGGTTGATTGTCAGACTTAGATCTTTTACGCTTACTTTGAGGAGGCATAGCTGTCAACCTTTCAGAGAAAAGCTTTAAAAGCTGGAGCAAAATCTGAAGATCTCCCAAGTAAAGAACATACAGAGGGAGGACAGATTCCTCAAGAAGCGTTGATTGGTATGCATAAGGTGATCAATACAGGAATGGAAAAGTTGTACTGGGCGTACAATAGCAACCAACTTGCAGAATATATATTTAAACTAAAACTGAAAAATTAGAGGATCTACAATATAAAGGATCTAATTTTACAGTATTGGGGACAGTTCCAAAATGCTCCACAATGAAATACAGTAAGAGAAAAATTGTAAATTGCAATTCAATACACCACTCAATATACTGAAAATTATGCCAAATAATTAGAAATTCCGGGATTTGTGTCTTAACAATCCGAGAATAGGAAGAGGTTAAATAATAGAAAGCACAAGTAACTGGGAAACTCTACAGTACTAACAGACACAGGGCTTAGCAAAAAAGTATGTCAGCAAATAAATAGTTTAAATGCTATAAAATAACACACTAGGAAAAATGTGGTTCTTACACCTAAGCGCTAGGAAAAAACTTGCAACAGATTACTTTTCTTCTTTGGGAGATGACCCGAAGTGACACACTCCCCAGAATATAGTGCGCCCACAGAAAAGGTGAATTGTATAATGTGGGAAATGAATAACCCCTACGCCGCCGTTATAGCTGCCTTAAGCTCGCTATATCTAAGGGTGACCCGATAGCGACAAACAAAATATGCCCGATAGAGACAAACTATAACAGCCTGAGGCGCTTTACCATAGTCAGATTGATTGGCATGCCTCTGTGAGTCAGTAGCGCGCCACAAAGAAAACAACTGCACAATGAGAACTGCGCAGGCATTGAAACCAAACTGTTCCAGAAAAATATAATTTATGCTTACCTGATAAATTCATTTCTCTTGTAGTATAGTCAGTCCACGGGTCATCCATTACTTATGGGATTATATCTCTTCCCTAACAGGAAGTTGCAAGAGGATCACCCAAGCAGAGCTGCTATATAGCTCCTCCCCTCACATGTCATATCCAGTCATTCGACCGAAACCAGACGAGAAAGGAGAAACTATAGGGTGCAGTGGTGACTGGAGTTTAATTAAAATTTAGACCTGCCGTAAAAAACAGGGCGGGCCGTGGACTGACTACACTACAAGAGAAATGAATTTATCAGGTAAGCATAAATTATATTTTCTCTTGTTAAGTGTAGTCAGTCCACGGGTCATCCATTACTTATGGGATACCAATACCAAAGCTAAAAGTACACGGATGATGGGAGGGGCAAGGCAGGAACTTTACACGGAAGGAACCACTGCCTGTAGAACCTTTCTCCCAAAAACAGCCTCCGAAGAAGCAAAAGTGTCAAATTTGTAAAATTTTGAAAAGGTGTGAAGTGAAGACCAAGTTGCAGCCTTGCAAATCTGTTCAACAGAGGCCTCATTCTTAAAGGCCCAGGTGGAAGCCACAGCTCTAGTAGAATGAGCTGTAATCCTTTCAGGAGGCTGCTGTCCAGCAGTCTCATAGGCTAAACGTATTATGCTACGAAGCCAAAAAGAGAGAGAGGTAGCCGAAGCCTTTTGACCTCTCCTCTGTACAGAGTAAACGACAAACAGGGAAGAAGTTTGACGAAAATCTTTAGTTGCCTGCAAATAAAACTTTAGGGCACGGACTACGTCCAGATTATGCAAAAGTCGTTCCTTCTTTGAAGAAGGGTTAGGACACAATGATGGAACAACAATCTCTTGATTGATATTCCTGTTAGAGACTACCTTAGGTAAGAACCCAGGTTTAGTACGCAGAAGTACCTTGTCTGAATGAAAAATCAGATAAGGAGAATCACAATGTAAGGCAGATAACTCAGAGACTCTTCGAGCCGAGGAAATAGCCATCAAAAACAGAACTTTCAAAGATAACAGCTTGATATCAACAGAATGAAGGGGTTCAAACGGAACGCCTTGCAGAACGTTAAGAACTAAGTTTAAGCTCCACGGCGGAGCAACAGTCTTAAACAAAGGCTTAATTCTAGCCAAAGCTTGACAAAAAGCCTGAACGTCTGGAACTTCTGCCAGACGTTTGTGTAGAAGGATAGACAGAGCCGAAATCTGTCCCTTTAACGAACTAGCAGATAAACCCTTTTCTAAACCCTCTTGTAGAAAAGACAATATCCTAGGAATCCTAACCTTACTCCATGAGTAACTCTTGGATTCGCACCAATATAAATATTTACGCCATATTTTATGGTAATTTTTTCTGGTGACAGGTTTCCTAGCCTGTATTAAGGTATCAATAACCGACTCCGAGAAGCCGCGCTTTGATAGAATCAAGCGTTCAATCTCCATGCAGTTAGCCTCAGAGAAATTAGGTTTGGATGGTTGAAAGGACCCTGAATTAGAAGGTCCTGCCTCAGAGGTAGAGACCATGGTGGACAGGACGACATGTCCACTAGATCTGCATACCAGGTCCTGCGTGGCCACGCAGGCGCTATCAGAATCACCGATGCTCTCTCCTGTTTGATCCTGGCAATCAATCGAGGAAGCATCGGAAATGGTGGAAACACATAAGCCATGTTGAAGACCCAATGTGCTGTCAGAGCATCTATCAGCACCGCTCCCGGGTCCCTGGACCTGGATCCGTAACAGGGAAGCTTGGCGTTCTGGCGCGACGCCATGAGATCCAGATCCGGTTGGCCCCAACGATGAATCAGTTGGGCGAAGACCTCCGGATGAAGTTCCCACTCCCCCGGATGAAAAGTCTGCGACTTAGGAAATCCGCCTCCCAGTTCTCCACGCCTGGGATGTGGATCGCTGACAGGTGGCAAGAGTGAGACTCTGCCCAGCGAATTATCTTTGAGACTTCCAACATCGCTAGGGAACTCTTGGTTCCCCCTTGATGGTTGATGTAGGCCACAGTCGTGATGTTGTCCGACTGAAATCTGATGAACCTCAGAGTTGCTAACTGAGGCCAAGCTAGAAGAGCATTGAATATTGCTCTTAATTCCAGAATGTTTATTGGGAGGAGTTTCTCCTCCTGAGTCCATGATCCCTGAACCTTCAGGGAATTCCAGACTGCGCCCCAACCTAGAAGGCTGGCGTCTGTAGTTACAATCGTCCAATCTGGCCTGCGAAAGGACATCCCCTTGGACAGATGTGGCCGAGAAAGCCACCATAGAAGAGAATCTCTGGTCTCTTGATCCAGATTTAGCAGAGGGGACAAATCTGAGTAATCCCCATTCCACTGACTTAGCATGCACAATTGCAGCGGTCTGAGATGCAGGCGCGCAAATGGTACTATGTCCATTGCCGCTACCATTAAGCCGATTACCTCCATGCACTGAGCCACTGACGGGTGTGGAATGGAATGAAGGGCACGGCAAGCATTTAGGAGTTTTGATAACTTGGCCTCCGTCAGGTAAATTTTCATCTCCACAGAATCTATGAGTCCCTAGGAAAGGAACCCTTGTAAGTGGCAATAGAGAACTCTTTTCCACGTTCACCTTCCACCCATGCGACCTTAGAAATGCCAGAACTATCTCTGTATGAGACTTGGCAGTTTGGAAACTTGACGCTTGTATCAGAATGTCGTCTAGGTACGGAGCTACCGCTATGCCTCGCGGTCTTAGTACCGCCAGAAGTGAGCCCAGAACCTTTGTAAAGATTCTTGGGGCCGTAGCTAACCCGAAGGGAAGAGCTACAAACTGGTAATGCCTGTCTAAGAAGGCAAATCTTAGATACCGGTAATGATCCTTGTGAATCGGTATGTGAAGGTAGGCATCCTTTAAGTCCACTGTGGTCATGTACTGACCCTCTTGGATCATAGGTAGGATGGTCCGAATAGTTTCCATTTTGAATGATGGAACTCTTAGGAATTTGTTTAGGATCTTTAAGTCCAAGATTGGTCTGAAGGTTCCCTCTTTCTTGGGAACCACAAATAGATTTGAATAGAATCCTTACCCGTGTTCCGTCCGCGGAACTGGGTGGATCACCCCCATTAGTAAGAGGTCTTGTACGCAGCGTAGGAACGACTCTCTCTTTACTTGGTTTGCTGATAACCTTGAAAGATGAAATCTCCCTTGTGGAGGAGAAGCTTTGAAGTCCAGAAGATATCCCTGAGATATGATCTCCAACGCCCAGGGATCCTGGACATCTCTTGCCCACGCCTGGGCAAAGAGAGAAAGTCTGCCCCCCACTAGATCCGTTTCCGGATAGGGGGCCCTCACTTCATGCTGTCTTAGGGGCAGCAGCAGGTTTTCTGGCCTGCGTGCCCTTGTTCCAGGACTGGTTAGTTTTCCAGCCCTGTCTGTAGCGAGCAACAGCTCCTTCCTGTTTTGGAGCGGAGGAAGTTGAAGCTGCTCCTGCCTTGAGGTTACGAAAGGCACGAAAATTAGACTGTTTAGCCTTTGATTTGGCCCTGTCTTGAGGCAGAGCATGGCCCTTACCTCCGGTAATGTCAGCGATAATTTCCTTCAAACCGGGCCCGAATAAGGTCTGCCCCTTGAAAGGAATATTAAGCAATTTAGATTTAGAAGTCACATCAGCTGACCAGGATTTAAGCCACAGCGCTCTGCGTGCTTGGATGGCGAATCCGGAGTTCTTAGCCGTAAGTTTGGTTAAATGTACGACGGCATCAGAAACAAATGAGTTAGCTAGCTTAAGAGCTTTAAGCTTGTTCATAATTTCATTCAATGGAGCTGTGCGAATGGCCTCTTCCAGAGACTCAAACCAGAATGCCGCCGCAGCAGTGACAGGCGCAATGCATGCAAGGGGCTGTAAGATAAAACCTTGTTGAACAAACATTTTCTTAAGGTAACCTTCTAATTTTTTATCCATTGGATCTGAAAAAGCACAGCTATCCTCCACCGGGATAGTGGTACGCTTAGCCAAAGTAGAAACTGCTCCCTCCACCTTAGGGACCGTCTGCCATAAGTCCCGTGTGGTGGCGTCTATCGGAAACATTTTCCTAAATATAGGAGGGGGTGAAAAAGGCACACCGGGTCTATCCCACTCCTTGTTAATAATTTCTGTAAGCCTCTTAGGTATAGGAAACACGTCAGTACACACCGGTACCGCAAAGTATTTATCTAGCCTACATAATTTCTCTGGAATTGCAACCGTGTTACAATCATTCAGAGCCGCTAATACCTCCCCTAGCAATACGCGGAGGTTCTCAAGCTTAAATTTAAAATTAGAAATCTCTGAATCCAGTCTGCCGGGATCAGATCCGTCACCCACAGAATGAAGCTCTCCGTCCTCATGGTCTGCAAATTGTGACGCAGTATCGGACATGGCTCTCCCATTATCAGCGCGCTCTGTTCTTACCCCAGAGTGATCGCGCTTACCTCTTAGTTTTGGCAATTTAGATAATACTTCTGTCATAACAGTAGCCATGTCTTGCAAAGTGATTTGTATGGGCCGCCCTGATGTACTTGGCGCCACAATATCACGCACCTCCTGAGCGGGAGGCGAAGGTACTGACATGTGAGGAGAGTTAGTCGGCATAACTTCCCCCTCGTTGTCTGGTGATAATCTCTTTACATGCAAAGTTTGATTTTATTTAAAGTGACATCAATACATTGAGTACACAAATTTCTATTGGGCTCCACATTGGCCTTTAAACATAGTGAACAAACAGATTCATCTGTGTCAGACATGTTTAACCAGACTAGCAATGAGACTAGCAAGCTTGGAAAATACTTTCAAATAAATTTACAAGCAATATAAAAAACGCTACTGCGCCTTTAAGAAGCACAAAAAGCTGTCACAGTTGAAATAACAATGAACCAAATTAGTTATAGCAACCACATTTTTACAGTAAGTGTATAAAGTTAGCAGAGGATTGCACCCACCAGCAAAAGGATGATTAACCCCTTAATACCCAAAAACGGATAACAATTGTTATAATTAACGTTTTTATCACAGTCAAACACACTGTCACAGGTCTGCTGTGACTGATTACCTCCCTCAAAACGAACTTTGAAGACCCCTGAGCTCTGTAGAGATGTCCTGGATCATGGAGGATGAAATAGGAAGACTGTGACTGAATTTTTACTGCGCAAAAAAGCGCTAAAATAGGCCCCTCCCACTCATATTACAACAGTGGGTAAGCTCAGTAAACTGTTTCTATGCAGAAAAAACGATAGCCATGTGGTAAAAATCATGCCCAATAAGTTTTATCACCAAGTACCTCACAAAAAACGATTAACATGCTAGTAAACGTTTTGAATATGTATTTTAAAGTTATGAAGTGTTATTAATAAGCCTGCTACCAGTCGCTTTTACTGCAGTGAAGGCTCATACATTACTTCAGTATTAACAGTATTTTCTGAGTAAAATTCCATTCCCTAGAAAAATACTTCAGTGTACACACACACACTCATCAGCCTGATACCAGTCGCTACCACTGCATTTAAGGCTGAACTTACCAGTCGCTTTTACTGCAGTGAAGGCTCATACATTACTTCAGTATTAACAGTATTTTCTGAGTAAAATTCCATTCCCTAGAAAAATACTTCAGTGTACACACACTCATCAGCCTGATACCAGTCGCTACCACTGCATTTAAGGCTGAACTTACGTTACATCGGTATTAGCAGTATTTTCTCAGTCAATTCCATTCCTTAGAAAAATAATTTACTGCACATACCTCCTTGCAGGGGGGCCCTGCATGCTATTCCCCTGTTCTGAAGTTACCTCACTCCTCAGAATGTATGAGAACAGCCAGTGGATCTTAGTTACGTCCGCTAAGATCATAGAAAACGCAGGCAGATTCTTCTTCTAATGCTGCCTGAGAACAAACAGCACACTCCGGTGCCGTTTAAAATAACAAACTTTTGATTGAAGAAATAAAGCTAAGTTTAAAACACCACAGCCCTCTCACAACGACCTATCTTTAGTTAGGTTGCAAGAGAATGACTGGGTATGACATGTGAGGGGAGGAGCTATATAGCAGCTCTGCTTGGGTGATCCTCTTGCAACTTCCTGTTAGGGAAGAGATATAATCCCATAAGTAATGGATGACCCGTGGACTGACTACACTTAACAAGAGAAATGAATATATAATAATAATAATAAAAGTACTTTTAATAAAAAGTAAACTCACTTAAATGCTGTTCACACTAGTGTAAAGGGGTTTTTAATGACGGCATTCTGAGTATAAGTTCCCCAGAATGCTGTCATTAAAGTTGTCTCCTGGCTATTATGTACTGTAATACTGTACCTACTAATAGCCTGTGGGCTAATGAGAGTGCAAATGTGTATATCTAAATGTCCTGAACTGCACTCACTGTTCTGAAATTACCCTCTGCAGACATGTCAGCCTTCAGTAGAGAGCTCATCCAGTGCTGTGTACATCATAGCAGAGGATTACTGTAAGGTGTATCTCAATGACCCAACAGGAGGAGGGCAGTCCCATCAATACCTGTGGAAGGCTTGAGACTAACTCCTACACCTAGAGTAATTGTATCACTATCCCATACTCCAATCTTCCTTCTGTCTTTCTGTAGCAGCTCTCTGAAAGAAAACATTGCCTCAAATCGGTGTGAGGACTCCTCTCAACGAAGAATCTTAAGAGCACCTCAATTCTTCACCGGCCTCCAATGAGGCAAAGATTATACTGGCTTATCAGTGAAGTGGGAGGGATAAAATACTCTTGGAGTTTTGGGAATCTTTGCCTCCTCCTAGTGGCCAGGATTTGAATCCCAGAAGTAATGGACTTGTGGACCCTCACCACCTTATGAAAGAAATCTGTATCATTCAATTTTGATTAATTTAAGGGACATGAAACCCACATTTTTTTCATTCATGATTCAGATAGAGCATGCAATTTTATACCATTTGTACTTCTATTATTTAATCTGCTTCATTCTGCTGTTATCCTTAATTGAAAGCATCCCTAGGTAGGCTCAAGAGCAGCAATGCACTACTGGGAGCTAGCTGCTCATTGCTAGCTTCACATATATAGTGTCATTGGCTCACCTGATGTGTTCCGCTAGTAGTGCATTGCTGCTCCTTCAACAAACAATACATAGAGAAGTAAATTGGAAATGTGTAATCAAAAAAGAAAAATGTAGGATTTCATGTCCCTTTAAAGATCAAATCCATTTCCTTTGGAGTTTGAACTTAAAATAATTAAGTCAGTCTAACAAATGTGGTACTTTCTATGCTTTGTACATTGATTGCAACTTTCACTGCTAAAATTTCCCACTTCTGTTTTTTCTTCTTAATTGAGTAAGAAACAAACCAATATACATAAGATTAAAGTAAAATAAAACAAAACTCATAGAAATAAGTTATCTCTAGAAAGTTCTTTACCTGTATAGACAATAATCGCCAAAGAAGCGAGCCAAGAGGAACAGTGACTACATTTTTAAATATTGGAACAAATGAATCAAAGATCAATAAGATGAAAGATGAATGAAGGGTAAGGGAAAGGTTCTACGACCCTCACAAATCCAAGAATCAAGATTCAGAATAGTGATGTAGAATGTAAAGTCAACTCAAAGCATCTTGAGAGGTCAACAAGTTAATACCAAGTTGATTGTATTCATGGTGTACTTAGGACATTTCTCAGTAGCCAGGTAAAAATAATATCACTGGTTGTGCAACGCTTTTGAACAATCAGCTGATGACCCAGAATACTGAAAACAGATTCTTCCAGTCAATGAGGCTACCAAAGAGTAACATGTAGCACATAAGTTCCATCACCAAATCCAAATGCCAATACTAGTTTATGGAACACAAAAGTAAGAATGTTTGAATAAATTGGCTCAAAAGGATGTTATGTGGCAGGTAGGTTTTAAAGAAGATCAGAAAAACAGGAAAGTTAAACACTACACAGGGGATGAACAGAGCTCAGTAGCTTGCCCAATGGGATAGTGCCAACCCAAGGTGCAGCCTCTTTTTGCCAACTTCACAGAAGATAACTTTTCTGCAGTATATCAGTCTGTATCCCATCACAGTTCAGTTTAAAAAAAACCCAGGCAATTCTTATCTGAATGAAGGATTTGTACAGCTAATCCCAGATGTATGTTTCAACGTGTGAGGGCCTCGCCAGTGGAAAATTCTTTTGAGGCATTGTAGTTGGGTAAAGAATTGGGTAGAAAAGTCGTACAAATCTCAATAGTTTGAACAGGACTGAAGTATATGAAGCTGTCTTTATCATATTGCTTGGCCCTGGTCTTGAACTCAGGACAATGTGTATTGACAAAATGGAGATCCCTCATTTCAGGTCTACATTGTGGAAAAATACTTTCCGCTTACGTACTTTATTTGCAGACATGTAACAATATATCCATGCATTTTATATATATATATATATATTTTTTTTTTATACACACACACACACACATATATATCTTTCTGTCTAACTATATATCCATCCATTATCTAGAATGCACATATCTATTCAGCCATTCATAGATATTGTATCTATCGATCCATTATCTCTAGCTTTTTATCTATGTATCTGTCACTAAGAAAATAGAGGTACATCATTTACAGATCAGTAAAAACATCTACCAATCGATTATCTATCTAACCAATTACCCACCCACACATTATTTATATATCTATCTATCTATATGATACCTGTCTATCCATCTTTTATCTATCTAACAGTCTGCTAGTCATCCATCTGTCATCTATCTATAATCATCTATCTACCTAAACTAATCTATTTATCCATCTATTATCTATCTATATATCTATCCATTATGTATCTATTCATCTTTTATATTTCTGTTTAACCGTTTGTCTATGCATCCGTCATCTATCTACTATAATCTATCTACATACCTATCTATCCATCTACTATATATCGGCCAGATTACGAGTTTTGCGTTATGAGCGGCTCGGTAATAACTTGCAAGTTATTTCCACCGCTCACCTTTAATAGCGCTGCTACTACAGGTTTTCCAAAAACCTGTGTTTGTGGGCAATATGGCAGCGTTGAGCTCCATACCGCACACAAATACCAGTGCTGCTTTGAGCTGGTTTTACGTGCTCGTGCACGATTTCCCCATAGACATCAATGTTCCAATCAGCCAATAGAATGCGAGCTCAATCCTATTGGCTGATTGGATCAGCCAATAGGATTGAAGCTCAATCCCATTGGCTGATTGCATCAGTCAATAGGATTTTTTACTCTTTAATTCCGATTGGCTGATAGAATTCTATCAGCCAATCGGAATTCAAAGGACGCCATCTTGGATGACGTCATTTAAAGGAAACTTCATTCTTCAAGAGCAATCGAAAGAAGAGGTTGCTCCGCGCTGGATGTCTTGAAGATGGAGCCGCTCCACGTCGGAAGGATAAAGATAGAAGATGCCGTCTGGATGAAGACTTCTGCCCGCCTGTAGGACGACTTCTTGTCACTTGGATGAAGACTTCTCCCGGGTTTGTTGAGGACTTCTTGCCGCTTGGATGAAGTCTTCTCCCGGCTGGATGAGGATGGATGTCCGGTCTTCAAAAACTGTAAGTGGATCTTCGGGGGTTAGTGTTAGGTTTTTTAAGGGTTTATTGGGTTGGTTTTATTTTTAGATTAGGGACTTTGGGCAACGAAAAAGAGCTAAATGCCATTTTAAGGGCAATGCCCATCCAAATGCCCTTTTCAGGGCAATGGGGAGCTTTGGTTTATTTAGATAGGATTTTATTTGGGGGGTTTGGTTGTGTGGGTGGTGGGTTTTACTGTTGGGGGGTTGTTTGTATTTTTTTTACAGGTAAAAGAGCTGATCTCTTTGGGGGGGGGCTTTTTTTATTTTGATAGGGCTATTAGATTAGGTGTAATTAGTTTAAATATTTGATCATTTCTTTTTTTTATTTTGTGTAATTTAGTGTTTATTGTTTTTGTAATTTAGTTAATTGTATTTAATTAATGTAATTTATTTAATTTTAGTGTAATGTTAGGTGTTGGTGTGAGGCAGGTTAGATTTTATTTTACAGGTAACTTTGTATTTATTTTAACTAGGTAGTTAGTAAATAGTTAATAACTATTTACTAACTAGTCTACCTAGTTAAATTAAATACAAACTTACCTGTAAAGTAAAAATAAAACCTAAGATAGCTACAATGTAACTACTAGTTATATTGTAGCTAGCTTAGGTTTTATTTTACAGGTAAGTATTTAGTCTTAAATAGGAATTATTTAGGTAATAATAGTAATTCTTATTTAGATTTATTTTAATTATATTAAAGTTAGGGGTGTTAGGGTTAGACTTAGGGTTAGGGTTAATATATTTATTTAGTGTTAGTGATGTGGGAGGCAAGAGGTTTAGGGGTTAATAAGTGTATGTAGGCTGCAGCGACGTTGGGGGCAGCAGATTAGGGGTTAATAATATTTAACATTGTTTGCGATGCGGGAGTGCGGCGGTTTAGGGGTTAATATGTTTATTATAGTGGCGGCGATGTCCAAAGCAGCAGATTAGGGGTTAATCATTTTATTTTAGTGTTTGCGATGCAGGAGGGCCTTGGTTTAGGGGTTAATATGTAGTTTATGGGTGTTAGTGTACTTTGTAACACTTTAGTTTTAGCTTTGTAGCGTAAAACCCATAACTACTGACTTTAGATGGCGGTACGAATCATGTCGGTATAGGTTGTACCGCTCACTTCTTGGCCTCCCAGGCAAAACTCGCAATACCGGCGCTATGGAAGTCCCATTGAAAAAGGACTTTTTGAAAGGTGCGGTAGTTAGGATGCGTTACGGCCAAAAAAGTGTGCGGTACAGATATACCTACAAGACTCATAATAGCAGCGGTAGTGAAAAAGCAGCGTTATGAGCCATAACGCAAAACTCGTAATCTAGCTGTATATTTCTAACAATCTATGCATACATCTGCCATCTATCTACATATAATCAAGCTATCCATCCATCTATTATATGTCTATCCCTCAATATATCTACAATCTATCTATTATCTATCAATCCATCTATCTAGATAAGTACATTTATTTTATCTCACCTGCAAGGTCTCTCTGCACACATAGGCTGTCTGATGCTCTGAGAGGGCTCCTGTCACTGTTAAAAATAATAAAGAGGGACCATATATTACTGGGAGAATAAGATTATTAACCAGCCGGTGAGTAATGGTCTCATCTGTTGATCATACTTATAGGGCATAAAAATAAATTTAAAATGCACATCATTCTGAGCATACATGAGTATCAGCGTGCACATAGCCTACCTGGGGATTCTCAGTGGGAATGCAGAAAAAAGTTATCATAAAAATTCTGATCTAACTTTTCCCAGAACCATTTCTTCAAATGAAATCATATTTAGAAAATGATTATTAATTACTCTGAACTGCAGTGCTGAGTATTTACAATTTCACTGTATGTCCCTTTAATACATATCTATCTATTAGGGCCCCTTCATCTGACAGTTACCCTATTACCTTCAACTCCTAAATGTGCTGAAAAGTCCCCCTATTTCACACTGACCCAGCCAGGTGACATTATGAGGTGATGGATACTCAGGAGAGATGTGGCCTTCAGAAAAGCAAATTGAGTTTATATCTAGCTAATAACTAATACAAAAAAAAATACTTTGTATGAAAATAATATGTACCTTGGTATATATCCTGCAGAGACCCGCCTCCACAGTATTCCATGCAAATCCATAGCTTGTTCAATCTGAGGATCAAAACACAGAGCTAGTTATCACCCTACACTGTCTGAGCCTGTCCTGATAATGTGCAGTCAGGGGTCACCTACATTACGCACCCAACACTGTCTGAGCCTGTCCTGATAATGTCCAGTCAGGGGTCACCTACATTACACACCCAGCATTGTCTGAGCCTGTACTGATAATGTACAGTCAGAGGGTCACCTACATTACACACCCAGCACTGTCTGAGCCTATCCTGATAATGTGCAGTCAGGGGTCACCTACATTAGACACCCAGCACTGTCTGAGCCTGTCCTGATAATGTGCAGTCAGAGGTCACCTACATTAGACAGTCCAAAAGACAGCAGCACTCACCATATCCAAAAAATGCAGACATTTATTGAAACACCAAGGTGCACAGAATAACAACGTTTCAGACCTCAGTCCTTAATCATGTCAGTACACATAATGAAAATACAAAACTCTTAAATAGGGGTTGGTACCAAAGCCACACACCCATTTTTACAACACACCTGTGCAATACTATAATGAGGCTGAATGCTAGTATCCTTTAAAAATGAATATCTAGTTCCTACATCTGACTAATGCATACAGGATATCAACAATCTAATAATAATATTATTATTTATAGAATACTATCCTCTCCAAGAAATATACAAAATCAAAAGGCTCCATATGAAAATTGTATCTATGTGCTTAACATACATTTGTTTTAGTTATTAACACAAAAATTGATTGAACTTGCTTACTATGGACCTTAACAGGATACAACAGTATGTGAATATATTGAACCTAATATTATAAAAATAAAGACAGGTCAAAATCTCTATTAAGACCCATAGGACTCAAGGTCTCCAATCTATCTATCCAAAACATATCTTTTTGTTTAAGATATAACTCCCTATCACCCCCCACGCCTCAGGCAGCCAATATGATCGATGATTTGGAATCTTAATTGACAAATATTGTGGCCAGCGTTAACAAAATGTTCAGCTACAGGGTTGGAGAGACCACTCGGATGGTCCGTGACAGGATGACGGAACATAGGTCAGATATTCGCAATAAAAAAAACATAATTTATGCTTACCTGATAAATTTATTTCTCTTGTAGTGTATCCAGTCCACGGATCATCCATTACGTGTGGGATATTCTCCTTCCCAACAGGAAGTTGCAAGAGGATCACCCACAGCAGAGCTGCTATATAGCTCCTCCCCTCACTGCCATATCCAGTCATTCGACCGAAACAAGCCGAGAAAGGAGAAACCATAGGGTGCAGTGGTGACTGTAGTTTAATTAAAATTTAGACCTGCCTTAAAAGGACAGGACGGGCTGTGGACTGGATACACTACAAGAGAAATAAATTTATCAGGTAAGCATAAATTATGTTTTCTCTTGTTAAGTGTATCCAGTCCACTGATCATCCATTACTTGTGGGATACCAATACCAAAGCTAAAGTACACGGATGATGGGAGGGACAAGGCAGGAACTTAAACGGAAGGAACCACTGCCTGTAGAACCTTTCTCCCAAAAACAGCCTACGAAGAAGCAAAAGTATCAAATTTGTAAAATTTTGAAAAGGTATGAAGCGAAGACCAAGTCGCAGCCTTGCAAATCTGTTCAACAGAAGCCTCATTTTTAAAGGCCCAGGTGGAAGACACAGCTCTAGTAGAATGAGCTGTAATCCTTTCAGGGGGCTGCTGTCCAGCAGTCTCATAGGCTAAACGGATTATACTCTGAAGCCTAAAAGAAAGAGAGGTTGCCGAGGCCTTTTGACCTCTCCTCTGTCCAGAGTAAACAACAAACAGGTTAGATGTTTGACGAAAATCTTTAGTAGCTTGTAAGTAAAACTTCAAGGCACGGACTACGTCTAGATTATGCAAAAGACGTTCCTTCTTTGACACAATGATGGAACAACAATCTCTTGATTGATATTCTTGTTAGAAACCACCTTGGGTAAAAACCCAGGTTTTGTATGCAGAACTACTTTATCTGAATGAAAGATCAGATAAGGAGAATCACAATGTAAGGCAGATAACTCAGAGACTCTTCGAGCCGAGGAAATAGCCATCAGAAATAGAACTTTCCATGATAAAAGTTTGATATCAATAGAATGAAGGGGTTCAAACGGAACCCCATGAAGAACTTTAAGAACCAAGTTTAAGCTCCATGGAGGAGCAACAGGTTTAAACACAGGCTAAATTCTAACTAAAGCCTGACAAAATGCATGAACGTCTGGAACTTCTGCCAGACGCTTGTGTAAAAGAATAGACAGAGCAGAAATCTGTCCCTTTAAAGAACTAGCTGATAATCCTTTGTCCAAACCCTCCTGGAGGAAGGACAATATCCTAGGAATCCTAACCCTACTCCATGAGTAATTCTTGGATTCACACCAATGAATATATTTTCGCCCTATCTTGTGGTAGATTTTCCTGGTGACAGGCTTTCGTGCCTGTATTAAGGTATCAATGACTGACTCGGAGAAGCCACGCTTTGATAGGATCAAGCGTTCAATCTCCATGCAGTCAGTCTCAGAGAAATTAGATTCGGATGATTGAAAGGACCTTGAATTAGAAGGTCTTTTCTCAGAGGCAGAGTCCATGGTGGAAAGGATGACATGTCCACCAGATCTGCATACCAGGTCCTGCGTGGCCACGCAGGCGCTATCAGAATCACAGATGCTCTCTCCTGTCTGATTTTGGCAATCAGTCGGGGGAGCAGAGGAAACGGTGGAAACACATAAGCCAGGTTGAAGAACCAAGGAGCTGCTAGAGCATCTACCAGCGTCGCTTCTGGGTCCCTGGACCTGGATCCGTAACAAGGAAGCTTGGCGTTCTGGCGAGACGCCATGAGATCCAGTTCTGGTTTGCCCCAACGATGGACCAATTGAGCAAACACCTCCGGATGGAGCTCCCACTCCCCCGGATGAAAAGTCTGACGACTTAGAAAATCCGCCTCCCAGTTCTCTACGCCCGGGATATGGATCGCTGATAGGTGGCAAGAGTGAGTCTCTGCCCAGCGAATTATCTTGGAGACTTCTGACATTGCTAGGGAACTCCTGGTTCCGCCTTGATGGTTGATGTAAGCCACAGTCGTGATGTTGTCCGACTGAAATCTGATGAACCTCAGTGTTGCTAACTGAGGCCAAGCTAGAAGAGCATTGAATATCGCTCTTAACTCTAGAATATTTATTGGGAGGAGTTTCTCCTCCTGAGTCCATGAACCCTGAGCCTTCAGGGAGTTCCAGACTGCACCCCAACCTAGAAGGCTGGCATCTGTTGTTACAATCGTCCAATCTGGCCTGCGAAAGGTCATACCCTTGGACAGGTGGACCCGAGATAACCACCAGAGAAGAGAATCTCTGGTTTCCTGATCCAGATTTAGTAGAGGGGACAAATCTGTGTAATCCCCATTCCACTGACTGAGCATGCATAATTGCAGCGGTCTGAGATGCAGGCGCGCAAATGGCACTATGTCCATCGCCGCTACCATTAAGCCGATTACTTCCATGCACTGAGCCACCGCAGGGCGCGGAATGGAGTGAAGAACACGGCAAGCATTTCGAAGTTTTGATAACCTGGACTCCGTCAGGTAAATTTTCATTTCTACAGAATCTATAAGAGTCCCTAGGAAGGAAACTCTTTTGAGAGGAGATAGAGAACTCTTTTCTTCGTTCACTTTCCACCCATGCGACCTCAGAAATGCCAGAACTATCTCTGTATGAGACTTGGCAATTTGAAAGCTTGACGCCCGTATCAGGATGTCGTCTAGATAAGGAGCCACCGCTATGCCTCGCGGTCTTAGAACCGCCAGAAGTGAGCCCAGAACCTTTGTAAAAATTCTCGGGGCTGTAGCCAACCCGAAGGGAAGAGCTACAAATTGGTAATGCCTGTCTAGAAAGGCAAACCTTAGGAACCTATGATGATTCTTGTGAATCGGAATGTGAAGGTAGGCATCCTTTAAGTCCACTGTGGTCATGTACTGACCCTCTTGGATCATGGGTAAGATGGTCCGAATAGTTTCCATCTTGAAAGATGGAACTCTGAGGAATTTGTTTAAGATCTTTAGATCCAAAATTGGTCTGAAGGTTCCCTCTTTTTTGGGAACCACAAACAGATTTGAATAAAAACCCTGTCCTTGTTCCGTCTGTGGAACTGGATGGATCACTCCCATTACTAGAAGGTCTTGCACGCAGCGTAAGAATGCCTCTTTCTTTATCTGGTTTGCAGATAATCTTGAAAGGTGAAATCTCCCTTGTGGAGGAGAAGCTTTGAAATCCAGAAGATATCCCTGAGATATGATCTCCAACACCCAGGGATCCTGAACATCTCTTGCCCACGCCTGGGCGAAGAGAGAAAGTCTGCCCCCTACTAGATCCGTTTCCGGATAGGGGGCCGTTCCTTCATGCTGTCTTGGAGGCAGCAGCAGGCTTTCTGGCCTGCTTGCCCTTGTTCCAGGACTGGTTAGATTTCCAGGCCTGCTTGGATTGAGCAAAAGTTCCCTCTTGTTTTGAAGCAGAGGAAGTTGATGCTGCACCTGCCTTGAAATTTCGAAAGGCACGAAAATTAGACTGTTTGGCCCTTGACTTAGCCCTGTCCTGAGGAAGGGTATGACCCTTACCTCCAGTAATGTCAGCAATAATCTCTTTCAAACCAGGCCCGAATAAGGTCTGCCCTTTGAAAGGAATGTTGAGTAATTTAGACTTTGAAGTCACGTCAGCTGACCAGGATTTAAGCCATAGTGCCCTACGCGCCTGGATGGCGAATCCGGAATTCTTAGCCGTTAGTTTAGTCAAATGAACAATGGCATCAGAAATAAATGAGTTAGCTAGCTTAAGTGTTCTAAGCTTGTCAATGATTTCAGTCAATGGAGCTGTATGGATGGCCTCTTCCAGGGCCTCAAACCAGAACGCCGCCGCAGCAGTGACAGGCGCAATGCATGCAAGGGGCTGTAAAATAAAACCTTGTTGAATAAACATTTTCTTAAGGTAACCCTCTAATTTTTTATCCATTGGATCTGAAAAAGCACAACTGTCCTCAACCGGGATAGTGGTACGCTTTGCTAAAATAGAAACTGCTCCCTCCACCTTAGGGACCGTCTGCCATAAGTCCCGTGTAGTGGCGTCTATTGGAAACATTTTTCTAAATATAGGAGGGGGGAAAACGGCACACCGGGTCTATCCCACTCCTTATTAATAATTTCTGTAAACCTTTTAGGTATTGGAAAAACATCACTACACACCGGCACTGCATAGTATTTATCCAGTCTACACAATTTCTCTGGCACTGCAATTGTGTCACAGTCATTCAGAGCAGTTAACACCTCCCCAAGCAATACATGGAGGTTCTCAAGCTTAAATTTAAAATCAGAAATATCTGAATCAGGTTTCCCCGAGTCAGAGATGTCACCCACAGACTGAAGCTCTCCGTCCTCAGGTTCTGCATATTGTGACGCAGTATCAGACATGGCTCTTACAGCATCTACGTGCTCTGTATCTCGTCTAACCCTAGAGCTATCGCACTTGCCTCTAAATTCAGGCAATCTGGCTAATACCGCTGACAGGGTATTATTCATGATCGCAGCCATGTCCTGCAAAGTAATCGCTATGGGCGTCCCTGATGTACTTGGCGCCATATTAGCATGCGTCCCTTGAGCGGGAGGCAAAGGGTCCGACACGTGGGGAGAGTTAGTCGGCATAACTTCCCCCTCGACAGAACCCTCTGGTGACAATTCTTTTATAGATAAAGACTGATCTATACTGTTTAAGGTGAAATCAATACATTTAGTACACATTCTCCTATGGGGCTCCACCATGGCTTTTAAACATAATGAACAAGTAGTTTCCTCTGTGTCAGACATGTTTGTACAGACTAGCAATGAGACTAGCAAGCTTGGAAAACACTTTAAACCAAGTTAACAAGCAATATAAAAAACGTTACTGCGCCTTTAAGAAAAACAAATTTTGTCAAAATTTGAAATAACAGTGAAAAAAGGTAGTTACACTAACGAAATTTTTACAGTGTATGTAACAAGTTAGCAGAGCATTGCACCCACATGCAAATGGATGATTAACCCCTTAATACCAAAAACAGAATAACAAATGAAAAAAACGTTTTTAAAACAGTCACAACAACTGCCACAGCTCTACTGTGGCTGTTGCCTTCCTCAAACAAGACTTTTGAAGCCTTTTTAGCCCTTCAGAGATGTCCTGTATCATGCAGGGAACTGCTGAGGAAAGCTGAATGTCTCTGTCTGTAATTTTAGCTGCACAGAAAAGCGCTAAAATAGGCCCCTCCCACTCATATTACAACAGTGGAAAGCCTCAGGAAACTGTTTCTAGGCAAAAATCAAGCCAGCCATGTGGAACAAAAATAGGCCCCAATAAGTTTTATCACCAAGCATATATAAAAACGATTAAACATGCCAGCAAACGTTTTATATTGCACTTTTATAAGAGTATGTATCTCTGGCAATAAGCCTGATACCAGTCGCTATTAAATCACTGTATTTAGGCTTAACTTACATTAATCCGGTATCAGCAGCATTTTCTAGCAAATTCCATCCCTAGAAAAATGTTAACTGCACATACCTTATTGCAGGATAACCTGCACGCCATTCCCCCTCTGAAGTTACCTCACTCCTCAGAATATGTGAGAACGGCAGTGGATCTTAGTTACTTCTGCTAAGATCATAGAAAACGCAGGCAGATTCTTCTTCTAAATGCTGCCTGAGATAAAATAGTACACTCCGGTACCATTAAAAATAAACTTTTGATTGAAGATAAAAACTAACTATAATACACCACTCTCCTCTTACTACCTCCATCTTTGTTGAGAGTTGCAAGAGAATGACTGGATATGGCAGTGAGGGGAGGAGCTATATAGCAGCTCTGCTGTGGGTGATCCTTTTGCAACTTCCTGTTGGGAAGGAGAATATCCCACAAGTAATGGATGATCCGTGGACTGGATACACTTAACAAGAGAAATTAAAAACCCTGTAGCTGAACATTTTGTTAACGCTGGCAACAATATTTGTCAATTAAGATTCCAAATCATCGATCATATTGGCTGCCTGAGGTGTGGGGGGTGATAGGGAGTTATATCTTAAACAAAAAGATATGTTTTGGATAGATAGATTGGAGACCTTGAGTCCTATGGGTCTTAATAGAGATTTTGACCTGTCTTTATTTTTATAATATTAGGTTCAATATATTCACATAATTTTGTATCCTGTTCCATAGTAAGCAAGTTCAATCAATTATTGTGTTAATAACTAAAAAAAATGTATGTTAATCTCATAGATACAATTTTCATATGGAGCCTTTTGATTTTGTATATTTCTTGGAGAGGATAGTATTCTATAAATAATAATATTATTTTTAGATTGTTGATATCCTGTATGCATTAGTCAGATGTAGGAACTAGATATTCATTTTTAAAGGATACTAGCATTCAGCCTCATTATAGTATTACACAGGTGTGTTGTAAACAACCCCTATTTAAGAGTTTTGTATGTTCATTATGTGTACTGACATGATTAAGGACTGAGGTCCGAAACGTTGTTATTCTGTGCACCTTGGTGTTTCAATACATTTCTGCATTTTTTGGATATGGTGAGTGCTGCTGTCTTTTGGACTGTCTGATTTGTACTGGGGACCTGGTGTGGAGCCCCTGATAGAACTGCACCTTTTTATCTGTTGTGCTGTTCCCATTGCTGACTGTGGTCACCCTATATTACACACCCAACACTGTCTGAGCCTGTCCTGATAATGTGCAGTCAGAGGTCACCTACATTACACTCCTAGCACTGCATGAGCCTGCCCTGATAATGTGCAGTCAGGTGGTCACCTACATTACACACCTAGCACTGCCTGAGACTGCCCTGATAATGTGCAGTCAGGTGGTCACCTACATTAGACACCCAGCACTGCCTGAGCCTGTCCTGATAATGTGCAGTCAGAGGGTCACCTACATTAGACACCCAACACTGTCTGAGCCTTTCATGATAATGTGCAGCCAGAGGGTCACCTACATTACACACCCAGCACTGTCTGAGCCTGTCCTGATAATGTGCAGTCAGGGGTCACCTACATTAGACACTCAGCCCTGTCTGAGCCTGTCCTGATAATGTGCAGTCAGAGGGTCACCTACATTACACACCCAGCACTGTCTGAGCCTGTCCTGATAATGTGCAGTCAGAGGTCACCTACATTAGACACCCAGCACTGTCTGAGCCTGTCCTGATCATGTGCAGTCAGGGGTCACCTACATTACACACCCAGCACTGTCTGAGCCTGTCCTGATCATGTGCAGTCAGGGGTCATCTACATTACACACGCAGCCCTGTCTGAGCCTGTCCTGATAATGTGCAGTCAGGGGTCACCTACATTAGACACCCAGCACTACCTGAGCCTGTCCTGATAATGTGCAGTCAGGGGTCACCTACATTACACACCCAGCACTGCCTGAGCCTGTCCTGATAATGTGCAGTCAGGGGTCACCTACATTACACACCCAGCACTGTCTGAGTCTGTCTTGATAATGTACAGTCAGAGGGTCACCTACATTAGACACCTAGCACTGTGTGAGCCTGTCCTGATAATGTGCAGTCAGGGGTCACCTACAGTACATTAGACACCCAGCATTGCCTGAGCCTGTCCTGATAATGTGCAGTCAGAGGTCACCTACATTACACACCCAGCACTGTCTGAGTCTGTCTTGATAATGTACAGTCAGAGGGTCACCTACATTAGACACCTAGCACTGTGTGAGCCTGTCCTGATAATGTGCAGTCAGAGGGTCACCTACATTACACACCCAGCACTGCCTGAGCCTGTCCTGATAATGTGCAGTCAGAGGGTCACCTACATTACACACCCAGCACTGCCTGAGCCTGTCCTGATAATGTGCAGTCAGGGGTCACCTACAGTACATTAGACACCCAGCACTGCCTGAGCCTGTCCTGATAATGTGCAGTCAGGGATCACCTACATTAGCCACCTTGGCCTATTCTGATAAACTCACGGTCACATGACACTCACCGTATGTAACTCCCATAATAAGCCACAATATTTTTGTGGGAGCAGCTTCTGACCATGAGGACCTCCTTCTGAATCACTGAGAAATCTTCATCTGCCCAGGAAACACAGAGAGACAGGGAAGGGTCAATAACCCAACATCTTTATTGTATGATTAAGATAGAGCATAGCATTTTAAACAACTTCTTTCATATAGTTTGCTTCCTTGTCTTGGAATCCTTTGTTGAAGAGTATACCTAGGAAGGCTTATGAGCAGCAATGCGCTACTGGGAGCTTGCAGCTGATTGGTGCTGCACAAATATTACAGCACCAATCAGCTAGCTCTCAATAGTACATTGGTTCTCTTTCAACAAAGGCTTCCAAAAGAATTAAGCAAATTCTTTTTTGACAATAACTTTTGTATTGATTTCTGAATAATGCAATACAATATAAATGGAAATAACTTTAAAGTCATATGAAAGAGTTCACAGAGATCTGGATAAACAATTACATATAAGATACACCATGTTGTATATGTATAGAGTAGCTACCAACAGTTAGTGGCTGAGACTGGTGTGTAGCAGTGATCACACCCCCTGGGGAGTGGGTTTCGGGTTGCAGAGGGCTCATAAGTTCCTTCTGGATCACCCCAAAAGGGTTCTGGGGTTGGTGCCCATACGTTCGGTATGATAATTAGGATGTAGTCTCTCTGGGCTGAAACTTTATACATTAAAAACCTAGAAGCAATATAAGGGTTCAAAACATAGAGAAACAAAAAGAAGAAAGGGTAACTGAGGGGATGGGGGAGAGACAATTCCGCGTTTAAGATATGGAGTTAGGTTGAGTTGCAATATAGATTTCCATGTGCGCTAAGGTAGTGTAGATCGAGCAGGAAACTTGTGTTGTCAGCTGGCATTAGGGTTGGCTGTAAGAGGTTTGGGGGGGTTTGCAAGGTGTTTGAGTAATAGAATCCCAATAGAATTTGAGATCTGCATAAAATGCAGTTTTGTTCCTTTTGTAATAATCGTACTCTTCAAGCGAGAGCATCTCATCAGTCTTTTGTATCCAATTCTCAAATGTTGGTATTGAGGGGGACTTCTAGTGTAAAGCTATAAGGGATTTCGCGCTATTCAGACCTATGCGTAGGTCCCTCTAATTTTGCATTGAAGTGGTGGAGTCTCATTCAGTAGGTCCATTGTTGGGTTTAGAGAAAATTCCGTGTCAGCTAGCTTTCTCAAGGTGATCTCTACACTGTGCCAAATGGAGCTCAATTTGTGACATGACCACCACCTATGCAACATAGTGCCTTGCATACTGCATTCTCTCCAGCAAAATGCCAAAGAGGTAGGATAAATATTTTTAACTCTGGGGGAGGTGGAGGATTTACGTGTGTTTTGAAAGATTTTCAGCAATTGTTTGGTTTCAAGGTTTGTACCTAAATTGCAATGCCACCGAGCTGTATAGGGAGGAAGCGAGGGGGATTGTGCGTTATGAAGTATGGACTTAGCTAGTGATAGTGACCCTCTAGCAATCTTTCCGAAAAGGCAAATTTGTTCAAAGGAGGTCAGTGTTCTATGAAGGTCTTGTTTATTGTGGGCCGTAAGGATAAAGTGTTGTAATTGGGCATATTTTAGCCATAGAGAAAAGGATCCATAAAGTATTTGTGAAAGTTCTGCTCTGGTTTTATTTACCGTGGTTCAGTAGTTGTGTTACAGGGATAGAGTCCAATAACTCGTTGACTATTATATATTTTTTCCGTGATTCATAGTCTCCCATCAACTCTATATTGGGGAAGATTGGGGGGAGAGTGGCGATACGGGTGTGGATAG
This sequence comes from Bombina bombina, assembly GCF_027579735.1. NCBI lineage: Eukaryota > Metazoa > Chordata > Amphibia > Anura > Bombinatoridae > Bombina > Bombina bombina. Next base: position 488,387,472 of record NC_069505.1, on the reverse strand, counting down.
AGTCGGGGTCATTTTAATGAGGTGGTCCCACATGTTAAAAATGTATCTATAGAGCGGGGATGATGCGCACAGGGGGGGTGCGTCTAGTTTTGGGGAGCCAACAAAGAGGGCCTGGGTTAGGAGACATGAGTAACTGTGAATCAACTGCCACCCAGGCCTTAGAGCAGAGCTTTCCAAACTTTTCATGTTGGTGACACACTTTTTAAACCTACATCATATCGAGACACGGTAATTAATTCAGTTGTACTAGCAAAAAGGAGGTTAAACTAACTTGTTTTAAAATATACGGACACATACATAAATTATATAATAATAATAATAATATGTATTTACAATTAACAGTATGTATGTGCAAGAATTAAAAAAAGTTTAATAACACCAATAGCTACTTACTATTTTAATGGGATTTATGAGGTTGATGGGATGAACACAATTTCTGAATATTTGGTGGAATATTAGATAAAGACACTCGCATTTCATCATCAAGCATTTCTAAAGCTTCCACTTCCTATCCATATATCAAGAGCAGGAGCAGCAATGCACTACTGGGAGCTAGCTGCAAAAAAAACCCCACTGACTTCAGCTCAGCATTTAAGCTGCCGCCCTCAGAGCTCCGTGAGCCCTACTGACTACTGCCCGCACTGCAAACACACTGCTGTCCCACTCACTGACTACAAATGCAGTCACAAGCCAATTAAGGAGACTACACGTGCAGTCAGGAGCCAATGTGCCGCCAAAGCCGCCAATGGGAATAGTTTCAATTCCCACTGAGCTGCGCCAATTGGTTAAGATGATCTGTGACCCACTAGGTATCAATCTTGTATCAAACATGTGATATACGTAGCAGGCAGGCGGAAAGTCAGAAACCAAAAAAAAAAAATTTGTAAAAATTAAATTTAAAAAAAATTGTGCTGAAGCAGGGACACACCTACACACTGCTGCCGACACACTAGTGTGTCCCGACACACAGTTTGGAAAGCACTGCCTTAGAGTCTCTTCTGCAGTGCCAGTCTAGCAGTCTTTGTAATATTACCGCATGATAATATAAGCTTATACTTGGAAGGCCTAGCCCTTCATTCTGAAGGGACCTATACATAGTTCCTCTCGATATTCTTGGACGGAGTCTACCCCATACAAAGGTGTTTACAGCGCTTTGTAGCTGTTGCATAAAGGTTTTGAGGAGGGTAATAGGCAGAGCCTTCAGTATATACAGGGTTTTGGGTAGTATTGTCATTTTGATGGCCTGTATTCTACACCACCACGATAGGGGTTTATCTTTCCATGTAGACAATGAGTGTTGGATAGAGTGTAAAAGTGGCTGATAGTTGAGGGAGAACCATCGCGATGGATTTGAGGATACTATTCCCAAGTACTTTAAATGTGAATGTTAAATTTTAAATGGGCAGGATCTTTCAGATCTGTAAGAGTACTGGATTTCATGAAAATGTTTAAAAGTTCTGATTTAGTATAATTTATAAGAAAATGTGAAAATTTACTGAATCTGTTGAATTCTAGGGTTAGGGGGGGGGGGATTAAGCCAAGTTTATAATAAAAGTAAATTGGAAAGTTGTTGAAAATTTTATGTTGACACCAGAATTGTTATTGTTTAACCCCTTAATGACCGAGGACGTGCAGGGTACGTCCTCTAAAGGATGTCAGTTAACGACCAAGGACGTACCCTGCACGTCCTCAGTCTGGAAAGCAGCTGGAAGCGATCCTGCTCGCTTCCAGCTGCTTTCCGGTTATTGCAGTAATGCCTCGACATCGAGGCATCCTGCAATAACACTTTCTGGCCATCCGATGCAGAGAGAGCCACTCTGTGGCCCTCTCTGCACCGGACATCGATGGCCGGTATCGTTGGTGGGTGGGAGCCGACTTGGGAGGCGGGTGGGCGGCCATCGGTGAGCTCTGGAAGGTGGAGGGGGGCGGGATCGGGGGCGGAGCCTTCGGGGGCGCGCACGGGGGGTGGCGGGTGGGAACCGCTACACTACAGAAAAAGAGTTACAAGTAAATTGTAAAAAAAATGAAAATAAACTTATTTTTTGAAAAACATCTAAGGGATCTGAAGGGGTGGGGGGTTGTTATTGGGGGGGGGGAAGCTACACTACAGAAAAGGGAATTTTTTTTAATAAAAACAGCATATTTTTCACTAAAATGGGTACTGGCAGACAGCTGCCAGTACCCAAGATGGCACACATTAAGGCAGAGGGGGAGGGTTAGAGAGCTGTTTGGTGGGGGATCAGTGAGGTTGGGGGCTAAGGGGGATCCTACACATAAGCATATGTAAATATGCTATAAAAAAATGCACAAAAAAGCCAAAAATGCACAAAAAATGCACAAAAAAAGCCAAAACCTAAAATTGTGAAAAATGTAACGTTTTTTTAATTTGATCGCATTTGGCGGTGAAATGGTGGCATGAAATATACCAAAATGGGCCTAGATCAATACTTGGGGTTGTCTACTACACTACACTAAAGCTAAAAATACCCCAAAAAGCTCCTTACATGCTCCCTAATTAACCCCTTCACTGCTGGGCATAATACACGTGTGGTGCGCAGTGGCATTTAGCGGCCTTCTAATTACCAAAAAGCAACGCCAAAGCCATATATGTCTGCTATTTCTGAACAAAGGGGATCCCAGAGAAGAATTTACAACCATTTATGCCATAATTGCACAAGCAGTTTGTAAATAATTTCAGTGAGAAACTGAAAGTTTGTGAAAAAATTTGTGAAAAAGTGAACGATTTTTTGTATTTGATCGCATTTGGCGGTGAAATGGTGGCATGAAATATACCAAAATGGGCCTAGATCAATACTTTGGGATGTCTTCTAAAAAAAAATATATACATGTCAATAGATATTCAGGGATTCCTGAAAGATATCAGTGTCCCAATGTAACTAGCGCTAATTTTGGAAAAAAAATGGTTTGAAAATAGCAAAGTGCTACTTGTATTTATGGCCCTATAAGTTACAAAAAAAGCAAAGAACATGTAAACATTGGGTATTTCTAAACTCAGGACAAAATTTAGAAACTATTTAGCATGGGTGTTTTTTGGTGGTTGTAGATATGTAACAGATTTTGGGGTTCAAAGTTAGAAAAAGTGTGTTTTTTTTCCATTTTTCCTCATATTTTATAAATTATTTTATAGTAAATGATAAGATATGATGAAAATAATGGTATTTTTAGAAAGTCCATTTAATGGCGAGAAAAACGGTATATAATATGTGTGGGTACAGTAAATGAGTAAGAGGAAAATTTCAGCTAAACACAAACACCGCAGAAATGTAAAAATAGCCTTGGTCCCAAACGGACAGAAAATGGAAAAGTGATCTGGTCACTAAGGGGTTAAAAAGATAGATAATCCCTTTATTGCCCATTCCCCAGTTTTGCATAACCAATACCGTTATATTAATATACTTTTTACCTCTGTGATTATCTTGTATCTAAGCCTCTGCAGACTGCCCCTTAATTTCAGATCTTTTGACAAACATTTTAGCCAATTAGTGCTGACTCCTAGGTAACTTCACATGCGTGAGCACAATATTATCTATATGACACACATGAACTAACACCTTCTTGTGGTGAAAAACTGTCAAAATGCATTCAGATTAGAGGCGGCCTTCAAGGTCTAAGAAATTAGCATATGAACCTCCTAGGTTTAGCTTTCAACTAAGAATACCAAAAGAAAAAAAGAAAAATTGGTGATAAAAGTAAATTGGAAAGTTGTTTAAAATTTCATGCCCTATCTAAATAATGCAAGTTTATTTTGGACTTGACTGTCCCTTTAACAGCTGCATACACAGAAAGTTTTGCAGACATCTAGGGCGCAATTACATATACGGCGCAGATTTTGGCGCAATCGTGGGAACCCGCGCCGCCCATAATTTCACCTTGCACATCGGGGTATTACATATACTGCGCCGTTAGATGCTAAACTGGCGTAAGTAGGACAAAGTAACTTACGCCAGTATTTTGTCCACGGAAAGTGTAAATAAAGAGTAGCTTTATGCAAATTAGGCTAACACTCGTAAAAATGGACAGATGTCAAATAAAAATGTGACACGTAATTCTGCTATTCAAAATTCATATATAAACCCATGCGCAGCCGCCATTTTCTTCAGTGTGTTTGGATTGTTCGTTGAGCTAGAGAGGCGCAAACAGAGGAGTTAGTTAGGTCACATTGTTGTTTGATTAAGCTTGTACACTTACACATATTTTTATATATTGCACACATATTTTGCATACATACATATACAAAATACACCACACTTTTTTCTAACACCTCACACATTTTATTTGATTTTTACAGTGTGATAGGCTGAGTGTTTGGTTGTGATTGAACTGGGAGTGTGAGTGTGTGTAGTGTGATTTAGTGTGAGGATGGCAGGGAGAGGTAAGGAGGAGGGAAGGAGGGGAGAGGAGTGGCAGGGAGAGGAGTATTGGAGAGGACAGGAGGAGGAGAGGACAGGAGGAGCAGTCCCCCCCCCTTCAGGGAATAAGTGGAGTGGGGAGAGCTAGAAGGGATGATGGGAGGGGAGATGCCCGAAAGCCCCAGAGAGCAGGCACATCTAGGAGAGGGACAGAGGGTGCACATGGGGACAGAAGTGGGGAGGAGGGAGAGGATAGGGAGGAACCCACACGAGGGACATCACAGGGAGGAAGCCAAGAGTCCATGGAGGATGAGAGGCTGAGATGTCCAAACTTCTCATTTGATGAAAATGTTGCCCTTGTCCAGGCCATCATGGACAATTACAGTGCCCTCTTTGGGCAGGAGAAGGGCAAAGGCATTGCCAAAAAGCGAAAAACGGCATGGTTGGCGGTAGAGGATGCCGTCAACAGTGTGGCCCCGCAGAGGAAGACTGTTGAGGGCCTGAAAAAGCGGTGGAATGACTGCAAGAGGCGGGTCAAAGAAAAGATGGGGCAGGAAGCTATGTACCAGAAGGGAACAGGCGGTGGTCCATCCCTGGATATAGAGTATAACACCTGGCACAAGATGATACACAGGTCCCTGAGTATCACAGCAGTCCGTGGACTTCCAGGGGCTTGTGACTCAGGGGCTGCAACCACAGCACATCATGCTGGTGAGTAACATCCCACACACCTGTATTATATGTATTTGAGATATAACATCCTTTAATATCACACATTCATGTACACGAGGAGAATGGTGTTTGGCCTACTAACAAAAACATCTACAATTATATTTGACATTACTGCTACTTAACACAATGCAATTCATGATATGAGGTGGAATAGTGCCATACTAACATGTCTCAGAATAACAGTTTGACATGAGAATCAGTATAGGCCCTAGCATGTATCAATGTATATTGTATGCCCACGTGGATATATATCTGACTGTACTAATCCCTCTCATCCTTTGATTCCTGTCACAAGGATACAAACATCCATGCCACCAGTCTTCAGGTAACCGCAAGAGCAGTATGCTCGCAGGTATGAGCGCGGTTGGATGGCTTCAGTTGAGGATCTGGGAGTGATGCCACCACCATTGCCATATGACCCTTGGCAAGATTCCTGGCCAGAGGAATATCCTCCCTTTGGCTTTGAGGGGGAGCCAAGATAGCCACAAAGGGTCCATGTATTTACCCCCCCACACACAACACAATCTCATGGCAGTCAGGGATTTTACCCACAGACAATGTCACAGGAAGTGCCAATTGGACAGGCTGAGTGGTCACACACTGGTCATCAGTGGGACTATCAGCCAACCATGAGAGCTCCACCATGATCAGCAAGCTCCACCATCATCAGCAATTGGATGAGCTCCACCATCGGCAGATGGAAATATAGCAGAATCTACAGCTGCACCTCAAGCACCATCAGATGCAGGTGACCCTGCCCCATATGAACCATCAGATGCAGGTGACCCTGCCCCACATGAACCAGCAGTTGAAGCTGACCCTGCGCCTCCAGCAACAGCAGATGCAGGTGACCCTGTCCCACAAGCACCTAGAAGCCCTGCTGCTCAAGAGCCTGTGGATGCATTGTATTCTCCCCTGGGTGAGGAATACATTGCACTCCAGAGGAGGCTCATAACCAGCACCAAGAGCATACAAAGAGGCCAAGAGAGGTTCTTCAGGAACCATGAAAGGTTCATCAGGAGCCAAGAGAGGATACAACAACGTAGCATAGAGCTACAGAGGGACATGGCAGCATCATTAAGTGCAAGTGTTCATAACCAGTCACAGATAATGAAAATTCTGTCTGATATGCAGATGCAAATCAGTGATGTGCGGTGAGGTCAGAGGCTGGTGAGGCAGTGGCTAGGAATCGGATACGCCTTCATTATTTAGATATCCTTTGTTGAAGAAATAGCAATGCACATGGGTGAGCCAATTGCATGAGGTATGTATATGCAGCCACCAATCAGTAGCTACTGAGCATATTAAGATATGATTTTCAACAAAGGATATCTGATTTTCTTCATTCTTTTGATATCCTTTGTTGAAAATCATATCTAAATATGCGCAGTAGCTACTGAGCATATTTAGATATGATTTTCAACCAAGGATATCAAAAGAATGAAGAAAATCAGATATCCTTTGTTGAAAATCATATCTAAATATGTGCAGTAGCTAATGAGCATATTTAGATATGATTTCCAACAAAGGATATCTGATTTTCTTCATTCTTTTGATATCCTTTGTTGAAAATCATATCTAAATATGCACAGTAGCTAATGAGCATATTTAGATATGATTTTCAACAAAGGATATCTGATTTTCTTCATTCTTTTGATATCCTTTGTTGAAAATAATATCTAAGTATGCGCAGTATCTAATGAGCATATTTAGATATGATTTCAACAAAGGATATCAAAAGAATGCAGATAATCAGATATTAGATGTAAATTGGAAAGTTATTTAACACTATTTCCCTAAAGTTTTCAGGAAAAGCTTATAGAAGCAGAAGCAGCTACTTCAATGTCTTAGGACAGCATAGCTTGGGAGGTTTGTTCAGCACAGCAAGCATATCATAATAGTTTACCTCCCAACATTTCCAGGAAAGGAAGCAGGTGAGGGAGACTTGTGCACAGCCACAGAGAGAGTGTGTGGGTGTCTTGTAGGTGGGGCTAAAATTCCCACGCTTTACAGGCCTGACTGTTTATGTTTTGACGTTTTGATCTCAACTGCACTCATGGCTGCTGCACTGCACTGACTGCAGCCTTATTTTACAAAATATACAACTTAGCCACCCGACCCGGTCCCACGTTCAGAACGTCTTACTCTTACTATTTTTTTTAGTAACTGTTTTTGTCAGTGCTAGCCGCTATTATACTGTGTATTTTTCAAACCAATTTATAAGTTATGACATTTATTAAAATAACCGCATTAAACGAGGTTAATAAATCTCATAACTTATAAATTGGTGTGAAAAACACCACAGTATAACTATAGCTGCCACTGACAAAAACAGTTACTAAAAAATAGTAAAAGTAAGACGTTCTGAAGTCTGTCTGAACTTGTCACGACGAGTACATTTTGCTGCTGCAGTGCTGCTGCCTAACTGCCAAGTTTAAAACAATGGTGTGGGTGAAGCGCTGAATCTTAATCTCCAAAGCCTCACTATAAAACTATCCCCTTCCTGGATAGTAACAATTAGAATAATAGATTTTAAAAAGTGGGCGCTTAAAGCAGGAGATTCAGTAGATATGCACAAATTACAATTTCCTCTGTAGGGAATAGATCAGACTATGGGGGATGATGTCCAAACTACTGCCGTTCAGAAATCTTAATAAACAAATCTGATATATTTAAATATTTTTATTTAATATATTTAAATGTTTCAAGAACAATTCAAAAATTCAAAAACAATAATTAATATTCAAGATTAAAACAATAATTCATATTCAAAATCTAAAACAATATCCATTCACTTCCAACTATAGTTGCTCTTTCAGCCGTACACACACTCCCTCAAACACTCCCTAAAACAATATAGTAAAGATGGTTATAAAAACAATATAAATGCAATAACAACAGTATAAATGCAAGCTTGAATAAGTGTCAAAAACCAGAAGTAGCAATATATTCCCAAAAGGGATCAACAGGTAATATTGTCTATTCCTGATAACAAAGTTGTGCACAGTATTTTTACACAAGTCCGCTACAGCAAGGTGAGGTGCCAGGTCTTAGTATCTTTAAAATTGATTAACCCCAAATGAGAACAGCCGTCGGTCTTTTTTCACCGGCGCTGTATTCAGTTTGCAAAAAAGGGGGGTAGTCCGTAAGACTTCAGTACTTTACGAAGATCTCCGTTACGGTCCTGTATATTTAGAGGCTATCCGCCTTCTTACCGTTACTCCACTGTATTTCAACCGTTCTGCTGCAAACAATTGACCGCACACCGGCGGCTTCCAAGACTCCTACGTCACCTGGTATCCGGAACCTCCAGGTGAATCAGACTTGCGCAAGTCTATTACGAGGTGTAGGAAGACCTCTAGTCCTGATTCTGTGACCGCTCTTTAGTACTTACACAGTACGCGGTTGAAAGATCCTCCAGTCTTTGTCTATCAAATAGACTTGTAGCAGAAAAAGACAGTTTGTTTGTGTAGTGACAGGGTAATTTTTCTACGCGTTTCAACCCGTGTGGGTCTTTATCAAGATACTTTACCCTGCACCTGTGCTCTCTTAAAAACCCCGCTGTAGCTCCTGATTTGTCAGTTGTTCATTTCCTTCCAGTTTACGTTAAATGTGGGAATCAATACAGACACATGCTTCATCAATTGCAAACCACTTCATACTCATAAACCAATTCATATATAGACTATTACAATTTGGAATCCAACAAATTAATATATCCATAATAAAATACTACTCTAAAATCTGATGAATTTGAAACATAACAAACATTAAGGAAAAAGGAATATCAAAAGATATTAACTTAAGGGGGGGGTTATATGTTTCAAATACTGGTGATAACTATCACAGGGCATGGGAAGTAAACAATAAATATTATAAAAACCAGTATAATTTAGTGGTGGGTGTGGACAAACAAAGGAATATAATATTGGGTATAGGTAATAAATCTAATAAATATTGTATTTCGATAGCTCATTATAAAAAAAAAAAAAATAATATAACACTTACATTATATAATAAGTTACCATAAAATTCACATTTTAAAAATTACATTAAAAAAGGGGCCAATTCTAATTCTGAGTTGAGGCCATTGGGGTACAGGGTATTAAAATTATAAATTAACTCAGCTTCTCTCTTTAAAAGTTTATTTTCAAAATTGCCCCCCCTCCAATCCTTCCTTACCAAACACAATCCCCAAAATGTGAGATCCTTGATGTTATTTTTATGTGTCTCTCTAAAATGTTGGTATAAATGTGTATCCAACTTCCCCTTTTCTATATTCCATAGATGTTCCCTAACCCTATCTCTCAGCATCCTAGTTGTTTCCCCAATATAAAAATATTTACAAGAACATTGTAACATGTACACTACACCTTTACTATTGCACCTAATTATATCCTTGATCTTATATTCTTTGTCCATACCTGGGATCACTACATCCTTCTTTTTAGTCCCATTTCTACAGGCTTTACAAGTAACACAGGGAAAGAAGCCTCTTATTTCCTCTCCTTTTAGATCCTTATCTTTCAGGGGTCTTTCTTTTTTCCGTTTAAATTCGCTAGGAGCTAAAATTGTTTTAAAATTTTTTGTTTTTTTATACACAATTCTTGGGTATGGGGGGAGCTTATCTCCAATCACAGGATCATTTTTTATAAGGTGCCAGTGCTTTCTTAGGATTTTCCTCATCATCCCATGATCCTCACTATATGTGGTGATAAATGGAACATCTATCATTTCTTTATTCACAAATTTTCTATTTTTATATTCCAAAAGGGAATTTCTCTCTGTGTCCCTAGCCCTTGTGATAGCTGCTTTAATATTCTTCTCCTGATAGCCTCTATCTCTAAACCTATCTTCCAATATTTCTATTTGTTCCTCGAAATCCATTAATCTGGAACAATTTTTTCGAATCCTCAGGCATTGGCCAACCGGAATATTATCTATCCATTTCTTATAGTGGCAGCTAGTGGCATGGATGTAGTTATTTGCATCCGTGGGCTTAAAATGGGTTTTAGTTATACATTCTTTATTTTCCACAACTAGATCTAAATCTAGGAAAGTTATTTTCTCTTTACTGATATTATAAGTAAAAGTCAGGCCCCTATCGTTACTGTTCATAGTGTTAAATAAATCTATGAGAGACTCTTCACTTCCACGCCAAATGATTAAAATGTCATCTATGTATCTTTTAAAAAGCACGAGATTCGCACCGAGCTCCGCAAACTGGAGAAACCTCTGTTCCCATTCTCCCATAAACAAATTTGCGTAGCTCGGCGCGAATCTCGTGCCCATGGCTGTACCTTCTATTTGCTGGAAATAATTACCATCAAAGGAAAAATAATTGTGCTCCAATATAAAACTAATACTCTCTAATATAAATTCCTTCTGATCCTCAACTATACTTTCGTCTTTAGATAAAAAATATTCCACAGCTTCCAATCCTAAATTGTGTTTAATATTTGTGTACAAAGATGACACATCACAGGTGGCCATAAAATAGCCATCCTCCCATTCTATTTCTTTCAGTATTCTTAAAACACTAGTAGAGTCTTTTAAGTAAGAATCTAAAGTTCCTACATATTTTTGGAGGAATTTGTCCACGTACTGAGAAAGGTTAGATGTGATAGAATCAATCCCCGAGACGATAGGCCTCCCAGGGGGATTAACTAGACTTTTATGCACCTTAGGCAAAAAGTAAAATATGGGGATCCTAGGATGTTGTGGTTTAATATATAAATATTCTTTTTCTGTTAAAATCCCTTTATCCTTCCCTTTATCTATAATTTTAAGTAATTTAATTATAAACTTTTTAGTTGGATCCATATCTAGCTTCCTATAAGTCTTTCTATCGTTTAATAGTCTCTCGGCCTCATTTTTATAGTTTTTACTGTCCATAATGACCAGGCCTCCTCCTTTATCTGCCATTTTGAATGTGATATCACTGTTATTTTGAAGTTGTTCTAGCAATTCTTTGTCCTTTTTATTTAAATTTCTTTTATATTTATTCTTTCTTCCTTCACTTTTCCTTAGGTCCATTAGGACCATTTTTTCGAAGGTTTCTAAATTGCTTCCTCTATCATTTTTCGGATAGAAGTTTGACTTCAATTTTAAATTAGTATGTTCAAAAATACTGTGCACAACTTTGTTATCAGGAATAGACAATATTACCTGTTGATCCCTTTTGGGAATATATTGCTACTTCTGGTTTTTGACACTTATTCAAGCTTGCATTTATACTGTTGTTATTGCATTTATATTGTTTTTATAACCATCTTTACTATATTGTTTTAGGGAGTGTTTGAGGGAGTGTGTGTACGGCTGAAAGAGCAACTATAGTTGGAAGTGAATGGATATTGTTTTAGATTTTGAATATGAATTATTGTTTTAATCTTGAATATTAATTATTGTTTTTGAATTTTTGAATTGTTCTTGAAACATTTAAATATATTAAATAAAAATATTTAAATATATCAGATTTGTTTATTAAGATTTCTGAACGGCAGTAGTTTGGACATCATCCCCCATAGTCTGATCTATTCCCTACAGAGGAAATTGTAATTTGTGCATATCTACTGAATCTCCTGCTTTAAGCGCCCACTTTTTAAAATCTATTATTCTAACTGCCAAGTTTGCCAACAATCATCTGCCAATGCCTTAACCAATTCCAATAACCATACCACAATTCCTGTGTTATACATAACACAATTTACATGACAGATTTACATGACAATTTTGCATGACAGAGAGAGTAAGTGTGTGTGTGTGCATGACAGAGAGAGTAAGTTGGTGTGTGTGCTGTGCATGACAGAGAGAGAGAGAAAGTGTCAGTGAGTGTGTTTGTGACAGAGAGAGAGAGAGTAACAGAGATCCAGCTAGAATGTAGTAGTCATTCAATTTATTTTATAGGCATGGCTGGAAATTTCCATTTTACACTAGTCCAATGTTTATAAAAAATTGCAGAGACAGGACACATACACACACACACAAATATACAGTGATACTCTGATACACACACTCATACTCATACACACACACACTCACTCATACACACAGATATACACTGAAACACACACACACACTCATACCCACACACTCACTCATACACACACAGATATACACTGATACACACACATATATACACTGATACACGCATACACACACACACAGATATACATTGATACACACACAGATATACACTGATACACACACATATATACACTGATACACGCATACACACACACACAGATATACATTGATACACACACAGATATACACTGATACACACACATATATACACTGATACACGCATACACACACACACAGATATACATTGATACACACACAGATATACACTGATACACACACATATATACACTGATACACGCATACACACACACACAGATATACATTGATACACACACAGATATACACTGATACACACACATATATACACTGATACACACGCATACACACACACACAGATATACTCTGATACACACACATATATACACTGATACACACGCATACACACACAGATATACATTGATACACACACAGATATACACTGATACACACACGCATACGCACACACACTCATACCCACACACACTTACTCATACACACACACAGATATACACTGATACACACACAGATATACACTGATACACGCATACACACACACACAGATATACATTGATACACACACAGATATACACTGATACACACACATATATACACTGATACACACACATACACACACACACAGATATACACTGATACACACACATATATACACTGATACACACGCATACACACACACACACACACAGATATACATTGATACACACACAGATATACACTGATACACACACGCATACGCACACACACTCATACCCACACACACTTACTCATACACACACACAGATATACACTGATACACACACAGATATACACTGATACACACGCATACACACACACATAGATATACACTGATACACACGCATACACACACTCACTCATACACACACAGAGAGCCAGAAGGTGAAGGAAGTTAATGAAAACAGCTCTTTTACTTTTTTTAAATCCAGTAGCTGTCAATGAGTGTCCACGCCAAGATACTATGGTGATAGAGAGAGTCTGTGACATTGTGTCTGGGCACTCTGTGTCAGTTACTGAATTTAAAAAAAGTAAAACAGCTGTTCTCATTATTGAGAATATGAGGTAGGATGTTCCTTGGAAGTTCATAAGTTAGTGAAAGAGTTCAGTCATTTAACTCCTTACTTATTTCACTCATTAGTAATATGATAAAAAAAAAACAAAGTGTGATTGACTGGACCTGACAACCTCAGAACTATGATCTTATTTTTAGGTAGAGGGTGAATGGAGGCTTCAGAGCATTTGGCATATGATTCAGGTGCCCATTAGTGCACAGTTCAGAGGTTCCTGATCTGTGCACTGATTGGCATCTCAATGCCAAATGCTCTGAAGTCTACAAGGGTATAATTTGATCACATTTTGGAACTACTTCAAATGTCCTGCATTCAATAAATATATACTTGTATATGTATTTATTTATGCAGAACACATTTTATTTAGAAAAAAGGTATATGATACATTTTGATATGTGTGCTAAACTTAATATAAATAAAATGTGCTGCATAATAAATATATTGGGGGGGGGGGACATTTTTCAGATTGAAAGGGGGACAAAATAAATCATGAAAGTAAATTTTTATTTTTGTGTTTTATTAAGCATTGCATGCATGCTGCTGTGCCACTAGAAGAACTGTTCAAGGCTAGAAGATTTAGAACTGTTTGTTTTTTGGAATGCCCCTTTAAAACATATATTTTGCCTAATGCCTATATATATATATAGTTAGTTATTATTTACAGTGTTTATGGTGAGATGGATTAGGAATATAGTTTTGCTAATTTAAACATTTCTTTTCATAGCCTCACTGTCCTAAATCAGTTGCAGATTGATTTCTAACGATTAACAGGGGCCATTGCTGGGCACAGTTTGTTGGGTCCTGGTGTACAAATTTCAAAAAGTAAGGGAGATCTATTTATGTTTGCAATGCAACCCAACTCATACAAAAATGTCCTTTTTTTTTAACCTTTTTAAGCTTAAGCCTATAAGTGTGGGTGACTGACTGGGAGGCAGACGGCAGTTCATCCTTTAAGGCTAGCTTGGATATTTCAATGGCCCTCTCCGGCAGCATTCAGCTCCTTCACTTACCTTTGTCGTTGTCGTTGTCGTCGTCGCATCGGGCTGCCTGACTCAAATCCACACCGGCCGCATCAACCTGACCACCAATGCGGCTGCGCAACAATTTCCCGCCCGGCAACTCAGCCTAGAGACTCAGACATACTGATGCCTGATTGGCTGAGCGGCCGGGCAGGCAGGGCTCAGGGCTCCCGAGGCTAGCCTCCGGTGGGAGCAGTTATGGGCTGCATTAGAGACTGCTGCATTAGTTTTTATTCCCCACTGGGTGGCAGTCTTTAAAGCAGCCCATAACATAATTACATTCATATTGCGCAATGGAAGGACAGCTGGCCTCATACCTTCTTGCGCAATATGAATGCAATGTAGTAAGTAAAGTTAAATTAAATAAACAATAAAAAGCATAATTTGGTGGAGGGGTGGGGGGGTAGGGGGGGTCACCTTTCATATGTAAAAAAAAAAAAAAGAAGAAAAAAAAACAAAAATTTTTTTTTATTTTTTTTAATGAAAAAATAGATGTAATTCCCACATTGGCCAGGGGAGGCGCTGCCTCCCCTGCCTCTAATGAATGCACGTCACTGAATTGCAAATGGACAATAGATGGAGAGAACAAAATCAACTCTTGGGTGTGTTGGTTGAGCACTTTACACACCAGCAGGACACTGCCTCCAGCCTATCATCTGTGGCCAGCACACAAGCAGAAACAGCAGAATCTTCTCAAACCAGGAGAACTAGGAAATCCACTACAGTCACCTCAGCTCCCTCATCCAAGAAGCCAAAAAATAAATAAATATTCTTATAGTTCACCATAAATCTTGTCCTCTGTTATTTACCATATAATTGTCATCCACATCCATGTGACGTGTGTTTTAGTACACTAATATTGTTAAAATATATAATATGACCTGTGTGGAAAATGCAATAAAAACAGGTAATATTATCATGTTTATTACATATTCTTTTACTATAACTCACATCCACAATAGTTGTTTATGAAGGGTACATATAGTAATATTCACTAAAAAAATCAATGTATCTCACATCCAATATAAATTGACACATGGGTATATATAATAGTGATGTTACTGATAGGGTGTGCATTATCAGGTGTTTTAAGGCTGCAGATGAGAGGTTGTGTTGTCTGTGATTGGTTTGACACAATTGCAAAGAGGTGGCCTTCAAGAAGGTATTAGAAATTATCATATGAGCCATCCTAGGTTTAGCTTTCAACTAAGAATACCAAGAGAACAAAGCAAGTGTTAGGATTAAATCTGAAAGTAGTTTGAAATAACATGCCCTATTTGAAACAAGAAGGTTTTCTTTGGACTTGACTGTCTCTTTATATATTTTGGCATCAATGCCAAGCTGTGTTAGCATTAGAATAAATTACACTCCAGTGGGTTCTAAAGAGATGAAGGTAATACAATTATGATTTCCCATTGTTCTCTCCTCCAAGTATTGTTGATTGTTTTGAGAACAAATTTAAAGTAAATAAGCAAGTATATGTCCACAATGTGATAAAGTACCTACAAGCTCAATCCATTTGATTATGTTGTGGCTTCAAACAACAAAATCAGCTATTTCAAATACACAAACCTTAAAAAAACAATATCATAGTATACTGTCCCTTTAACCTTGAGATGCTGCTTAAATGTATGTGTTTGTTAAGGCTTCCATGGAGTTACGTTGCTTTTTTAGTCAGTGCAAGGGTTGCTGCACCTGCAATATGTGGTGAGATGAGAATGGAGTAGATTTTCTGAATTCTGCGTGCGTCGGTCCTTACAATGTATATTGGATACCAAATTGCGTGGCTGTTCTATGTTAGTCTATGGCAGAGCTTTCCAAACTTTTCATGTTGGCGACACACTTTTAGACCTACATCATTTTGCGACACAGTAATTCAGTTGTACAAGCAAACAGGAGGAGGTTAAAGGGA
This sequence comes from Bombina bombina, assembly GCF_027579735.1. Classification (NCBI taxonomy): domain Eukaryota; kingdom Metazoa; phylum Chordata; class Amphibia; order Anura; family Bombinatoridae; genus Bombina; species Bombina bombina. The sequence continues at coordinate 488,371,211 of NC_069505.1, read as the reverse complement.
CACTGAACCCAATTTTTTTTTCTTTTGTGATTCAGATAGAGCATGCAAATTTAAGCAACTTTCTAATTTACTCCTATTATCAATTTTTCTTCGTTCTCTTGCTTTCTTTATTTGAAAAGGAAAGCATCTAAGCAATTTGTTTTGGTGGTTCAGAACAATGGAAAGCACTTGTTTATTGGTGGGTGAATTTATCCACCAATCAGCAAGAACAACAGTGTGTTCACCAAAAATGGGCCGGCATCTAAACTTACATTCTTGCATTTCAAATAAAGATGCCAAGAGAATGAAGAGAATTTGATAATAGGAGTAAATTAGAAAGTTGCTTAAAATTGCATGCTCTATCTGAATCACAAAAGAAAAAATGTGGGTTCAGTGTCCCTTTAAATTAACTTGTTTTAAGAGATACAGACACATACATAAATTATATAATAACAAAATATATTTACAAGTAACAGTATGTCCGTGCAAGAATGGAAAAAAAAGTTTAATAACACCAATAGCTACTTACTATTTTAATGGGATGTATGAGGTTTATGGGATGAACAGTTTCTGAATATTTAGTGGAATATTAGCTAAAGAGACTCACATTTTATCATCAAGCATTTTTAAGCTTCCACTTCCTATTTATATATCAAGAGCAGAAGCAGCAATGCACTACTGGGAGCTAGCTGCAAAAACAAAACAAAACACTGACTTCTGACTTCAGCTCAGCGTTTAAGCTGCCGCCCTCAGAGCTCTGCGAGTCCAACTGACTTCTGCCTGCACTGCAAACTCACTGCTGTACCACTCACTGACTACATGAGCCGATTGAGGAGACTACACGTGCAGTCAGGAGCCAATGTGCCGCCAATGGGAATAGTTTCAGTTCCCACTGAGCTGCGCCAACAGGTTAAGATGATCTGTGACCCACTAGGTATCAATCACGTGTCAACCATGTGATATGCGTAACAGGCAGGCAGAAAGTCGGAAACCAAAAAAAAAAATTTTTTTTAAATTAAAAGAAATTAGTGCTGAAGCAGGGACAGACCTACACACTGCCGACGACACACTAACATGTCATAACACAGTTTGGAAAGCACTGGTCTATGGGGATAATAATTACGGCCGAAGGGTGACATATACGCACGTAACTTGTATGCTACGCTGTATATGTAATACCAAAATCGCGTAAAATCCGGCGGCGGCGGCTTTTGCGTGCGATGCTGCATATGTAATGGAGCCCCTAGAAGGTAACCCACAAGGAATATGCATAGTTAGGAATTAAAGGGACAGTGTTCAATTAAAAAAAACAAACAGTTTACTTCATATTCTTGGTATCTTTTAAAATCTATTTCCTTTTCATGAGAGCCCACTGAAGTAGACTCAGGAGCATGCATGTGTCCTGAGCATGTGCACTATATAACAGCACTTTTAATAACAATGTTATACACAGTAAGAAATAAGCTAAATTGAACAAAAGATACCAAGAGATGCAGGTATTTTTGCAGTGGAAATTATATCCTCTAATTCACAGAGCGCTGCTGTTTCCACTCAGGACCACCGGTGGTCTGCAGCTCTCGTATAATACTTATGATAACTACGTGTCTGACCACTTTAAAAAGGGTTAAACATACAGCATTACAAAATCTCACACACACACACTCCCATACAACACACATTTACACAACACACACCACACACACTCTCATACAACACACACACTCTCATATAACACACACACACCACACACACTCTCATACAATACACACACACACACCACACACACTCTCATACAACACACACACACTCATACAATACACACACTCTCATATAACACACACACCACACACACTCTCATACAACACACACACACCACACACTCTCATATAACACACACACTCATACAACACACACACTCTCATACAACACACACACACATACAACACACACACTCTCATACAACACACACACACCACACACACTCTCATACAACACAAACACACACACTACACACTCATACAACACACACACTCTCATACAACACACACACACCACACACACTCATACAACACACACACACCACAAACACTCTCATACAACACACACACTCTCATACAACACACACACACACCACACACTCTCATACAACACACACACTCTCATACAACACACACACACACTCTCATACAACACACACACTCTCATACAACACACACACACTCTCATACAACACACACACACTCTCATACAACACACACACACTCTCATACAACACACACTCACACCACACGCTCTCATACAACACACACACACTCATATAACACAAACACACACCTCACACTAATATAACACACAATACACACTCTCATACAACACACATACCACACACAAGTCGCGACCCAGTAAACATGGTGTTGCGACCCAGTAATGGATCCTGACCCGTGGTTTGAAGAACACTGATTTAGATCATGATAGTAGTGTACATACGTGGGTTAAAATTGCCATAGATGTTTTTCTTTCCTGGGTACTAATGATAAATTCTTACTTTTCCTTTATAAGAGAATACATTCATGTGGGGGTTCATAAAACCCTTAGGAGATTACCCAAGAGGTATCTGCAAGATAGATAGGTGCTATACCTACCATACTAATATACCCAAATATAAGAAGATTTATAAGATTGAATAGGTGACTCAAAATGTACCTAATATACAAAACTAAACTAATATATTTATGTACAATGGTAAAATGTCATAGATAATACTGTTACCCCTTCGTTCACATCAGATATCAAATCTATTTCTTTAATCAATGGTATTGTGCTACTTAAAGGGATAGGAAAGTCAAAATTAAACGTGCATGATTCCGATAGAGCACGTCATTTTAAGACACTTTTAAATTCACTTCTATTTTCAAATGTGCTTCGTTCTCTTAGTATCCCTTGTTAAAAAATGAATACGCACATATCCTACACTAGTGAGGTGTCTATGCCTAAATGCATTATAATTTAATATGGAGCATAAAGAAAATAAAGGCAGGGGGTCAAATAACATCTGTTACTGGCAGCCAAGGGGTAAAATTACTGCTCAGTTTTTAACATTATACATCATGGGATCAAGAGTGGGGCTAAGGTAAAGCTTTTAGGGTGCATTTTTTTTACCTTTCCCACAATTGTGCCTAGTCACCAAAACATTGTCTAGCATTTTGTGGAGAACAGCTGGCAACCTTATTTGCAACGGTTTAGCAATCATTTTTTCCCTTTTGTTCCAATGTTTTTGACAACAATGATTTGATGTGACATATTGCTAATATGTAAACAACAGACAATGGGCCAGATTACAAATGGTGCACTAATTAATTCTGACACTCCAGCGTTAATTGCGCTAGAAAAAAATTTTGTGCGCACTAACCGGAAGAGTGCAAAAAGCCGAACTTAGAATATTGTGTGTGCATTCACCTAGTCCCCCATAGAAGACAATGGAGAAAAAAGTGGAAAAACCCCCACCCTGTTGCAAACCCTATTGCATATTGGAACAATATATATCCATACCTACTGTATATATACAGTATATATATATATATATATATATATATATATATATATATATATATAGACATAGAGGAATATCTATTTATAAATACATAGAACATATTCTGCTATGTACAAAAACAAATGTGATGGTGCACTAAAAAGGATAAAAGTCCCAGGTAATCACGGTGGTAATGCTCAGCAGGTGAACCTCAGGGAAAAAAGAATAAACACATACAGTGAAGTTCTGTGGTTATGTGAAATTTACAGCAGAACCTAGAAAGGCACTCACATTGTCTAGAGCTTCAAAATCAAGCTCTAGATATAAAGACACAGGAAGCTCCTAATAGGAGGCAAAGCAAAGAAGGATGTTCCAGCTCCAAAGGATGAATCAGAAGTGGTTAAAAAGTATAACAAATTTATTAAAAACAAGTTACAAGGCATATACTGAGACTGTCCCAATCATAGAATACTACAAACAAAAGACTGTGTGAATCACAATGTCCAGATTGCTCTGTTAGTCCGGTAAGGAACAAGGCTCCGCCCCTTTTGTATCCTTCTTTGCTTTGCCTCCTATTAGGAGCTTCCTGTGCCTTTACATCTAGAGCTTGATTTTGAAGCTCTAGACAATGGGGCCTATCTATCAAGCTCCGAATGGAGCTTGATGCCCCGTGTTTCTGGTGAGCCTGCATGCCCGCCAGAAACAGCAGTTATGAAGCAGCGGTCACAAAGACTGCTGCTCCATAACCCTGTCCGCCTGCTCTGAGCAGGCGGACAGACATCGCCGGAATTCAACCCGATCGAGTACGATCGGGTTGATTGACACCCCCCTGCTGGCGGTCCATTGGCCGCGAGTCTGCAGGGGGCGGCGTTGCACCAGCAGCTCTTCTGAGCTGCTGGTGCAATGCTGAATACGGAGAGCGTATTGCTCTCCGTATTGCACTGTCAGATAAGGTCCGCCAGACTTTGTTAAATAGAGGCCAAAGTGAGTACCTTTCTAGGTTCTGCTGTAAATTTCACATAACCACAGAACTTCACTATATTTGTTTCTTCTTTCCCTGAGGTTCACCTGCTGAGCATTACCACTGTGATTACCTGGGACTTTTATCCTTTTTTGTGCACCATCACATTTGTTTTTGTATTTTATTATTTCTTATATTGTGATTTAAGCAAGTTTATATATTGTTTTTTTATATTCTGCTATGTGCAGAACATTGGAATGTGAAATATTTACAGTAAATACACAGTATAACACTTTATTAAATATGAATATTGCTTTTTCTTGTTTTCATCTACTTAACTGCAAAGGGCTCCAATCCACTTTTTTATATATACTGTATATATATACTTCATTCCAATATAGACCAGCACTATCCAAAACAATAAGGCAATTATCCAGGGTGCTCCTGAACATTCGTATCTACAATTCAAAAAGTAGTCAGGCACTCTCCGGTGTTAAATCCAAAGCTTTTCCTTTTATTGTATATATATATTATATATATATATAAATACATATGTATACATTTATAGACATACATACACACATTATTTTTATAAGATGGTTTTATTATGAGTGTAACTGTACTTTGTAATTAATTTTTGATGTGTTTTGTGCAACTTTTTAATTTTGTGAGACAGTTAACCAGAGCTCTTAGGATGCGGTAATCAATCTAGGGTAATTTGCGATTGCGCTGAAGCGTTTACTTTCAACTCCTGTAGTGCAGGTTCGACCAGGAGAATCCACATGGGCTGACTGTATCTGCAGTCTTCGAAGGCCTTCTTTGAAGGCCAAATATTCTACTTCTCTACTTACTGTAAATAGCCCTTAATCATGATGCAAATTATGACCCTGAGGGAAGTCTCCCTAAGCGTGATGTGAGAAACAAGACATGAGGCTTATTTATCAAGCTTCGTAAGGAGCTTGATGCCCCGTGTTTCTGACAACCAGGACCGTCTTTAATACAGGGCAAAAGGGGCAGCTGCCCAGGGCCCAGTTTCTGTTGAGGGGCCCAAGAGTCCTAAAAAAAAAAAAAAAATTTTTTTTTTTTTTTTTTTTTTTTTTTTAGGTTCATACCAGACTGCTGATTTGACATGGGGAACACACACATTTATTCCTAATTCCAAAAGTACTCTGCTTATATATATATATATTTTTTTTAAACTGTGCCAGACCGTGCCAGTGTCACGTGATATGCCAAGCTATTGACATGTGCTGTTTTAGATGTGCACTGTGCAGCACTGAATGCAAAGCCCTAACTCAGCATCCAGCCATTCCCACTGCATCATAAAAGGTCATATTGGGGTTACCACTGTTACCAGGTAACTGCTCTGGTGGTAGGGATTGTTTCTGGCTAGGGCTGACTGTAGGCGCATGCAGCAGAAAGCTGGAGCGGCAAGCACGTGAGGATTTGAGCATCTGTGCAGCTGCATACAGTGCTCTCTTCAGTCTTGAGGCTGTGTGACTCATCTCACACTGTATCCATGCAGCCTTGGACAGACAGCATCCAGTCTGCTGGTCCCCTTAGCCCTGCTCTTTCTGCTGTGGCCCTAAGATCAACTAACTGAAGTTTGTTAGGGGAACAATGCTTTGTAGAAAGGTGTCAGTGGGAAGAATAAGTGAATGCACACACACCCCTCCCCATGCAGCATTGTCTAGTGCAAGGTGAGAGGGAACTTGTTCCTAGCAAAGAAGTGACATGTGCTGCTGTGGCTGATGTATAGTATCATGCTGATACTTCACACATTAATGTAAGGTTTATTTTTATAGTTTTTGTTTTCTCTCTGTCTCAGATTTTACAGCTTCCCATAGTAGTTCTGCTGTTCCAGTCAGTAAACTTATACTGCACCTCCATGCTTCCTCCTCAGTCTTTACCTTGCTTTGCTCCTGTTGGCTGCCCTAAATCTCTTTAACCAACTAACCTCACACCAGAATCACATTCAAAAGAATATTAAATAAATCCACAGTGGAGGAATTTATATATTTATTTACTTATTAGTACTGCTTAGGTTCAGTTTCACATATTGCAATTTATTTAATTTTTTTAAAATGATTAGCTCAGCAGTGGATAATCCACTGCTGGGTTAATAATAATAAAAAAAATGATTTAGTTGTTTTTTGGGATGTTGGGGTGGAGAGCGAAATTGCATGGGGGGGGGCCCAAGAAAATTTTCGCCCAGGGTCCAGTCAATATTAAAGACGGCCCTGCAGACAACACAAGTTATGAAGCAGCGGTCTAAAGACCACTGCTCCATAACCTGTCCGTCTGCTCTAAGGCGGTGGACAGACATCGCCGAAAATCAACTCGATCCAATACGATCGGGTTGATTGACACCCCCTGCTAGCGGCCGATTGGCCATGAATCTGCAGGGGGCGGCATTGCACCAGCAGTTCACAAGAACTGCTGGTGCAATGATAAATGCCGACAGCATATGCTGTCGGCATTTATCAATGTGCAGCGGACATGATCCGCAATATCGGATCATGTCCGCTCGCATCAAGATAAATAGGCCCCATGGACCCGTTGCTCAGTGTGCCTAGAGGGTTATGGCTGCATTGACAAGGTCAACAATAGGCAGAAACATACGTCTGGGGTTTTTCTGTTTCTCTCGTTCAGAGAGGCATTGCCTGGTATTTTGGTACTGCACTAGACTGCACTAGACTGTTAAGTCAGGATCAGACTGATATGCTACATGAAAGTTCTTTTCTGTGAAAGACACATGTTGAGCAAAAAGAGGCTGCTTCTTGGGTGGTAACTAGCCATAGAACAAGATATTATGCTATTGTTCGTTCCCAGGTTGAGAGCTTCTCTGTTTTAGTTTATGCAAAATATGACCCTGAGGGATTTGGGTTTAGTATCACTTTAAGATTGTCTTATTCATGTGTATTCATTTGTATTATGACTACACATTGCATGGGGTGCAAATTACTGGAAGTAGCATCATTAGGAACGCTTGGTTTCATCGGTGGACCGCATTAATTGGCGTTTATCCTACTGCTCATTCTGAGCACGATACAAGTGAGTGTTGTACACTATGGGCTAGATTATGAGTGGAGCGCTAACTGTAGCGCACAAGTGATATAAGGAGTTGGGGCTTTTATTGCGCCGTGTGTATTACGAGTTGAAAGTAAATGCTTTCCCTTGAGTGCAATCATTATTTACGCTCGTCTAGTTAATCCGACTTGAGAGCTTGCGTAAAGAGTAAGGGAAGAAAAAAGTTGCATTAAACACAACAAATACACTGATAAAAATTATCTTAAAATAAATATTTAAAAGGGCTCAGATATATATTGTATATATATATATATATATATATATATATGTGTGTGTGTGTTTATGTATATATGTGTGAACATATTATTTAAATATATATGTGTTTTACTGTATATTTACTGTACATATTATCCAATCTTCATTTACAGGATTATGTACTTATGACTTATTATACACATAAATATATATGTATATATTAATATACATATATATTTATATTCGCTGCCCATCACTGCGCGACTTACCCCTTCACTGCGCTAGTTCTCATGCCGTGTCTAACAGCATTTGAACGAGGCTCCCAATGGAGCCTAAGGAATCGAGCTGTCGGGAGTGAGGTCGCGTTCGCATTGCACCTAACTTGTAATACCAGCGCACATTTGACTTTCAAATATAAATTTTTTAATTGCAGTGCAGTTTTTTCACTGACTAGCAATGTGCTACTTAGAGCTAGCTGGTGATTGGTCGCTACACACATATGCCTCTTGTCATTGGTTCAACAGATGTCTTCAGCCAGTTCTCAGTTCTAAACACACAGTTCTATGCAAATAGTAGGTGAATAATAAAATGCTCTAAAAGCATTTTCTTTTTGCACTTTTTTGTCTCATTTTTAAAGTCAGAATGTAGGAGTTGAAGTACAAGGCAATGCTATGCACAGAAAGGGCGGACGGGCGAGGTAAACCACTTGAAGGAAATTGCAGGCACCACAAAGAAATCCCCCAGCTGAGAGTTTAACCTTTAAGTTCTGTTGGACGGCTTTTCTGAAATCAATTACATGATGTCACCTTAAATCTATGTCACTCAGGGCCCCCACATACAGTGACAGTAGAAAACAATAGCTGGCATATAGACTCAATACATCAATAGAGTTCAGTGCAGCCTATCTAAATACTGTACAGTAAGGAAATGTGTTAAAGCTGCATTGTACTTTTTTTTCTTTTATCCCCATCAAATATCTAAATATGCTATTTTGGCTGTAAAAAAAAAGTGATGTCAGTGCTGCTTAAAGGGACTTAAATGACCACTAAATTCAGTAGAATTGCATAATTAACAAGTACATAATAAAAAGGCAATGCAATAACACTCTGGAGCCGATTTATTATATGGCAGACGGAGATGATGCGATGTAGCGAATCATGTTCGCCCGACATCAATATAATTTCTCATTGCACAAGCATTTCTTGTGAAATGCCGCCCCCGGCACATTTGCTGCCAATCGGTCACTAGCGGGGGGGTCAATCATCCTGATTGTATCTGATCGGGATGATTGCAGCTCGCCACCTCAGATATGGCAGACGAGTTAGGGAGCAGCGAGCCGGAAACATTAGGGGTAGATTGCAGCATCCGCTGCTTGGTAAATCTACCCCTCTAAATCTGAAAAAAGCAGTAGATTTTTTTCTTGCAAATTTAATTTTTCCACCATTTTCTGGCTCCCTGTATCATGTGACAGACATCAGCCAATCACAGACTAGTACACGACGTATACTCTGTGAGCTTGCGCACATGCTCAGTAGGATTTTGATCCACAAAAAGTGTGAATATAAAAAGACTGTGCACAATTTGATAATGGAAGTAAATTGGAAATTGTCTTACAACTGCTGCTCTATCTGAATCATAAACATTTATTTTGACTTGAAAAGACTTTAAAGTGCAGAAAGAAAATGCTTTTTATTACTGCCCTATTGCTTGCATGTAACTATATGTTGAACCCCTGCAATGGAATTAAACACATAGTTAAAGTTGGCTCAGGATCACCAATGTCCTACTGGGTGCTACATGAACAGACAACACTGCTTCATTAAATAGGCATAAAAGTGGCAAATGAAGTTGGGCACAGTATAATTCAGATTCCATTAGAAGCACTTTTTTGATATATTCATGTTTGCAATCATGTGTATTGTAATGTTTTTTGTATCTGCAAACTGCCACCAATGCAAGGGCTCCCATATGGGTAATGCATGAAAAGAGGCAGCAGTCCCTTTAAAGGGACATGAAACCCAATTATTTTATTTCATGATTCAGATAGAGAATAATATTTCAAACACTTTTCTAATTTACTTCTATTATCTAATTTGTTTCATTCTCTTGGTATCATTTGTTGAAGGAGCAGCAATGCACTTATGGTTTCTAACTGAACACATTGGTGAGCCAATCACAATTGATATATATCTGCAGACACCAATCAACAGCTAGAACCTAGGTTCTCTGCTGCTAATGAGCTTGCCTAGATAAACCTTTCAGCAAAGGATAACAAGAGAAGGAAGCAAATTAAATGATAGAAGTAAATTGGAAAGTTGTTTAAAACTGTATTCTCCATCTGAATCGTGAAAGAAAAAATTTGGGTTTCATGTCCCTTTAATGACAATGTTTAAAGATATTTTCTGCAATCTTGCAATAAATAATCATATTATGTCAAACTCCACCCATCACCTGCCTTCTCTGGAGTAGACAAAGCTAGCAAAACTTGCATTGTTTCACAGTTTCTTATCTGATCAACCCTGCTGAGGTCAATTAAGGACGGATATGTGGCAGGGTTAGTTTTGAGAAGTCTGTGGTGTGTACTGATATGCATGGGCAAAAAAAGTTTATTTTGTCTGAAAAATTAGTTTTGGATTTTTCCAGAAGTTTATTGCAACCAAATTTTGTACATGCAGGCATTCGATTTGTCAACATATTGGTGAAATCCTTTCCCATTATTTAAAATGGCAGCAAAATATAAAACTAATTTTATCAAAACTTATATATAGCTTATTATCCTTTATATCACCAGATGTTACATTTTTTTAAAACTTGCTACAGCTTTCTTGATTGCTTTGTCCCTTCATCGTTGCATAGATAAAGCAGACGTTAATTGATTCTTCCAGATTTGTGTACATTTTGGACAAATGTGTGGAAATTTAGAGGTAATTCTAACAAGTTACATGCTGGTAATTTGGCAAAATATTCTTTGAGAGGGAGCAAAAGATGGAAGATGTCTGGAACACTCTGGGAGCACACAACTGCACTTTAGCTCTAGTCTAAGTGATTGGAAATGGCTGTGCTTTCCCTAGTCTCCCACCTCCCTATTTTTCTTCCATGATTCAGGTAGACCATACAATTTTAAACATTTCCCCATGTACTTCTATTATCACATTTGCTTTGTTCTTTTTGTATTGTTTGTTAAAGGAGTAGGAATGCACTACTGTGAGCTAGCTGAACAGATCAGGTAAGCCAATGACAAGAGGTTTATATAAGCAGCCACCAATCAGCAGCTAGCTCCCATTAGTGCATTGTTGCTTCTGAGCCTACCTAGGTATGCTTTTCAGCAAAGGATACCTAAAGAAAAACAAAGCAAATTAGATAGAAGTTAATTGGGATGTTGCTTAAAATTGCATACTCTATTTAAATCATGAAAGTTTAATTTTGACTTTACTGTCCATTTAAGGCTTGATTGGACAAGCGATGTATGGCTAAAATCAACATTCACTACTTGACTGGCTGTCCTTAACATTAATCATTAATGATAGCATGGCAGAGTGGGACTGGGGATGATTGGTAAAATCACAAAATGGCAGCATTTGTTAATCAAATAATAGGGAATGGAATTTAGTACAGAGGTAAAACCTTATGACATTTTGTCTGGTCTACTTGCAAGTTATAGAATTTCCCCACTGGGCCCACAGAATTGTTGGAATATTAATTTAGTGAGGATATGAAAACAGAGATTTCCCAAGACCCACTATCTAAAATAATAATGAATGTGTGACTGATGCTGAGAAATTAAATCAGGAGATAATAAATGAGACATCAAAGTAATTATATCTATATGCATAGAATATGCCAATAATAATTCACTATATTATAAATGATCTACATCTGCAAATGTTTTAAAATATTTAACACTGACGTTTTGTAAACAAAATTTACAAGGTTTTGCAGTTCCAAATCAGCTCAGCTATATATACCTCTTGAAAAGACTTCTGAACCCTACATTCCTTCTGTCAACCACATATTCACATCAAATCAGGGCTAGGGGTGAATAATGTGAATATGTGCATGACAGAAGGACTATAGGGCCAGAGGGCTTTTCAAGAGGTATATGGAATTGCAAAACCTGACCCTTTCTGAGCTACATACCCACATTAGACCTCAGGTGCCTGTCCCTACAGCCCCTGCCCTGCATCCCCTCTTTGATCAAATCAAAGCCCCTGCCCTGCAGCCTCTCTGTCAAACACATGCTTTTATCAAATCAAAGCCCCTGTCCTGCAGCCCCTCTTAAAGCCACATTCTTTGATCAAATCAAAGCCCCTGCCCTGCAGCCCCTCTGTCAAACACATGTGTTTATCAAATCAAAGCCCCTGTCCTGCAGCCCCTCTGTCAGACACATGCTTGAATTAAATCAAAGCCCCTGCCTTGCAGCCTCTTTGTCCGACCCATGATCACATCAAATCAAAACCCCTGCCCTGCAGCCCCTCTGTCAGACACATGATCACATCAAATCAAAGCCCCTGTCCTGCAGCCCCTCTGTCAGACACATGCTCGCATCAAATCAAAGCCCCTGTCCTGTAGCCTCTCTGTCAGACACATGATCACATCAAATCAAAGCCCCTGCCCTGCAGCCCCTTTATCAAACACATGACCACAACAAATCAAAGCCCCTATCATGCAGCCCCTCTGTCAGACACATGATTGCATCAAATCAAAGCCCCTGCCTTGCAGCACCGCTGTCAGACATATACTTGCATTAATGCAAAGCCCCTGTCCTGCAGCCCCTGTCAGACACATGATCACATCAAAGCCCCTGCCTTGCAGCCCCTCTTAAAGCCACATTCTTTAATCAAATCAAAGCCCCTGCCCTGCAGCCGCTCTGTCAAACACATGCTTTTATTAAATCAAACCCCCTGTCCTGCAGCCCCTCTGTCAAACACATGCTTTTATCAAATCAAAGCCCCTGCCTTGCAGCACCTCTGTCAGACATATACTTGCATTAATTCAAAGCCTCTGTCCTGCAGCCCCTCTGTCAGACACGTGATCACATCAAATCAAAGCCCCTGCCCTGCAGCCCCTCTGTTAGACACATGCTTGCATCAAATCAAAGCCCCTGCCCTGCATCCCCTCTTAAAGCCACATTCTTTAATCAAATCAAAGCCCCTGCCCTGCAGCCCCTCTATCAAACCGATGCTTTTATCAAATCAAAGCCCCTTTCCTGCAGCCCCTCTGTCAGACACATGTTTGCATTAAATCAAAGCTCCTGCCTTGCAGCCTCTCTGTCAGACACATGATCACATCAAATCAAAACCCCTGTCCTGCAGCCTCTCTGTCAGACACATGCTTGCGTCAAATCAAAGCCCCTGTCCTGTAGCCCCTCTGTCAGACACGTTTGCATCAAATCAAAGCCCCTGTCCTACAGCCCCTCTGTCAGACACATGATCACATCAAATCAAAGCCACTGACCTACAGCCCCTCAGTCAGACACATGATCACATCAAATCAAAGCCCCTGTCCTGTAGCCCCTCTGACAAACACGTTTGCATCAAATCAAAGCCCCTATCCTGTAGCCCCTCTGTCAGACACATGCTCACATTAAATCAAAGCTCCTGCCTTTTAGCCTCTCTGTCAGACACATAATCACATCAAATCAAAGCCCCTGTCCTGTAGCCCCTCTGTCAGACAAAATGCTCACATCAAATCAAAGCCCCTGCCTTGCAGCCTCTCTGTCAGACACATGTTTGCATCAAATCAAAGCCCCAGTCCTGCAGCCCCACAGTCAGACACATGCTTTTATCAAATCAAAGCCCCTGCTTTGCATCCCCTCTTAAAGCCACATTATTTAATCAAATCAAAGCCCCTGCCCTGCAGCCCCTCTGTCAAACCCATGCTTTTATCAAATCAAAGCCCCTGTCCTTCAGTCCCTCTGTCAGACACATGCTCGCATTAAATCAAAGCACCTGCCTTGCAGCCTCTCTGTCAGATACATGCTCACATCAAATCAAGCCCCTGTCCTGCAGCCCCTCTGTCAGACACATGCTTGCATCAAATCAAAGCCCCTGCCTTGCAGCACCTCTGTCAGACATATACTTGCATTAATTCAAAGCCCCTGTCCTGCAGCCCCTCTGTCAGACACATGATCACATCAAATCAAAGCCCCTGTCCTGCAGCCCCACTGTCAGACACATGCTTTTATCAAATCAAAGCCCCTGCTTTGCATCCCCTCTTAAAGCCACATTCTTTAATCAAATCAAAGCCCCTGCCCTGCAGCCCCTCTGTCAAACCCATGCTTTTATCAAATCAAAGCCCCTGTCCTGCAGCCCCTCTGTTAGACACATGCTCACATTAAATCAAAGCTCCTGCCTTGCAACCTCTCTGTCAGACACATGCTCACATCAGATCAAAGCCCCTGTCCTGCAGCCCCTCTGTCAGACACATGCTCACATCAAATCAAAGCCCCTGTCCTGCAGCCCTTCTGTCAGACACATGCTTGCATCAAATCAAAGCCCCTGTCCTGCAGCCCCTCTGTCAGACACATGCTCGCATCAAATCAAAGCCCCTGTCATGTAGCCCCTGTCAGACACATGTTTGCATCAAATCAAAGCCCCTGTCCTGTAGCCCCTCTGTCAGACACATGATCACATCAAATCAAAGCCCCTGTCCTGCAGCCCCTCTGTCAGACACATGTTTGCATCAAATCAAAGCCCCTGTCCTGTAACCCCTCTGTCAGACACATGTCTGCATCAAATCAAAGCCCCTGTCCTGTAGCCCCTCTGTCAGACACGTTTGCATCAAATCAAAGCCCCTGTCCTGTAGCCCCTCTGTCAGACACATGATCACATCAAAACAAAGCCCCTGTCCTGCAGCCCCTCTGTCAGACACATGTTTGCATCAAATCAAAGCCCCTGTCCTGCAGCCCCACTGTCAGACACATGCTCACATCAAATCAAAGCCCCTGCCCTGCAGCCCTTCTGTCAGACACATGCTTGCATCAAATCAAAGCCCCTGTCCTGCAGCCCCTCTGTCAGACACATGCTCGCATCAAATCAAAGCCCCTGTCATGTAGCCCCTGTCAGACACATGTTTGCATCAAATCAAAGCCCCTGTCCTGTAGCCCCTCTGTCAGACACATGATCACATCAAATCAAAGCCCCTGTCCTGCAGCCCCTCTGTCAGACACATGTTTGCATCAAATCAAAGCCCCTGTCCTGTAGCCCCTCTGTCAGACACATGTCTGCATCAAATCAAAGCCCCTGTCCTGTAGCCCCTCTGTCAGACACGTTTGCAATAAATCAAAGCCCCTGTCCTGTAGCCCCTCTGTCAGACACATGCTCGCATTAAATCAAAGCTCCTGCCTTTTAGCCTCTCTGTCAGACACATAATCACATTAAATCAAAGCCCCTGTCCTGTAGCCCCTCTGTCAGACACATGCTCACATCAAATCAAAGCTCCTGCCTTGCAGCCTCTCTGTCAGACACATGTTTGCATCAAATCAAAGCCCCTGTCCTGCAGCCCCACTGTCAGACACATGCTCACATCAAATCAAAGCCCCTGTCCTGCAGCCCCTCTGTTAGACACATGCTCACATCAAATCAAAGCCCCTGTCCTGTAGCCCCTCTGTCAGACACATGCTCACATCAAATCAAAGCTCCTGCCTTGCAGCCTCTCTGTCAGACACATGTTTGCATCAAATCAAAGCCCCTGTCCTGCAGCCCCACTGTCAGACACATGCTCACATCAAATCAAAGCCCCTGTCCTGCAGCCTCTCTGTCAGACACATGCTCACATCAAATCAAAGCTCCTGCCTTGCAGCCTCTCTGTCAGACACATGTTTGCATCAAATCAAAGCCCCTGTCCTGCAGCCCCACTGTCAGACACATGCTCACATCAAATCAAAGCCCCTGTCCTGCAGCCTCTCTGTCAGACACATGCTCACATCAAATCAAAGCCCCTGTCCTGCAGCCCCTCTGTTAGACACATGCTCACATCAAATCAAAGCCCCTGTCCTGCAGCCCTTCTGTCAGACACATGCTTGCATCAAATCAAAGCCCCTGCCTTGCAGCACCTCTGTCAGACACATGCTCGCATCAAATCAAAGCCCCTGCCTTGCAGCACCTCTGTCAGACATATACTTGCATTAATTCAAAGCCCCTGTCCTGCAGCCCCTCTGTCAGACACATGATCGCATCAAATCAAAGCCCCTGTCCTGCAGCCCCACTGTCAGACACATGCTTTTATCAAATCAAAGCCCCTGTCCTGCAGCCCCTCTGTCAGACACATGCTCACATCAAATCAAAGCCCCTGTCCTGTAGCCCCTCTGTCAGACACATGCTTGCATCAAATCAAAGCCCCTGCCCTGTAGCCCCTCTGTCAGACACATGCTTGCATCAAATCAAAGCCCCTGTCCTGTAGCCCCTCTGTCAGACACGTTTGCATCAAATCAAAGCCCCTGTCCTGTAGCCCCTCTGTCAGACACATGATCACATCAAAACAAAGCCCCTGTCCTGCAGCCCCTCTGTCAGACACATGTTTGCATCAAATCAAAACCCCTGTCCTGTAGCCCCTCTGTCAGACACATGCTCGCATCAAATCAAAGCCCCTGTCCTGTAGCCCCTCTGTCAGACACGTTTGCATCAAATCAAAGTCCCTGTCCTGTAGCCCCTCTGTCAGACACGTTTGCATCAAATCAAAGCCCCTGTCCTGTAGCCCCTCTGTCAGACACATGTTTGCATCAAATCAAAGCCCCTGTCCTATAGCCTCTCTGTCAGACACATGCTCGCATCAAATCAAAGCCCCTGTCCTGTAGCCCCTCTGTCAGACACATGCTCGCATCAAATCAAAGCCCCTGTCCTATAGCCTCTCTGTCAGACACATGCTCGCATCAAATCAAAGCCCCTGTCCTATAGCCCCTCTGTCAGACACGTTTGCATCAAATCAAAGCCCCTGTCCTATAGCCCCTCTGTCAGACACATGTCTGCATCAAATCAAAGCCCCTGTCCTGTAGCCCCTCTGTCAGACACGTTTGCATCAAATCAAAGCCCCTGTCCTGTAGCCCGGCTCTGTCAGACACATGCTCGCATCAAATCAAAGCCCCTGTCCTGTAGCCCTCTGTCAGACACATGCTCGCATCAAATCAAAGCCCCTGTGCTGTAGCCCCTCTGTCAGACACATGCTTGCATCAAATCAAAGCCCCTGTCCTGCAGCCCCTCTGTCAGACACATGATCACATCAAATCAAAGCCCCTGT